>NW_020172456.1:4650152-4663407 GCF_003031525.2 Neophocaena asiaeorientalis asiaeorientalis | reverse complement strand
GGGGGGTTGCGGGGGTGGGCAGGGGGAGAAAGCTGGAGAAAGAGAGGGAGGAAGGGAGGGGAATGAGAAGGAAAGACCAGTTGCTGCCCTAACAATACTGCTGCGGGGGTGAAGCCAGATCAAATGTTTTTTTTCATACTGTTCCAAAGTTATTTACGGTAAAACCTCCAGCGTGACCCTTTCAGGCACAAACAAAGCCTTGTTCTTTCTTAACAACTAGTCCCTTGATTTCCCACACGTTGTGTTGAACAATGAGGTTGGGGGCACAGAATAAAGCAGATGGGTTGCGGGGGTGGGCAGGGGGAGAAAGCTGGAGAAAGAGAGGGAGGAAGGGAGGGGAATGAGAAGGAAAGACCAGTTGCTGCCCTAACAATACTGCTGCGGGGGTGAAGCCAGATCAAATGTTTTTTTTCATACTGTTCCAAAGTTATTTACGGTAAAACCTCCAGCGTGACCCTTTCAGGCACAAACAAAGCCTTGTTCTTTCTTAACAACTAGTCCCTTGATTTCCCACACGTTGTGTTGAACAATGAGGTTGGGGGCACAGAATAAAGCAGATGACATCAATCTCCCTCAAGTCGGAGGCTTGTTTCAGAGCCCGAATTCTGGTCTGTGGCCAGCTGGCTGATTTCACAGAGGGCTCTACTGTCCAGGATGCCAGGCTGCGTATGCATTTGGGGGCCATGGCTCAGGATCAACCACCAGTTAGCAATTCACACAAGAAACAACACAGAAGTCACTGCACCTCACTAGATTTACCTTTATAAATCTGTTCCCTTTTCCTAGAAACTAGGCTCAGTCTTCAGAAGTCATCATAAAGATATGTATAGCAATTTCAAATTCTAAGCAGCCCCCTTCTCTAGACCAGTTGAAAAGAGAGAAGGCTGGGGACAATTGTTGAACAAGAGAAATTTAAATGAAGTAACAGAGGCAGGTTCAGTCATTTGCCAGTCTGCCAGGGGCCAGGGGCGTGGGCTGTGCCATGGGCTCCAGTTCCCTCCCCTTTTCCCTCTAAGGATCCATAAGGAGACTGTCTATGCATGGCCCTACGGCCAGCAGATGGCTCAGTCTGGCCTCAGAGAGTCCTCCGGAAGGAGCCTGTAACCCCATCTGCACTTGTCCTCATGAGTCGCTCCAACGCCCAGCCCACAGGTGCCCCTGTCCAGAAGCTGGTGGAGAACAGCAGTGGGACCCCACGCTTCTCAATGCGTTCCTTCCCAATTGACGACTTTGAGACTGGGCGTCCTCTGGGCAAAGGCAAGTTTGGAAATGTGTACTGGGCTTGGGAGAAGAAAAGCCATTTCATCGTGGCGCTCCAAGTCCTCTTCAAGTCTCAGGTAGAGAAGGAGGGTGTGGAGCACCAGCTGCACAGGGAGACTGAAATCCAGGCCCATCCGCAGCATCCCAACATCTTGCGTCTCTACAGCTACTTCTATGACTGGCAAGGATCTCCTTGATTCTGGAGTATGCCCTCCCGGTGGGAGCTCTACAAGAACATGCAGAAGAGCTGTACTTTTTTTTTTTTTTTTTGCGGTATGCGGGCCTCTCACTGTTGTGGCCTCTCCCGTTGCGGAGCACAGGCTCCGGACGCGCAGGCTCAGCGGCCATGGCTCACGAGCCCAGCCGCTCCGCGGCATGTGGGATCCTCCCAGACCGGGGCACAAACCCGCGTCTCCTGCATTGGCAGGACTCCCAACCACGGCGCCACCAGGGAAGCCCCCAGAGCTGCACTTTTGACGAGCAGTGTACAGCCACGACGATGGAGGAGCTGGCAGATGCTCTGATATACTGCCACGGGAAGAAGGTGATTCACAGAGACATAAAGCCAGAGAATCTGCTCTTGGGGCTCCACGGAGAGCCGAAGGTTGCCGACTTCGGCTGGTCTGTGCACGCCCCCTCCCTGAGGAGGAAGACAATGTGTGGCACTCTGGACTACATGCCCCCAGAGATGATTGAGGGGCGCATGCACAACGTAAAGGTGGATCTGTGGTGCATCAGAGTGTTCTGCTATGAGCTGCTGGTGGGAAACCCCCCCTTCGAGAGTGCTTCCCACAACGAGATGCATCGGTGCATCGTCAAGGTGGACCTGAGGTTCCCCCCTTCCATGCCTGCAGGAGCCCAGGAGCTCATCTACAAGCTGCTCAAGCATAAACGCTCAGAACGCTTACCGCTGGCCCAGGTCTCAGTCCACCCTTGGGTCCGGGCCCACTCTCGGAGGGTGCCGTTTCCCTCTGCCCTTCAGTCTGTCCCCTGAATTGTCCCTGTCATTTTCTCAGTTGTGTCTGTATGTCTGCATATGTGTAGTTAGGAGGAGGGGTTCCTGGTCTGTTCCCACATCTATCTTCTACCTCCTCTTTATTTAATAAACGCTGAAGCTTTTTGTACTAAATAAATAAATAAAGTAACATATTGTTTAACTTTTATGGAGAAGGAAACACAGAGTCAGGATTTAATTTAAAGCTAGAAATCTGTATATAATACAAAAATAAACTAGATTTTAATATTATTAAATTTTAATGTACCAATTAGCCTTCTGTACTAAACCATCTATTTATTGACCTGTTTCTAACCCACCGGACAACAGTCACATCAAATATAAATTTGAAAAAGACATATTTTTCCTAACAGGAAAAGATCAGCCCTCAGTACAGACAACAGTAATCATGAGCTGAAGTGTAACTGTTCCAAATAAAATCAATTAAAGCTATAGCATAGGGACTTCCCTGGTGGCGCAGTGGTTAAGAATCCACCTGCCAATACAGGGGACATGGGTTCAATCCCTGGTCTGGGAACATCCCACATGCCACAGAGCAACGAAGCCTGTGCACCACAACTACTGAGCCTGTGCTCTAGAGCCCGCGAGCCACAACTACTGAGCCTGTGTGCCACAACTACTGAAGCCCACGCACCTAGAGGCCGTGCTCCACAACAAAAGAAGCTACCACAATGAGAAGCCCGCTCGCCGCAACTAAAGAAAGCCCGCGTGCAGCAACAAAGACCCAGTGCGGCCAAAAATAAGTAAATAAATAAATTTTTATTTAATAAAAAGCTATAGCATACACACACACACACACACACACACAAACACTCTTTTCATACAGCTTTTAGTGTGAAAAAATGTTATAAGCCAATGGTTTCCCAACCGCCAAGATCCTTCTTGATAATTTTTATGCTTAAATTGTGATAAGCGTACGACTCAAGGCTGAACTCTCCAAATGATCTTGTTTGGCTTTTTCATCTGTAAGCTAGTTGGGAAACACGGGGACCATAACTGAGTGTAATATCCAAATAAAAGATAATCTCATTTAGGAAAATGAATTATTAATAGCAACAGCACTCTTGAAGAATGACAATGAAAATAAACCTTAGACCAATAAGATTATTTGGAAGAGGTTAAAAAAAGTATAAGTGATCTAAATTACCGGTAGGCTTTTCTTTCCTTTCCAGTGATGATTATGACATCTCCTCACAATTGCTTTCTCTCTTTCTGTATTTCCAAAACATAAATCACCCTTAGGCAATAACTAACTCATCTCATCCCCTAAAATTAATTCATCCTCCAATTTTCACCATTAACAAGCACTCTAAATAATAAATGGTACTGGAATCTATTAAATTATTATGGTATCATCTAGTCTTTCTGAAAATGTGGTTTTCAATTCACAGATTCTGAGTCCCTACAACGGGCTTTTAATATGGACCTGAAGTAATGAGGAAACTTCTACATTCACTATGAATGATGAGTTGGTACTTCTGCTTCAATTCTGTGCAGCAGTCTTTAAATCTGAAACTATTTAGCCTGGTTTAGCCTCATTTTATGAAATGAGTAGAGAAGGGATAACCTCAATTGGAAATCTTAACACAAAGCACATCCCAACATGGGCCTGAAGGAGAAATCTTTGCGGAAAGAGTCCCACCCATCATTTCAATCCATTTCTCTCTCTAGAAAGGCCTTCGCTGGCCACTCAAATACTTTACCCCATTAATCACGCCTTACCACCTACTGCTTGATTTTTCATTATAGTACTTATCACTACCTGACATTGTGTGTATTTTTTTTTAACTTGTATTTTGTCTTTGTTCTCCACTAGAGCTCAAGGACCTTGTCTGCAATTCATTGTTATAACCCCAGCTATGTCTGGCATATACTAAGTATTAAATAAATATTTACTGAATGAATGCGAGAATCATAAAAACTCAGAATTCCTCTCATTAAAATATTCTTTATCTGGTCACTGCAATGACATAGGGTGGGGGAGTCAGATAAGCAATTCAATTTTCATTCACTAGACAGGAAAGAAGAGTACCAACATCTATGGCCCACCACAATGGGCCCTGAACGATTAAAGAAACCACCTCCATTAGCCCTTCTAACAGTTCTATGAAGTCTATCATCCCCATCTTACATATAAGAGACCCAAAGAGAAAGGTTAAGTAATTCCCCTAAGACCATACACCCTTTAAATGGTGGAGCTGATGGGATCTGAACCCAAATCTGTCTGACTCCAGGTGCAGGCTCAATAAGACTAAGATATTTAACTCAGTTGTACAACAATGCCTACGTAGTATATTAAACCGAAGACACAAAGATGAATAGGACAGCAAGGAGTTCACAAAGTAAGCTGTGTCAAACAGGATGTAATGGAAGCACACAAGAGGGGTGTACAGGCAAAGACTGGTCCAGGTTAAGAGAACACTGTGTTCAAAGAACTGCAAGGTATTCAGAACAGCTAGAGGCAGGAGGAGAGAGGTGAAGAGGAAGGAAGAGGTAAAGATCAAAGATGAGGCTAGGACAGTGTCAATTCATTTGTTCATTCATTCCTTAAGTTGAAGTCCTACTGTGTACCAGGCACTGTATTAGACACAGGCATTTCAATGATGATTGAGACACAGCCTCTGCTCAAGGAGCTTAAAGTCTACCTGAGGAGATGGGTAAATACAAAACTACAACACAGTGTGATACATGATAACACTGATGTATTCACTGGACATTAAGGTGCTCCTTGATAGGGAGATGATGAACGAGACAGGTCTATCAAGGCACTACACTCACAAAGACCCTTCTAAGAGAGACTGCCTCAATTAGAGCAATAACTAAATGCCAAGCCCAGTTGGCCAAGTTTTGCACTTCAGAAAGTGTCCAGTTCTCCAAACCTCAACCCAAACCACAGCTGCTTAAACCAGGGGTGGATATATGACCAAAGAGAAGATAAGCAACAGGCTGTTCAGAGACTTAGATAAAAAAAGGAGCTGAACCAATGAGATCCTTGCACTCCGGAGTCACACCTCAGAAGCTGAAATGATGCATAGAGAGAATCCTGGAGGCAGTGTCTGGGCCACGAGTGGTCAAAATTTAAGACAAAGCAGAACTACGTGGACAGAGGCTATGAAAAAAGGTTGCAAACTATGCTAAGGAGTGGGATCAAACCACAGATAGGTCTGTGGCCTGCACAATATATTAAACTGTTAAAAATGACACCCAACTTAACGGTCTCTAAAATACCATTTCTCACAAAAAGGAACCACAACTTCTTGGAGGAATAGCTGCATCCAGGTCAGGGGTTTGACATACAAAAGATGAGCCTTCGGCACCTAGTTGTTCCACACAACAGGGCAGCTATCAAAGTCTAATAGGATTGTGTCAAAAGGATACAGGAGCCAAAGAGACAAGTGAGCATAGAGAACGAATGCAGATGACTAAAACAATGACTCCAAAAATTGAAATAAGCAACAATAAAAAATGATCTCAGTATAATACTTAAAACAACAAAAACAACCTTCTTCAGACTACACTGGAAATGACAAGGGTAACTTCCTTACTCTGAAAACTGTCAATAAGAAGGAATAAACTCTGCACTTACCCCGACTTTCCTTCCTGAATTATAAATTTTAGGGTAACCAAATGGCCTCAAGTGATGAATTCTTTAATAATTCCAGCTAATAAATATGAAAGGAACAACAATTAGAAAATCATCATTTCACAACCTTAATGAAACAAGTAATTTACATAAGTCATCAGTGGCTTCCTAAGTGAAAGATTAATTGGAAGTTTTACATTGGAGGCTTCGGGCTATTACCATCTTGGTAGGCAGGATAATGTCCCCACCCCCCAAGAGATGTCCATAGCCTAATTTCCAGACCTGTGAATATGTTACCCTATGTGGCAAAAGGGGTTTTGCAGATGTGGATTAAATTAAGGGTCATTATAAGGGAAAGAGGGAAGCAGCACAGTCAGAGTAGATGAGATGATGGAAGCTGAGGAGGGAGACAGGTTTGGGTGGGAGAAAGGAAGAGAAAGTTTTGGAGATACTATGCTGCTGGCTTTCAAGACGGAGGAAGTGGTCACCAGCCAAAGAATGCAGGTGGTCTCTAGAAGTTGGAAAAGGCAAGTAAATGGATTCTCCCCTAGAACCTTCAGAAGGAACACAGTCCTGCTGACACCTTGATTTTAGGACTTCTGACCTCTAGAACTGTAAGATAAATGTGTGTTGTGAGCCACTAAGTTCATGGTAATTTGTTATAGCAGCAGTTGGACACTAATACACCCAACTGAACCCACTGATCTATCTTCGCAGCACTAAGGGGCACAAAAAGTACTGTGTGCTCTGCCGTGATGCCACATGAGGTACACAATACCACCCTTAAAGTAACCTCACCAAAAGATAAACCTGAATCTAGTTACATCTTTACAGCTGATTCCTTTTACAAGAAATATGGGGGAAAGAACTCGTTAAATGACACCTCAAGGAAGCGGAGACAAATCCAAAATGTAGGACGTGATTTAAGGACCTCTGACTCCAACAATACAATTTCAAGCATATAAAAAAGGCGGGGGCGGGGAGGGAGAGTGGACTGCTATAGATTAAAGAGACTTGAGTGATACAACAAATTAATTTTAAATAGGTATTTTTGAGACAAGCGGAGAAATTTGAATATGAATTGGGTATTATCAGATAGCATTATGGAATTATTGTTAAATTTGTGAGGTATATTATAGTCACATAACATTGTGATTAAGTTCATAATTTTTAAGAGATTCATCCTGAATTATGAAGGACTGAAATACCACGATATCTAGGATTTACTTTAAAACAGTTCAGCATAAAATGAGAAGGGAGAAATAGTTAAGATGAAACAAGTGTGACAAGAACCTGATAACTGTTGAATCTGGGTAATGTGTACACAGTGGACTGACTGCACTCTTCTCTATAAAACTGAAAATAAACAAATGCCAAAATTGATTTGAATTAGTTGGTGACATTTTAAAACCAGGAGCTTTCACATGAAAATCTAGATTTCTGACTTCATTTGAAAAATCAGGTGTGGCAACAGGCCCTCATCAAGAGATGAGTACTGGCTACTCCAAACTGACAGTTTCCACTACTCCCAATTATCTCCCATTTAACATCACCACTGTTTTTCTTATAGCTGGCCCAATTCATTCATTTACATTACCTACTTGGCGTTTAGGTTAAGGACCCCAGGAGTAGTCCGATTAAGCTGGTTAGTGGCAAGAGAACAGAGCAGACATGGGGAGAGCAACTCTGATGGTAAAATGCTAGTGCGTAGATGCACAGAGTCCTGCTGTCAAGGTCCCTTCAGCAGCCTTGGATACAGATGTAATTCCCATAAGACTATGCTACACTATATGCTTCCTGTATTCAGTGCTTACTAGAAGCAAGGCAGTACGCCTGACATTCTGAAAAATACAAACATGAAAATAATTCCTGCCCTCAGGATACTAACAGTCTAATGAGGAAGACAAAATATAAATATAAGTAATTACAATATAAGATGAAAATAAGTGAGTTTAGGGTACTGTTCAGGGAGGTTCATATGTAAAATGCAAAGTGAGGAGTGACAAAGCATACAAAGCTTCAGGAACAGGTCATGAAGAACGCTACAGAGTACGCTGGGAAATTTACATTTTACCAGATGAAGAACAGTCAGCCACGGGAGGGTTTTAAAACGTAAGTACAGGGCTTCCCTGGCGGCGCGGTGGGTGGGAGTCTGCCTGCCGATGCAGGGGACACGGGTTCGTGCCCCGGTCCGGGAAGATCCCACGTGCCGCGGAGCGGCTGGGCCCGTGAGCCATGGCTGCTGAGCCTGCGCATCCGGAGCCTGTGCTCTGCAACGGGAGAGGCCGCAGCAGTGAGAGGCCCGCGTACCGCAAAAAAAAAAAAAAACGTAAGTACAAATCAGAGGGGGCAACACTAAAGATGAGAGTAAACTCTCATTGCTCAAATTCTCTGATTCTATGCACTACACATCCTTTGAAGAGCCAGAAGCACGACCCCCAAAATGTTATCTAAGCATATAAAATTATGCCATCATCTCTTTCTTGGCCAAAGGTGTTTGGTATCTGAAGAGAATAACAAAAGGCTGGCTCATGGTGCAACAGCACTGAAACTAGTTTATATCTCTCAAATAAAGTCTATATAAACTGCATCTGTTACCACTACTGGGTTCCAATACCTTAAAAATAAATTATGGTCTTATTATACCTGAAGCTCTATTAAAATGTAAAAATGTTTCTTCCTGTTTAGTTCAAGACCCATTCTGTTAAAAACAAAAACCACGTGCTTATAGTGAATGAATAAAATTACCTAAAATACAATCGAATCTTGACACATATCAAATTATATTAACGTTTCAAAGATCAGGCCCGGTCATCCTAAATGTAATATGGGACCAAACGGCACTATAGTAGTAGTTGTCACCATCCAAGAGTATCACTGAAATTTACTGAAAACTTGGCCAAGTCCATACTCTGGGGTACCAAAAAGGAAAGGACTAGAGACTGAAACCGTTTTGTGACCAGTAATCGACTTTAATCAATCACAGGAATTACAAATAAAAAACAAAAAGAATAAGATTGCAGCACTTTTCTGTCACCTTACTTAACTCCCAAACTAAGAATCAATTCCAGCTCTGACACCAATATGTTCTACTACCTCTCTGAGCCTCAGTTTCCTCGTGTGTAAAATGAGGCTAACAGTATCTACTTCGTAGGGTAGTGTACGAACTAAATGGTAATATGTGTACAGTAGCACAGGACCTGACACACAGCTGATGCCCAAGAAATAACAGCTTTTTGTTATTCACAGTAAGCTTCAGTGCTTCCGTCGTTTTCCTGAGACATCCAGGTGTCTTAAGATGCCGGTCCCTACACATAAGCAGCATCCAAAGACTTCTTTGGAGACCCTAGTTACAGTTCAAGGTACCTAAGACCAAAACAGGTATAGGACCGTGACAAGGACCCAAAGTCAAGGCCGTCGCCGCTCAGCTGTCACCATATCCGCCAAGGCCGGGCGGCCCTTCAATGGTCTCCCAGCTTTGGCGCCCAGCTCCGCCCCGCGACAGCCAACAAGCGGGGTGAGGGGGCGGTCTCGACAGCTCGCCCTTTAGCGCTCCGGGAGGCCAGACCGCCCTCCAGGCCTCCGCCCGCCGGACTCTCGAGTCCTCAGCTACCTCGCCGACTCTTTCAGTCTTCTCACCCCGCCCCACCCAGTACCTCACCTTAAGATGGGTGCGTAGGCCGCCGGCGCCCCCAGACTGGTCGGTGATCTCGTACGCGCCCGTCACCAGCAGGTCCTTGTGGATCTCTTCGCGGAGGCACTTGCGGGAGTTAACAGGCAGATGGAAGGAGATGGCGAGGACCGAGGTGGGGCCAAGCAGGAGTAAAAGCAGCAACGCTAACGGGTAAGGGCCACGCTGGGCCCGTGGCCCAGAGAAACCAGACATCGTGCCGGAGACTGTTCACCACCCTGGGCCTCTATCGCGCCGGAACCGGGAGGGATCACGTAACTCACCTCTGACCTTCCAATGCCGCTGGCGCCATTTTGGAGGCTGGCAAATAGATGAAAAATGTATAGTGAATCTTTTGAAAGGGAAGAAGGCATATGATACCACGTAATGCCTTCAAATTAAAGTGGTTAAATGAGGTTTTCTAGAAGCTTCCGGAAAAAGTCATTTTTGTTAAGCTCTGTGACCGCCCAGTCGACCATAGCAAGTACGGGCAGCACAGGAAGCAATTCTCCTTGAACATCCGGAAGTAGCGCCCGCGAGTTTTAAGGTCGGTGATACCATAGCAACCAAGCCCCAATAGGAAACAGCCACAAAGCCCATCGCTGGGCCCGCCCACCAACCTCCCAGGCGCACCGGACGTGGGGAAGAGGTTGCGTTGTCCCAGCGCTTTGGTGACAATTGGGACATTGAGCACTTGAGAGGAAGACTTCGAGAGGCTGAGAAAAGATTCTAATTTGGCTATTAGGCGAGCGGGGGCCAGAACCTCAGAGAAGGGGTAGAGGTCACCTGGTGAATGTGAGCTGGAGGTGTCCAGTTCATGCTCCTGAGCCGGGTATTTGGGCTGGAATAACTGATTTCTTTTCTTTTTTTAAAAAATAAATTTATTTATTTATTTTTGGCAGTGTTGGGTCGTCGTTTCTGTGCGAGGGCTTTCTCTAGTTGCGGCGAGCGGGGTCCACTCTTCTGCGCGGTGCGCGGTGCGCGGGCCTTTCACTGTCTCGGCCTCTCTTGTTGCGGAGCACAGGCTCCAGACGCGCAGGCTCAGTAGTTGTGGCTCACGGGCCCAGTTGCTCCGCGGCATGTGGGATCTTCCCAGACCAGGGCTCGAACCCGTGTTCCCTGCATTGGCAGGCAGGTTCTCAACCACGAGCGCCACCAGGGAAGCCCCCTTCGAATAACTGATTTCTGAATGTGCATCTTAGTTAGCAAACATTGAGCACCTACTCTGCTAGGTACTATTCAAGCTAAATTTGGATTCTGTATTTAAATTGAATAAAACCTTGTGTTAGCCCACCGTGGGAGATGAACCTAATGCAGTTTACCAGGTAAGCGTTATGCAGGGAAAGCAAGTATTGGTGTGTTTTAAGTGTTTAAATTACTTTAGGGATCAAATTGGCTAGTCTATAGTAAGAAAATTTACATGGTAATCATTCACGCTTTCATTTAACACATATTTACTGACTACCTACTGTGTGCCAGACACTATAGCATGCATGCATACCGACATGTTTATTGATTTAACAAACCATTATGGGGATGCTATCAAATATTCAGGGCTGAAGAAAATAGGAAGATAAAAAAGGAGTACTCCACAGCCTATGTTTAGAATTATCTACTTCGATTCATGTTTATTGAGCATCTACAGAAATACCCAGAAGATGGACTGTCTGTTCTTAGTAAATTAAATAATTGTTCTGTATTTATAACTTCTTTCATTCTTTTCCTGGAACTGAAGTCCCACGAACAAAACAAGAACAAACATAAAGGAGCTGTAAAGCATTTTAAAATTTGACAAATGTCATATAATAATTACCTTATGAGGTGTCTACTTAGGAACATTTAGTTTGATTATTTTATCCCTGATCTAAGATATGATTGTTCATCTACTCACTACATCCTGATAATCTGCACTGGCCTTTTCCCTGCCAGTGCAGGGAATCAGAACCAAGCCGTTATCTAATTCATTGTTTACTCTCAGTCCTGAGGCTCTGCTGACCATCAGCAAGAGATCTGCAACCCATAAAATACCTGTGTGTGTGTTTTCTTTAAATTTCTTACATTTAAATAATAGCTTATATGTTTTAAAATATTTTCACAAATATTAATGATCTCATTTGGCGTTTTCAAAACCCATGGGACATAGGCTGGGGAAATCTGTTGATTTTACAGATGAGGAAACTGAGGTTCTGAGAGGCCAGAGAACTTCTGTACCCAAAGTCCCATAGTTTAAAAGTGACAGAGTCAGTCTGAGGGCCTGAACCATCTTCAGAAAGGTGCTATTACATATTATTTTACAGGTGAAGAAACTGAGACTTAGGGAAATTGAGTTACTTTCTGCAGTCACAGCTCTTAAGTCCTTTCCTGTTCTATATTCTCACTTATCCTGGCCCCCAGCTCTTTCCTGTCCCCCATTCCCTCCTTTATATTTTTCTCCTTCGTACTCATCCCTATCTAGTTTCTGCATACATTTCACTTATTTATCACACTTATTGATCTGTCTCCCTAACTAGGATATCTGTTGTGTCAGGGGCAGGAATTTTTGTCTATTTTATTCATTGCTTTATTTCCTGAATCTAAAATAGTGCCTGGCACTTAGAAGGCACAATAAATAATGGTTCAATGAATGCAAGATTAATTCCTTAGCTCCTAGCAGAAGGTCTAACAGCAAATTTCTTCCATTATTCCTTAGCTGTTTTCAAACAAATTTATTTAATCCATAATGTATCCAAAATGTAGGTACTAATTCAGTTTCACCAACAATGAGCATATTTTTTAAATAAATTTTTTTATTTTTATTTTCTTACTTTTGGCTGCGTAGAGTCTTCATTGCTGCGTGCGGGCTTTCTCGAGTTGCGGCGAGTGGAGGCTACTCTTCGTTGCCATGCACGGGCTTCTTGTTGCGGTGGCTTCTCTTTGTCATGGAGCAAGGGCTCTAGGCACACGCGCTTCAGTAGTTGCAGCACGTGGGCTCAGTAGTTGTGGCTTGTGGGCTCTAGAGTGCAGGCTCAGTAGTTGTGGCACACAGGCTTAGTTGTGGGATCTTCCCGGACTAGGGCTAGAACCCGTGTCCCCTGCATTGGCAGGCAGATTCTTAACCACTGCGCCACCAGGAAAGTCCTCATATCTTTTTTTTTAAATTGAAAAATGTGATCTTGTTTCCATATAAGGACAGTGGGAAAAAAAAATCTACCCTCTGTGCTGTGTAACTAGAGGGCAGAGTAGATATTCCTAGGGAACTAGAATTTTTGAACTCTGCATCAGCATTAAACAAGGTACCATTTTACATCTGTTTGGGGAAAAGGCCTCATTCTGAATTGGAGAGCAAATGGAAAGTGTCCCTCAAGTAGAGAAACTGTTTTTTCCTGGCCTAACAGTCCTCTGCCATCCCATCATCCTGAAACTTCCCCAGCCAGTCTCACCTAAGACTCCTGAACCCCCATCCCCCCACCCCCCAGACTGTGGAGGTGAAGAGATGTCACTAGGACACACCCTCCAGCCAGTCTATCCTTAAGCCACAAGTTTCGCAAACTTTTGTTTGTGTGAGAGGGAGTTTGTTTAAAACACATCTCACTCCAGACAGTGATTCAGAAGCTCTTATTAAAAATCTGATTTGTAATAACCTTGCTGGGCAATTCGGTGGTTGGAAGTCCCTGGAAGAGCTATGGCCCTTTGATGACTCCTTTAACCAGACTAATCCTCTGGTGTGGCTTGAGGATCCCCAGCTCCA
>NW_020172456.1:4548649-4650014 GCF_003031525.2 Neophocaena asiaeorientalis asiaeorientalis | reverse complement strand
CATTCATTTGTACAGTCCCACTCACAGGGTATATTTAAATAGCGAAAACAAGATGCATTCTGTGAAGAGGCAAAAGACCCTTTTGGAAAACAATTTGTCATGTGTCATACTCTTTGACCCAGAGAGTGATTCCAAGGACCTTTTCTATGGGTCCTCTAAGTTCTAGAGTCCCCCGGGAGCTGGTCCTGGAACCTCTGCACTGCACTCTGTGTGATCTCATCCAGTCCATGACTTTAAATGCATCCATAGACCGATAACTCCCAAATGTGAATATCCAGCCCTGACCTCTCCCCTAAACTCCAGAGTCTATATCAGGCTCCCCACTTGACATCTCCACTTGAATGACTAATAGGCAACTCATACTTAACTCTTGATATCCCCTCTCCCCCTATTCCCAAATCTGCTGCTTCCCCATCTTAGTAAATGACACCACTTTCTACTTCTTCACTGAGGCCATCCTTGTTTCCTCTTTCTCTTAACCCTACCCCACACAGAGCAGTTCATCAGCAAGTCCTACCAGTTCTGTGTCCTAAATATATGCTGATCAGTTTCTACTTCTCTCTAAGCTAGGGGTCGGCATACTACTGCCCAGCTGGTCAGGCCTAATCCAGCAGGCAACCTCCTGTTTTTGTATCACCCAAGAGCCAAGAATGGTTTCTACATTTGCAGAGGGTTGTTAAAAAAGTGGAGCGGCTGTGCCCGTGGGCCATGGCCGCTGGGCCTGTGCATCCGGAGCCTGTTGCTCCGCAGCGGGAGAGGCCCGCGTACGGCAAAAAAAAAAAAAAAAAAAAAGAATGTGTGCAAGAGAGCTTAACATATGTACCATCTGACCCTTTACAGAAACGTTTCTTCTCTCACCTAGATAAGACAACAGCCTCCCTACTTACTGTTGTCTCTGCTTCCATTCTTGCACCACTATAATCATGTTCCTTAATACACCTCAAGTGATTTTCTTTAAAAAATATAAATCAGGCCAATCAGAATAAGGCTCAAATACCTTTCCACAGCCCCAAAGCCACTGCAGTCGGGCTCCTGCCTACCTCTATAATCTCATCTTACCCAGTGATCACTTCTTCCTACCACCCACCCATTCACTCTCCTACAGTCACCTGGCCTTCCAAACAATGTAAGCTCCTACCTGCATCGGGCCTTTGCACTTAATGCCTACCTGGAACTCTCTTCTCCACATCTTGTCCCATGGATTCTGGGCTCTGCAAACTGCTTCTGCTGTTCAGGTCCCAATTCCAATGTCACCTCCCACCTTACATAAGTAACCCTGTCCCCAGGTTACTTTCTATCACATGATCTGGTGTTATTATCTATATAGCACTTGTGACTATTTGAGAGTATCTTGTCCTTCCTTTCTTTTTCTCTCTTTCTTTTTCTTTTTCTTTCTTTCTTTCTTTCTTTCTTTCTTTCTTTCTTTCTGTCTTTCTTTCTTTCTTTCTTTCCTTCCTTCTTTCTTTCTTTCTTCCTTTCTTTCTTTTTTGTTTATTATCACCCAACCCGAATGGAACTTAAGCTCTAAGAGAGCAAGATCTTTGCTTTGTTCCCTGAGGCCAGGCACAATGTCCTGTACACACTGGGTGGTCAACAAATATTTGCTGAATGAAATACTGCAGCATAATATAAAGCACTTAGCACATTGACATAGAGCAGTTGCTCCATAAATGCTAGTTCCTCTATCTAGTATTTTAATTGTCATTTTTTCATCTGGAGAAGTTGAGGTCCAAAGTTGTTTAGTGACTTGCTTCAAGCCATATGATGAGTCAGTGTTAGAGCTGAGAATAGAAATGAGTGCTCCTAACTGCAGACCGGTTTTCAGACATAATTACATTTGATAAAACATGATCTTTATTATTTAGCTCCCACTCTACTAAGAAGTTTTAGATTCTTCTGCGTTCTCTTTTTCTACCCTCACTTATATTCAAAATACAACTTTTGTGGGGTTTAAGTAAATTTAAGTCTTTCAGAAAATCCATAAAGATGTTAATAGTTAATGCAAAACTTGTAGCATCAATTAGCGTCTCCCCTCAATTCACTTTGCTTGAAAAAACAAGATTTATCTTCCTCTCCAGACTCCCATGATGCTGAATTTTTATCTTCCTAGTAGGAAGCATGACCTCCTCACCAACCCTCCATCACAATTAATGCCCTTCATCAGTGTTGTCTCTAGAACATTGTCGAGTTAAACTATCAGGACCCAGCCTTTAAGTTACAGCCTGTAAATCCTTATTGCCAGGATCAAAGTTCTTCTAGTGATATATATGAGCTGAGAACATTAAGTCTGGATTTAACAAAAAATTACTAGCAAGAATTTTAGAAATGATGTAAGCAAAAGATAAAAAATATGTCCCCAAAGAAGAAGTTCCAGAAAACATAAGAACCATGACATGAACTGTCACCACTACCCACATGTCTTGAGAGCAAACCAAAGCTGAAAAGAACAGGAATAGAAGGTAGGTGTCACCTCTGTGCCATCAGCACTGTTTGCTTATGGAGAACACCAGCCCCAGAGCCCAGGGCAGAGAGATGAAGTCCTGGAGGCCAGGAAGGCAGAATCCCAAGACAGGAATGAGATGAAAAGAAATCCACTGGACCAGTTGGAGTGGAAGAACCTAGGGACAAAAAAAGAAGAGCTGTGAAGATGAGATTCTAGTGGGGGAAGGAGGTAGGATCAGGGAGGTAAGATGGGAACTGCAGGGACCCCATGTTTACCTTATGTCTGTAGCCACTTATGCTTCTGAGAAGAAATAAAAGTACTGAGAAGGAAAGAAAGAAATGGGGAAATTGCTCAGTGCTTTGTGGAAGTAGCCCCAGAGTTGAGGTGCTCCAAAGGAGGATTAATAGAGAGCCAAATGGCATGTACCCCCAAACCCCTGGAAACAGCCATGCCTGAAGCCTGTACACATGCAGATCCTAAGAGCACTTGGGATTACTTCAAAACTGTTTTGAGACCTTAAAGCCTGGTGACCTAGAGCAGAGGATTACACCGTTTTTGGCCTTCACTCCTGGTTCTAAGGAAATTTTGTTTTCTCTCCAACGCATTTTCCTTGATAGGCTACTAAGTGGTCAGCACCTGGTGTCTACCATCACCAGCTGTCTCTGAAATCCACCAAAACTCTTTCTCCCTCCGCAAAAGCTCCATCTTGTGAGCGATTACAGACCATATAGATGGGGAAAGACCACCAGCTGTGGGCATCTTGATAATGCCCACATGCCTTTCCCTTTATTATTTACTTGAATCACCTTTGCACACTGAAATCACCTGGCAGCTTTTTAAAGAATGCCAGTGCCTAGGACCCACCTAGGACCCAATGCAGACCAATGAAAACAGAATATCTGGGTCTTGTCCAGGGCAATAGCATATTTCAGTGGTTCCCTAACTCTGCTGCACGCTGGAACCATCTGGGGATCTTTAATAAATACTGATGTCTGGCTACTTCCACTACACCCCCCCAGACATTCTGATGTAAATGGTATGGGTGCAACCTGGGCATTTGGATTTTTTAAAACTTCTCTGTGATCCAACATGCATCCGGAGTTGAAAACTAATGCTCCACCTAACCCATGGCCATTCCTATTTCAATACCTAACCTTTCCATGCCTTCCAAGCAGCGTGCACTCAATAAATATTTCTCAGTCTGACTTACATCCCTGTTTCTCCTGCTCAAGCACTGCTGCCCTTTCTCCTGGAACACGACACGAAATTAGACCTCTGGTAAGGAGAGTATCTGGAACACCAGCTTGGGGACAAGGTTCATTCCTGGGCCAGCCACGTTCTGCCAGCTCAAGTGTTAGCAAAGAGGGAGGAATGGGAAGCCAGGGCTTCAGATGAGGAGGAAGCTCTCTCCGCAGGCACATGAGGGAGGCTCTTTTTTTTCTTTCTTGCACAAAATCATCGCGGCACGTGGGCAAAGGAAGTATTAATAACCTTTCTAAAGAGGTACTTCTCCAAGATTTGGTGTTTCACAGACCACAGCCAGTGCTGTCAGTTCTACAGATGGCCAACTTCTGCATTTCAGATAGCGGCTTCTGAAGAAAGCTCAACTTGCATCCCTAAAGCAGAAGACCCAGCAGTGTGGAAGGGAACCATCAGAGTCTCTAAGCCAGAGGTCAAAAGCCACTACCTACATGTCGGTCAGGGGCAAAGAGACTCACCACCAAGCAAAATCATTAGAGAGAATCGACCCTTTGGAGTGAAGTTAAAGTAACAACATTCCAGCATTACAATAACCTGGACTTCCTGGCAAGCCCACACTGAGAGCCATGAACTGGGCTTCCCACAGGAGGTATGTGCTCTAGATAGGGGTCCTGGCTCTGCCCTGCCACCCACTCACTGGGTGACCTGGGGCTAGAAATTATACCATCTAGGTGTTGACTTCATCCTTTGTAAAATGTGAAGCCAGAGACTGAGAACAGAGCCTTTCTTTGACTTCTTATAAGCATGCGTCCAAAACATAGTGAAGAAATCGCAGGCTCGCAAAGGTGAAGCCACCACTTCACTCACTGCACTGTCTATGTGTTCCCCTCCCACCTCTAGACCACCTGCATCAGAATCACCTACGGAGCTGATTAAAAATACAAATTTCTGTCCTCCCTTGCCCCAGCCCTAACACTCTCACTGCTGCCAGAGTCAGGTTTTCTGGGCATGGCACCCCGGTGTGCACATTTTAGATCACCTCCCTGGGAGATTCTGGTGCAATAGAGGTTTGAGAAGCCCCATGCCTTGCTGTGTACTCCATGACCAGTTGTCTGCTCTATCTCTAGATGTCTTACATTTATTTAAGCAGATGAGAGGCAGGATGTAAGTGTGTGGTCCTGGAATCAGAATTCCCGAGTTCTGTTACCCATTAACTGTGTGACTTCAGTCTAATTACCCAAACTCTCTGTGCTTCTGCTTCCTCATGTAAATGAGGAAAATTATAGTGTCTATCTCCTAAGCCTGTGATGAGGATTAAATGAAATAAAATATTTACAGCATTGAGAATAGTTTCTGGCACATAGTATGCACTCAGTAAATTTAAGTTGTCATGAAACAGAATAGGCTGGCAGTGGCTTATTTTTTCACTGTATTTCTAGATCCCTCCCTCCCAGGAACATACCTCACCATCACCAGCTACTGCTAACATTTATTGAATCTTTTTCTTTTCTGGGCACAGTGATAAGCTCAGTACATATTTTATCTCATTTTACCCCCTCAACAATGGTATAAGGCAGGTGGTACTATTATCTCCCATTTTATGGATAAAGAAACTGAGGGTCAGGCGGGTTATGTAACTTGCCCAAAGTCCCACAGTCAGTGAACGGTGAGGCCAGGATGTGCAGCATCCGCTCGGGTCCCCACTCCCTCTGCTCCCCTGCACCTCTACTTTTGTGGTCCCCCCGAAGGCACACCCTGTGCCCTCATCAGGCCCAGCCATCTCTCGGAACCAGCTCCCCATATCAAGCTCCGCCTTTTCTGATCCCTCCAAACCATGGTTTTCCATGCTTTGCCTCCTTGGTCTGGGGTCCTCCAAGAAAATGTCTTCTCCTCAGAGGTGTTGGATCAAACCATATTTCTCCTGCATCTTCCTGGGGAGTACCTTCAAAGCATTATATCTGCCCCCAGCGGCTCCCAAACACAAATCCCTTGCCTCACACACAGCCACTCCCTCAACCCCCAGGTGGCCCTGGTGTCCACTGAGAGCATGCCTCCCTCTTCCCTCCCTGTCTCTGTAGCCCCTTTAGGTGGTGGAAACCTGTAGGCCTGGATGCCAGGGAAGCAAAGCCAGTCAACCTTTGGGATGCTGCTCCCGTCCTCCACTAAATCCTAGGTCTCTGGCCTCCCCCCCAGTACTCCCTTCAGCCGCTGTCAGGGAGGTGCCTCTCGCCAGGCTCCACTCTGCTGCCCACCCGCCCACTTCTTGTCCCTGGCCCAGGGCCTGGGGCTACCATCAGGCACACAGGCCTTATCACTACGCAAACACTTCCTCTTTCCCCCAATGCTGTTTCTCACACAATAGGTAATCAGGGTAAACTTCCTCTAACAATTTGCTGAGCAAACACTCACTACGCCCCTGCTCTATGCTAAGGCTTATGGGGAACCCCAACCTGGTCTCCACCTTGAAGAGCCGTGAATCTGGTCAAGATGAAGCACACACAGGAGCATTAGGTGCCCTGATGCTTTGTGGCCCGGCACACCTGGATTCTGGTCCCTTTTCTGCTCTTTACTAGCTGTCCTTACATACCTTGGAGTGAGCTACTTACCCTTTGTGATCCTGAGTTTTCTTAGCTGTGAAATGGGAATAATGCTGCCTAGGCTGGCTGTGGGAATTAACTAAGATAAGATTCATAAAAGGCCTGGCAGAGCCCCTGAGATAATGACGTTAGCTCCTGAGTTCCTGCAGGAGGTGACAAGGCTCTGCCAAGAGCTGGAGGAGGCTTCCTTCAGGTGGGAGAGGATCGTGGTTATAGGAATGGCTTCCTCCAGGGACTGAGTTCTGCCGTGAAAGCAAAACAGCATAAAGAATGGCTTCTTTCTCTAGTCTCTGCTCTTTTGAGGTCTAGGAATAGGTGTGGTGCCACCTTTCAGGTTTCATTTGAGTGGTCCTGGTATACAGATCAGCCAATCAGTTAGTCAACAAGAGCTCAATAGTAACTCAGATGTTGGGGAACACAGATGGAGTATAGAACATCCTCCCTCAGTTTAACATGAGTTGGTGGCAGTGGTTGGTCATAACATGTCCATATGCAACGACAAGAGAACATTACAGGGGCTTCCCTGGTGGCGCAGTGGTTAAAAATCTGCCTGCCAATGCAGGGAACACGGGTTCGAGCCCTTGTCCTGGAAAATCCCACAGGCTGTGGAGCAACTAAGCCTGTGTGCCGCAACTACTGAGCCTGCGCTATAGAGCCTGCAAGCCACAACTACTGAGCCTGTGCTCTAGAGCCCGAGAGCCACAACTACTGAGACCGCATGCCACAACTACTGAGGCCCACGCGCCTAGAGCCCGTGCTCCACAACAAGAGAAGCCACCGTAATGAGAAGACCGCGCGCCACAACAAAGAGTGGCCTCTGCTCGCCGCAACTAGAGAAAGCCAGCGCGCAGCAACGAAGACCCAACGCAGCCAAAAATAAATAAATTCAATAAACAAATTTTTTAAAAAAAAGAAAGAGAACATTACAGGATAAGCTGATTTCCTAGGTAAGTGCTAATACTGTGGGCAGAGCCTTTAAAGGAGAGATCATTGGAGGCCTGGAGCAGCTGGGAAATTTCCCACGGCTGAGGAGTCAGCATGCAAAATCATAGCAATGCTGGTAAAGTGATGGGCTACACGTCAAAACAGGAGTGAAAGCAGTTCCCTCCCTAAGCCCTTGCATCAAAACATGCAAGCAAAATGGACACATTTTCAACCTCCATGTTTGGGTTTTTTCTGAATACTTTAGGGTTTCTTCGTGCTCTGGAAATATGGTCGAGGAAGAGGAAAGAGGGGCCAGAAGAGGCTGGGCACTGGTAGAGGGCACCCAGGGGGCAGAGGCCACAGAGTAATGGGCAATAGGTAGTAGGAATTGGAGAGCTGGCTCCTGGCCTCGAATGGGGTGACTTGGGGAAAAGGTGATGCTGATTATCCGTCTACCGAAGGAAGATTCTAGAGAAGGACACCAAGAGGGAGCATGGTACAGTGGTAGATGAAGGCTGAGCCCTGGGCACTGATCTGCCGTGTGACCTTGGCCAAGTTACTTTACCTCTTTGAACCTCAGTTGCCTAATCTCTCAATGAGAAGAACAGCATCTGTTCCATGGAGCTTTTGTGAGGACTGTAAATTATAGAACACAAAGCCTGCCAGAATGCAGTTGATCAAGTTCCCTTCCCCCTTCTCAAGCTTCTAGGAATGCCCCAGAAATACAAAACTAACTATATTTAGTGTCTGGCTCCCTCCCCCACCCACCCGTAGTTAAGTTAGAATTAAGCTACTTATGCTAAAGCCCCTTCCAGTTCTCAAATTCTCTGGTAGCACGTGTGGACTGGGTGGGAGAGGACAGTCATCAGTTCACCTCCTGGTCACGTGTTCGCCACTGCTGCCACAAAGCTGGGCTCTGAGCAGCCTACACAGTATCCCTGGGTGCAAGAGCCTGTTAGATGGGGCCCCTGCATGGGTGGGAAGGGAGGGAAGCCTGACAACTCCTTCTTTCCTATCCAAGGTTTCCGTACTTCCTTCACTCCCCTATGCCAAAATTTGCCTTGGGTGATGGTGGGTGTGACGTGCAACAATGGGGGTGAAGGTGGGGGTTGGATAGAAGAAAGAGAGTTGCTGACTGGCCTCCCAAGAGTGGGTGTACAGGGAAGCTACCCAGGGACTGATTTTTAGCCCACTCTGAAAAAGAACATCATAGTAATGGGATGTCCAACACTGGAAAGGTGTCTCAGGGAGCAGAGAGAGCTTGGGCCCTGGAGAGTTCACCCAGCCACAATGATTCTCAACTCTGAATATATCCTGGGGAGTTTTGTTAAAAAAAAAAAAAAAATTCCATTAACCTGGCCCCATCTTTGAGATTCTGATTCTCTTGGCCTGTAGTGGTGGCTGTGGATCCTTGAAATTTTGTTAGTAATGCCCCCAGCTGATTGTGCAAGTGGGGATGAGGACCCGTGTTCCCCAGGCTGGTGAGCCCCCCAGTCATTCCTGCATATGCATCTCTGGGCCAGAGCTCCTCTGCCCTCCTTTCTAACTCTGGGAGTCCACGTGTCCGGGGTGATGTTCTGTAGTCACGTGGACTTGCTTCCATCCTGGCCTCTTGTAATCCACTGAGACACAGCAGCCAGAGTGATACTTTTTAAACATAAAATCGGATCCTATTCCTTTCCCACTTCAACATCTCTGCCCTCTGCCTGGGGTGCTCTTCCCTGGTCTGGTTGCAGGTTGGCTCCTCCTTGCCCTCTGGATCTCACAGGCCCCCTCTTCAGAGAAGTCTTCCCTCACCTGCCCAGTCCACATGGCACTCCTCCACCACACCTACGCCTCCCTGTCACATCACTCCCCTCCTAGAAAGTAGGACCCATGAGAAAAGGGAACTTGTCTAACTGGTCTAATCACAGTGCCTGGCGCAAATGGATTCTCAATAACTATTTGTTGAACAAATGAATGAATATGTAGATAGAATACGTTTATATATTAAAATCACTTGTTTTTATGTACATATACCAGTATATAATGTGATTAGAGGTCTGGAGTGGAAATTAACAGATGTTACTAGGGAAGAGAGCATTGGAGGAGAAGGGAAAGGAACATTTATGGAGCACAGACTCAGAACCAGGCACTAGGTTTGGCTTTTCATACGTTTGATCCTCATAGCAAAATTCCAATGATCCACAGCCACCACGGACTAACGGAATCAGAATCTTGGAGATGGGGGACGGTGTTATTGTCCCCATTCCACAGATAAAGAAACTGAGACTTAGGGAGGGAAAATAACTTGCTTGAAGTTAAACTACTAACAAGTGCCAGAGTAGGATAGAAACCCCAGTTTACTGGACTCCAAGGTTGTCTTGTTCATTGCATCATTCTTGAAGGAGAAATTACCTTAATCATTACCTCTCTCCACTATCAGGGAATATAAAAATCTCTGGTGAATGTGGCCCCAGATAGCAATGGCTAGTTGGTGACTGGAGCTAATAATGTTAGCAGAGGGACCAGGACAGATAAGGAAGGGAAAGAGAATTTGCTGACAGTCTTGCCACCAGTTAAGTTATTTTTTGTTAAGATCAGTTAAGAATTTTTTGTTTAAAAAAAATTATAGACATCTTGATTTAAGTTCCCAGAACTGAGCACTTATGAGTAAGATTTCGTGGGTCATCAGGATGTCTTGATGGTACAAATAACCTTTCTGAATACCCAAAGGCATAACTCAGAGGATTATAGTATATAAATCCAGGAGCATTTGGCCTCATTGAGCATCAGTTGGGCCCTCTATCTTAAACTTCCAAAGCTAATTCCTAGCCAAAGGAATAGGATATGTCCTTTAGTATATACTTTTAAAAATATCCCCAGAACTTGGTTGATACCCAGATTCTCTGTCATCTTAGTGTCTGGGAAGTATTTCTGCTCTGAGCCACAGGATGTCTTTTCTTACTTTTAAATGTCAGAGCTAGTTCTCAATTAAATCTGATCGAAATACGTCAAGCCATCTGGCATAGGACACAAATGAGTTAGACCTCGTTCTTGCCCATAAAATGCCAACAGTCACGTAGCTAGCTCCCAGGGGATTGTCACATAGGGGCTTAAGCTTAGTTAGGGAAGGGCCGTTACGTGAGATATAAACACAATGTGGAGAATCTGTAACACAGGATGAGAAGTTAACCTGCTTCATTCTGTAGATGATGGGGAGCTCTTTAGCTTCAGAAGACTCTGTGTTAGCTGAAATGAAAAAGAAGACAATCTGTTGGAAGCACATGGGCGAGTTTACAGAATTGAAGGAAGAGCTGACCAAGCGAGAGGGGATCTCCAGAGGATGAATCTATGACTCAACTTCAAACCTCTCATCCCTGAATCCCCACTCAAAGTTTAAATTCCCAGGACAGAGTCTGATTGGCTTAGCTTGGGTCATGTGCTCACCACAGAGGCTTTGGGACTGACTGTCCTACAGAATCCTGCTGAACAGGGAAAGGGAGAGATGGAAGAGATGCCAGAGGAAGAGATGCCAGCCTGATAGACCAGACAAGACATGTAGGCTCCAGTAGCCATTGAGTGCTTCTGAGCACAGAAATAATGTGGTTAGCTTAGATTGCATGTCACTAGGTGTTTGAATCAATAGTTTTGTTTGATCCTTATAACAACCCAGTAATGTGGGCACATTTATTAACCCCTGTTTTTAACGATGAGGAAAAGTGCAGTTTTGAGAGGTTACCTGATGACTTTTCCCAAGAAGGAAAGCTCTTTTTGGACACTAAATCCTATTTCTCTTTACTGTATGATTTTCCTGTCCTTTGGAGTCATTGGTTTGCCTTTAAAGTGTTTTAAGATAAGAGAGGGGCAGGAAATGTGTTAGCGAGCTTTCAGTGTCAACGAACATGGAAGAAATGAACCAGGCTGGGCCCATGGGGAATGGAAGGAAGCAACGAGACACGAGTCACAAGGTCTCAAAAAGTAGTTTGAAAAAAAAAAAAAAAAAAAAAGTAGTTTGAAAAGTTGACTGAACATCGGAACTGTCAGGGCAGCTTGTTAAAAACACCAATCCCAGGGGCTTCCCTGGTGGCGCAGTGGTTGAGAGTCCGCCTGCTGATGCAGGGGACACGGGTTCGTGCCCCGGTCCGGGAGGATCCCACATGCCGCAGAGCGGCTGGGCCCGTGAGCCATGGCCGCTGAGCCTGCGCGTCCAGAGCCTGTGCTCCGCAACGGGAGAGGCCACAACAGTGAGAGGCCCGCGTACCACAAAAACAAAAAACAAAAAACACCAATCCCGAGAGTCCATCTCTGACCTGAACCAGAATGCTCTCTGGGTGGTGACTGGAAATCTACAATCTTAAAGCACCCACCTATCCTATGGTGGTTGTCATTTCACCATATAGAAGTATATAAACGAACATATTGCACACCTTCAACGTACACAATGTTATATGTCAATTATATCTCAATAAAGCTGGAAAAAATATTTGAAACACTCATCCATCCCCCATTTAGGCGATTATTCTGTAGCCAGCTGGACACTGGTCTATAGACCAGCATTTAGAAATCACTGACCTATTAGACCCTTTTTTCTAAATGTCCTCTAATCCAGTTTCTTGTCTTATCTCTCTGCTGGTGCAGTTAAGCTTTATCAAGGTATAGCTTTTGAGTAGTTGCAATTTGTACTCATTACATTTAGCGTCATACATATCTGCAGTATCTGAGGTTTGAGGGATGAAAACAAGGACAGAGAAGTAGGGTGGCTCCTGGATGTCCCCTTATTTTGTTAGTGTGTCTGGGGTTTGTGGCTTTTGACAGGGACTCTTGGGAGATGACTTTGCCAGCTTTCCCTTTGAGAATAAATCCTGGGTTCTTACCCTCCCTCTCACTGTAGTAAGTCTCCATAACACACACACCCAAGTCTGGTATTTCTGAACTTATGGCTCTGTGCTGAATACATGCTGTTCCTGGAGCCAGGCTCATTCTGCAATCTCTCCTCTCCACCCCACCCTTTGGTTCCACTGATGGGCTGATCCAGCCTTGACGTTTGATAACCCGAAGGCTCTGGGTGTTCTCTCTGTGACGTTCCAGAGGAATATAGGCTTTCCATCATATCTGGAGTGAAAAAGAATGGTGATCTTTGGGATGGGGCCTGGTATAGGTTGGAGCACAGGATATATGGTCTCAAGTTGCTTCCCCTCATTCATACGGTAAGGGGACTCAAGAATGAGCTACTAGGAAAGGGTTTTCCAAACCTCAGTCACTTGAATACCGTCTCCGTGGTTTTTGCCAAATCTGTGTGCCATCTACCTATATTTCCTTCCTATTTTTCATTAAATTAATTAACATATTTTGCTGGAGCGCTCACAATCCACTCTCGCCTTCCCATAAGCAATATATTCATGAAGTCAGTGATTCACGAAATCAGGTTTGATATGCTACCTGTCCATTTTCTTTTAGAACATTTAAAAATAAATATGCATCCATTAAAGCTGTGTAAATGTTCACTCATGTACTATCTAAAGTCCTCCCATAGAGGGAGGTATACGTATCATTAGAGGTATATGCACCACACCTTGGGAACATTATCCTAGAAAAGCCCATATGCTGAGAGACATGTAGTTCCAGACCCCTCAATTCAACACGGTTCGGACGTCAACCCTAAGAATATTTTTTGAGTCTATTTAGTGAAAAACTATGCTTTTATATCCTCTTGCTGCAGAAGTTAAGGTTCAGAGCAAGAAACAGAAGCCACTCAAGGTATTTTAAACCAGAAGAAAATTAATAATTTTATAATTTTCTGAAGGGTTGGAGGACTGAGCTCCCTCTTGGAATGAAAACCAGAGCACTGCAGAACTGACCTGCTGGGGAAACCTTGACTCCTCCATAACCAGAAGGCTACTAATGAGACTGCTCTATTTAAGATACCACCATGGCTGTAATCCAGGGATCAGGTACCACCTCTGCCACCTCTGCCCCAAGTTCCACTTGACACTCATGGATCTGGAAATTGAACACTGGACTGATGCTGCTGTAGATGTCCACATGGCTTTGACATTGCTCTTCAGCAGACACAGCCCAAGCATCAGAAAGGTGCCCCCTTCCTCTCTTCTGCCATTTAAATCTCTCACGAGTGCATTTAATGGATAGAGCCTAATGTGCATCAAACAGAACCCTAGCCACGAGGGATTCGGAGAAACAAAGTACTCTCAACCACTGCGCCACCAGGGAAGCCCCTAGCTCTCTCACTTTTAAGAAGACTCAGTAAAAAGTGGAACTGGATGCTGAAAGCCAATTAATCTCACCTAATACATTACCTGTCAGTGGCAGCTCTGCTGCTGATTCCCAGTGAACTAAGGAATCACTAAGCCAAAGGAAAAAAAACCGAGATCAATGCAGGTTGTTAACAAACAGTGCTCTTTTGTGAATTGGAGGGGTGTGTGTGTGTGTGTGTGTGTGTGTGTGTGTGTGTGTGTAAAGGCGGGTTTTGTGTAATCTGAAAGTATACATTTGCAAACGTACTGGCTAAGTCAATAAAAAGTGACCTTGGTAGCACAAACTGACATGCCACGCCGAAAACCTCAATGGCTACTCACCGCCTGTGGAAGGGAAGTCCGGTAATTGCCTTCTGTTCTATGCCTTTTATCAGTTGGCCTTGACACCCAGCATGTTCTGTGACAGGACCCTACTCTAGTCGAAAAGGTCTGGTAATTGACAACAAGCCCCAAACCGTCCTCCTCCCTGCCTTTCCTGTCAACAGGGCTCTGCTTGGAAAGCAGTTTCTTCTTCTTCTCTACTTACCTGAACCTTAATCTTCCTTCAAGGTCCAGTTCTGTGCTTCTTCGCCTTCTAAAACAGGCTTTGCTCTCTCACTCTCTGCTCCTTCTTTAGTAAAAACGATTCCCCTCAGTTGGGACCTGATTTCCACTCTCCTAGGCTCCCTTTCCAGTCTTTCCCTCCCTGTAACCCACTAGGGGAAGTGCTACAACCCTGTGCTCTCCCTATACTTGGCAAATGCACCCACAGCATGTGAAATCACCTCCCCCTTCACTGCCCTGGAAAGAAAGACTTGGGAAGAGGGTGGTCTTGACTTAAGGACTGAATCTGGTAGATTCTTAGAAGTGGTGACACCAAAGCTTTAGCCAAATCATCAGCTGTGCAAAAGAAAACCTGGAGCTGTTGAAAATGGAATTGCTTTGCATATGATAAAGGGAGACATGGGTTTGGCTTCTGAGAGGCAGGAATAGGTAAAGTAGTGCAGGGTGGGAAGCTGGAGAGAGGAGAGAGAGCCAATCATCATGAAGGGCCTCTAAGGAAAGAAATGCTCATTGCTCTTGGGGGGATGATAGGGTGCATGTCTCAAACCTTGGTAAGGTCTGCTGCTCCCACCAAGGCCACAGTGAGTGTCTTTTTGGGCCAAGACTGAAATGGGACTGAGCTCCAGATCTGGGCTGTCATGGAACAGAACAGAGACCCTTCACAGGGATGGCAAGAGGATTCACAGACTGACTTAGTTCAGGGGAAGGGGGAGCTTGGCCCCAGAAGTAACCATGACAACCAGAATCCTTCAAGAGATCAGATAAACCATGGGGTTTATGTGTGTGCAACCGCTGACTGTGTGCAATCAGAATGGTGCAAGGGCACACCTCCCGGGAGCTCATCAGAAGGCAGACTCCACTTCCACCCTCACCATAAGCCTCATGTGGAACCAAGACCTGCCAGTTAGGATTCCAAAACTCCATCTGATTCCTAGCTCCTGTAGTAGACAGAATTTCTAAAACGGTCCCTGACCCCACCTCCACCCCCCACAGAGAGCCTAATCTCTGCCTACGATGAGACATGACTCCTGTGATTATGGCACGTTATATGGCACGGTTGACCTCAAGACAGGGAGATTATCCGGGTGGGCCTGATCTAATCACATGGTCTCTCAGGAGCAGAGAGTTTTCTCGGCCGGCAGCAGAAGAGGATGTTGGAAATTAAGGGCGTGAGGGAGATCTGATACACTGTTGATGGCCTTGAAGATATAAGAGGCCACTTGGGTGGTGTCTAGGAGCAGAGAGTGGTCGACCCTGGCAGGCAGCCAGCAAGGAAACTGGAACCTCAGTTCCACTGCCCCAAGGAACTGGATTTTGCCAATACCTGGATGAATTTGGAAGTGGGTTCCTCCCCAGGGCCTCCAGATAAGAGCCCAGCTTGGTTGATACCTTAACCTCAGCCTTGCGAGAACCTAAGCAGAGAGCCCAACCAAGCCTGCTGGACCTACAGAACTGTCAGCTAATACACGGGTTTCACTTGGAGCCACTAAGTTTGTGGTGATTTGTTATGCAGCAGTAAAAAATGAATACACTTCCTGTCCCTTGCCTAATGTTGACCTCGGCATCACCTTCTGGCCCTATGGGACTCATGCATCCTTTTATTACAGGATGATTTAGTTGGGACCCCTTTTCTTACCCGCTCCATATTTGTCACACTCTACTGACCCTATGTAAACGCAGGTCTAGCCTCCCTTGGACTGTTCCATCTGGGGGATCCTTGAGCTGTACCTGCAAGTCCTCTGGCGTACTGTGTACTTTTTCCCTCCAGTTGTTTAGGTAATTGCAACATTGAACTGACCTGGACTAGAGTCCCATATCTAATGAGACCATGATATTTATTACCTATATGCCCAACACCTAGCACAGTGCCTAGCACATAGTTGGTGCTCAATAATATTGTTGATGATGCTGGTGAATACAGAGAGAAGGAAATCTCTGGATCATCCCCATCATACATTCCCAGTGTTGGCATTTGGGGCTCCAGCCATGTTGCGCTATGTGCAGTTCCCAGGAGACACCATGGTCTCCCTTGCCCCTGAGTTCCTCCACCCCTAACCTGATTTTCCTCTGTCCTAACCCCCTGTACCTTCCTCCCTCTTTCAACTGGCTAAATCTTTTTATTTTTCAGCTCTCAGCTTAAATATGACATTGTAATTGTCATTTGGCTTGTCTTAAATCCCTGCTAGGTGGTTGTATGTTCTGTGACGGTGAGATATGCTTCCCTTTTTCTTTTGTGACTCCAGCACATTTATAGGGTAGGTTCTCAATAAACACTTGCGGAATAGCCGTGCTTCTTCATCACCTGGGAATCCTGTTACAGTGTGGATTCTGATTCTTATATCTGGGCGGGGCCTGAGATTCTGTATTTCTAACAAACTCCAAGTGACGCCGATGCTGCTGGTCCGTGAACCACACTTTGAGTAGCAAGGTAATAGATAGGGTAGAGACTTCCACCATTACCCCATTGTGGCAAAAAGTTTGCATTTGAGAGAAGCTGAACAAGGTTTAGGGTGCAAATAATGGCCACAGGACAAAATTTCCCCTGTCACTGCTAAGCCGGCTGACTCATTGACAGAGATGGAGCCAATAACCTTGGCCTTATTAACAACTGAGCTAACTGCCACAGACCAATAAATAACAACATTTAGCTGATTTGCATTTCAAAATTGTTTCCTTCCCTTATTCACACTGCAGCAGGTGCTAATGAACCATGAAATGTCTGAAGCATTGGCAGCAAGGAAGAAAAGAGGCAGAGTTGACCCATTCCTAACAAATAATGATCCTTAAAAAACAAGAGCTACAAAATTCAATGTGGTATTCTGGATTGGATCCTGGAACAGAAGCGAGGTATTAGCAGAAAAACTGGTGAAATCAGAACAAAGTAGGGAGTTTAGTTAATAGTAATGTACCAATGTTAGTTTCTTAGTTCTGACAAATGTACTGTTAGGAGAAACTGGGCAAGGGATATATAGAAACTCTCTGTATTATCTATGCAACTTTTCTGTAAATCAAAAATTAGTCAAAAATAACATCTCGCACGGGGCAGGAGTTGACAGACGGTCTCTGGCTGGATTTCCCTGGGACCGCGGAAGAGGCTCCTGAGGGTGGCCGCGATGCCCAGCCCTCAGTGGATGCCTTTGGTGCTTCATGAAGAATATTTCTAGATATATCACAGACATTAAGCTTTTGCCATCTAACATAAAAGATAGACTGTTCAAAATAATGAGCGTGCAGGGGCAGATAACACATTCAAATATCAGTGAGATTTTACATCCTGAGTCCAAACTCTAGATCTACGAAGCTGTGATATTTCAGATACTGCTCTCCTGCACCTATGTAACTGCAGAAAACTGAAGAAATTAAATTTAAATTCCTCAAAAGAAAACAGAATTTCCATAACTTCAAAAGGAATAAAAGCTGTGGCTTCACCTTGTTCTTACCTGCACGAAGCTTCTTTGAAAAGATGCTTCAATCTCACTGATGAAGGAGTCCTTGCTCTTGCACTCAATTGCTGGCTGCTAAAGTTAGGGACTTCCCCTCGTGGCGCAGCGGTTAAGAATCTGCCTGCCAATACAGGGGACGTGGGTTCGAGCCCTGGTCCGGGGAGATCCCATATGGTGCAGAGCAACCAAGCCCGTGCAGCAACTACTGAGCCCGCGTGCTGCAACTACTGAAGCCTGCACACCTGAGCCCATGCTCCGCAACAAGAGAAGCCACTGCAATGAGAAGCCCGCGCACCGCAATGAAGAGTAGCCCCCGCTCTCAGCAACTAGAGAAAGCCTGCACAGAGCAACGAAGACCCAACGCAGCCAAAAATAAATAAACGAAATTAAAAAAAAAAAAAGATCATTGACTTAGGTGGCTGCTTAGATATTACTGAGGTGTACTTGCAGACATTAGGAGAAAGCTGCCCATTTTTGCAGAGTTGATTTTTCAGCTACTCAGGTATCTCACAGTGGTGTGGTTGTGCTTGTTAGTGGACCTTGTGCCAAGAAATTAGAGGAAACTCATATGGGGTATTGTGTGAATGTGACTGATAAGGCTGTAGAAGCTGTCCTTACTTGCTGTCCTCAGATATGTATATTACTCTTCCATGGATGCCCCCTGATAACAGACCATTCAGGAGAAGTCTTGGAGCAATTAGTAGGTTCAAACAAACTAAAGCAAGTGATGTGGACTGTATACTGATGCTTATTGAAGCTTATCAAAGCTATGATCTTCATACTACTTTCCCAGGAAACAATGATGTAGAGATTGGCTTTCCAATAATATGATTTATGCTTTGAAGTTAACCAGACTCAAACATTTTCATAGTGCTATTATTTCTAAATTTGTTTGAGGAGTGATTGTTTTGAAATGTCAATCCTAGCATGCCCTCTGATGTATTTGGGGAAGATAATGTGTTTGTTTCTTAAATAACAAAGTTTTAAATTCCCTGTTTTCCCTGGAAGTGTCCTTCTCCTACCTAGATATTTGAACTGCTATAAGAGAAATTTACCAATATGGATAAACATTAGGAGAATTCTAAGTAAAGGTATTTCTAAAAGCAAAAAAAAGAAAAAAAATTAGTCAAAAATAAAAAGTTTATTAAAAGAATCAAGAGCTAGACTGTATTGGTTTTCTTTACTTTGCATAATGGTATTATAAGTTTCTGAAAATGTAAAACAATTGTCATTGACTTAACAATAAAAAATTGGAAATGTGTGTTCAGGGGAAAAAATCTCCAACTAAAACTCAGTGGCAATCAAGGAAAGAGTTAGAGGATGGCTGGTCCCAACGGCACACCTGCAAGGTAGCATACCAGTGATACCGACACTCCAAATTGCTTTGCCGTACATCATGACTCCAAGATATTCTGACTGCTATTTGCTCCTGAGTCCTACCTTCATTTATTCAGCATATCAGGAGTTTCTTCCATTCCTGAGAAGCTCTTGATTCTACACTCAGGATTCAGGGTATCTTTGTTTGTTTGTGTAACACTATTACCTTAAAGACTTGATCATGGTATCAGATTTTGCCTCAACTGTGTTTGCTAATATACCAGAGATTCTAAGCCTGGTGAGGCCATAGACTTGAACTGATCCATCATTGCATGTCCAACACGTGACAAATGATGATTTGTTGGATGGATGAATAAAGGAGATGCTTCAGCACTTGAAGTGAATTCTTGCCTGAAAAACACAAGTTTTCCAATGATATTTCATTATGTAAATATATCCCTTTGATGGAACTTGATGAAACTTGCAAGGCCTTCAGGTCTTGTAAAGAAACATCATCAGGCCTTTTTCCAACTCTGGTGAATTCATGGAAAGTCAAGAAGATCCTATTAACTCTTATGGAAACTATGGCTTTAACTAGAATAGTGTAGAATGAGTGTGCTCTGGTCTCAAGGGGCTGCTCCCTGGGATCTGCACTGAGGCCCAGGGCCTGAGCTGGCCACAGAGGTATGGTCAGATGCTGTGCTGTCAAAGGTTTATGTATGCATTGCTTTGTCTGTCCTGCAGTACCTGCTTCCCTAACTAAGCTGCTCTGCTCCCACTCCAATGTGCTAGGAAAGGAACTCACAACTCATCTGTCTCCCTGGTAGGCCTGTGGCCCCTGCCAGTCCAATCAGAGACTTCTCTGTGGTTTTTACAGCTTGAAGCTGGAGGAGAAGTGGCCTTTGCCTTTTAGAGCATGGAATTGGGAGGAGGTGATGCAAGGGCAGGTGTCAGCCTCCTTCCCTGTCACATGGAGAAAATCTACAGAAGGATAGAGGGGACTCAGTCAAGATACAGAAATGCAAAGAGGAAAAAGAAACCTAATATCCACGGTTAAGGGTCTGGTTCCAATTGCGCTTTAGGCCACCTCATTCCCTTAACTTTCCGGTTATAAGAGCCAGCAAATGCCCTTTCTCCTTAGGCTGATTTGGGTTTTTGTCAGTTGCCATGGAGAGTTCTGCCATGGAGAGTTCTATAATCCTGGAGAAAAATGTGCAATTTCCTTCCCACACTTAATGGGGACTAGTACCAGCTCAGCCAGGGAGACAGCTCTGTGGGCCTCTGCTTGGACAGAGTGCTGTGGCAGAGAAGGCCAGTTGCCCTCCCCAAACTCAGGCTCTCCCTTCCCTTGCAGACACTGTCACTGGGGGATTGGCACCTCACACCCAGACTATACTTCCCATCTCCTCCTACGTTTAGGTGGGAACGCATGGTAAGGTCTCACCAAGGGAATGTGAGTGGAAGTGACATGTGTCAATTCCAGGCTGGAAGGCAGTGAAGAAGCAGGGGTTCCTCACCATTCTCTCCTTTTTGTTGCTCATTAGCTGGATAAAGAGGGTTCTGACACCTTCAAGGATAGCAGAGCCACAGTTGGAAGGAGGCTTGGTCCCGCCTTAAGGCCAGGAAAACTCCCCTTTGACTGTTATGTGAGTGAGAAATAAACTTTTATGGTGTAAACCACTGAAATGTTGGGGATTTGTTTGATACAGCAGCTAGCACCACTCTAATACATTTCCAAGAGCTGGCTTTAGTTGAAGATTTTGTAAGTACGAAGAGTCACAAGCAAAGCATAAGAGAGAGAGGCCCAGAGCTGAAACAAGAGCTGAATTCTATGGTCAAGTCCAAGGGATGATTTCAAGGATGGAAACAGAAGACAAAGTCGGATGGTCAGCCACCAGGTTGGCCCTGAAAGAAGTAGTGAGTGGGGAATTAGAGCAGGGACAGATACGAGGTGAGAGCCAACCAAGCAGGATGCCTCTGGCTTGGTTTTTGTGGCTGCCAGCAGCGTGGAACATGGGTGGGTCCTCCTGGTGTAGAGGGCCAGGGGCAGGGTGGACAGGAAGCACAGGTAGCCTGAGGGAATGGTGCCAGGTGTCAAACCAGAGGGATGAGTAGAATCCACAAACAGGAAGTCAGTCATGACATCAGAACCTTCAAGTCCTGGGAACATGTCGGGATGTAGAACAGGAAGCAGCTCAAAGTAAATGGTTTAGAACTAATGACGGAGCTATTTTGGAAGCCTCATTCTCTGTGGAGTCTTGGGATGGGCCTGGTAGGTAAAGGAAAGGGAGGTAGCAGGCCAGGTGGGGATGGGGCCAAAGGATGAGCACACACCCTGTCCAAAGGGGGCAGCTGTTGCTCAGCTCCTGCATATCATTGCAATGTGGACGTGCAACCCAGTGTCTTCAGATCCTCCAATTTTTCAAGAAAAGCAGGAAATCCGGATTTTTTTTTCTTTTTGGTGGGGCAGGGGGGAATGAAATCTCCTGATTTTTAAATGCCGGCAACTAACTCGAAAATTTGAAAAACAGCCTGTAGGCCAAAGAAAACACATTCACAGTCTGAACTGGCTCACAGGCTGCCAGCTTTGGGCCTCCGGCTTAAAGGAAATGGGCAGAAACAAAAACATGTAAAAAACAAAACCAGAAAACGTGAAAATCATTCATAGTTTCCCCTGATTTCCAAACACCACAAGATACTACTAGAAGAAAAGCTTTGAGACAGCCACTCACAAAACCACAATATGTTTGGTCTTCAGAAAAGCTATGGGCTTCTGGAAAGCTATGGGCTTCTGCCAGAGAAGTACCTTGTAGTTCCCCAAATCTGTTGCAGTTTTCTCAAAATTTGACCTATAGATTTGATGGAGTGAGCTAATTTTCTTTCATCTTTCTCTCAGGCACACCAGGTTTTCTTTTGTTGTTTGTTTGTTCGTTTGTTTTGGTATATCAGTTTTTAAGTTTACTTTCTTTCCTGAAAGGCCATCTACTCTATCTGGACAGCTGTGTTTCCAGTAAGAGCAATTACCTGAGTGAAGGCAATTTAGAGAAACAGTACGGGAGCCAAATAAGTGTTTGGCTAACGAAATTTTATGATAGGAAATGCTTCCAGGCCAAAAACCTCAAAAAGTGATCAAAGGTTTTCAAAGACTGGATCCAACTAGTTCAGTTTATTAACCTTGGCCTGTGTCCAAGCCAGGGTTTTTAGAGGATGCTCAGAGGATGTGGCAAATACAGAATCTGAATTTTTTAAGATGTGGTCTCTTAGGGGGTATGTGTCTACATGACTGACTGCTGAACTCTTCATTTTTGATGCCCCAACTTAGTATCTAGCTTAAGGCTTTGCACATCCCAACTGTCATATTTGCCCAGGACTGAGATGTTTCCTGGGATGTAGAACTTTCAGTACTAAAATTGGGACAGATTTGGGCGAACTAGGACAGCTGGTCACCCTACACCCCAAGGTCCTTTTCTCAGGGTTCATGCTGTGAAGTCTTGACAACTTTTGACTGTCCCTTAAAAAAATAATAAAAAACAAAAAACCAACTACAACAGTGCTGTACTCTCCTGGTTTTCTTCCTATTTCTCTAATTGCTCTTACTCATCTTTGCTGCCTTCTCTTCCTCCCCTTCCCCCTCAACTATGAATTGCACCTCAAGGTCTAGCCCTTAGGCTTCTGTTCTATTTTCTGCCCATGAGTCTCAGTGGACTCATCTTTACGTGGAAGATTTCCACATATAGATCTTGAGTTCATAGTCCTACTTGAGATCCAACCCTCCAGCTCCAACAATTTCACGAACAGTTTCCATTGGGACATCCTTGATCATCTTCCAGCCCCATCCAGCTTGCACTCACTCACCTAGTATCCTCTTCTATTAGAAGCAACAGCGTCCTTGTCCTTTGCTGGGTGATGGGTACATTGTTATTTTCATGTGCTGTATATGTCTGAAACTGTCCACAATAAATTGTTTTTAACAATTAAAAAAAGAAGAAGAAGAAGAAGAAGCAACAGGAGAATGCAGCACTGATGTAGTTGGTTTTTTGTTTTTTATTGTTTTTTTAAGGGACAGTCAAAAGGTGTCAAAACTTCTTTTCAAGCCTTCAGTCGCAAATCCTAAAGATGCTAATCCCAAATTAGCACCCATGCATTGTATTATGTATCCACAGCAGATACTATACTGCCAGGCACATTGGAGGGACTCAGTAAATGCTTGGTGAACCAAATCAGATCTTGGGAAAGGAGTCCAAGGAGGAGGACATGTCATAGCATCCTACCAGAGGCTCAAGATATCCAAGGAAGTACCCAAGATTTCCAGGGAGAAGCCAAGCAAAGATCTGGCAGATGTGGTCCCTGCAGACATAGTAGAGTCAAATCTTCGCTGAGGCAACTTCAACGACAGACATTTGACCACCTATTAATTAAGTTAATTCAAGTGTTATTAAATTTCTAGTTCACTTTGTATTATGTTGATATATTTTTCAGGGGCATTCAAAGATATTTCCAAGGTTCCAGACAATGATAAATGTTAACATGACACATATAGAGTCTATTCCTTCGCTTTACTTGCTGGGTTCCTGACAGAGAAGTCTGCCTTTAATTACCAAATGCTCAGAACCAGAGGAAGCTAGTGGCCAGAATCTAGGTCTTTCTCCTTCGTCCTCTGCTCTTGCCCACATTCTTTTCTCTTCTTAAAAAAAACAAGGGCTTCCCTGGTGGCGCAGTGGTTGAGAGTCCGCCTGCCGATGCAGGGGACACAGGTTCGTGCCCCGGTCCGGGAAGATCCCACATGCTGCGGAGCGGCTGGGCCCGTGAGCCGTGGCCGCTGGGCCTGCACGTCCAGAGCCTGTGCTCCGCAACGGGAGAGGCCACAACGGTGAGAGGCCCGCGTACCAAAAAAAAAAAGAAAAAACAAAAACAAAAAAAACAAAAGTATTTATAAGGTAATAATTTATTTTTTTTATAATTTCATGTTTTCTGATAATCTTTTTTTTTTTGTATTTATTTATGGCTGTGTTGGCTCTTCGTTTCTGTGTGAGGGCTCTCTCTAGTTGTGGTGTGCGGGCCTCTCACTACTGCGGCCTCTCTTGTTGCAGAGCACAGGCTCCAGACGCGCAGGCTCAGTAATTGTGGCTCACGGGGCAGGCTGCTCCGCGGCATGTGGGGTCTTCCCAGACCAGGGCTCGAACCCGTGTCCCCTGCACTGGCAGGCAGATTCTCAACCACTGCGCCACCAGGGAAGCCATATATATTCTTTTTTAAATATTCTTTTCCATTCTGGTTTATCACAGGGTATTGAATATAGTTCCCTGTGTTATATAGTAGGACCTTGTTGTTTATCCATTCTGTATACAATAGTTTGCATCTACTAACCCCAAGCTCCCAATTTATCCCTCCCCCACCTCTTCTCCCCTTGGCAACCGCAAGTCTGTTCTTTATGTCTGTGAGTCTGTTTCTGTTTTGTAGATAAGTTCATTTGTGTTATATTTTTAGGTTTCACATATAAGTGATATCATATGGTATTTGTCTTTCTCCTCCTGACTTACTTCACTTAGTATGATAATCTCTAGGTTCATCCATGCTGCTGCAAAAGGCATTATTTCATTCTTTTTTATGGCTGAGTAGTATGCTGTTCTATATATGTACAACATCTTCTTTATCCATTCAAGGCAATCATTTATTTAAAACACACTTTTGAAATAGAGCTATACCGTATTTTGAGGGGGGCCAACAGCTTGGAAACATTGCTTTTATCTTTAGGAAAATCCTTCTCCCAGTGGGTCTTTGTTTTCCCCAAGTCCGGGGATTCCCCAGAGTCCGTTTTCTTTGCATCTATAACTCAGATAACACCCCTCAGACTCGAATTTCCCAAGGTTGGCACTATTGACATTTGGGGCTGGATAATTCTCTGATGGGGGAGGGTGCTATTCTATACATCCTGAGATTCTCAGCAACATCCCAGGCCTCTACCCTCCACATGTCAGCAACACACACACACACACACACACACACACACACACACACGTGCACCTTCCAGTTGTGACAACTAAAATTGTCACCAGACATTGCCAATATCTCCTAGGGGCAAGCTGCCCATGGTTGAGGATCACTTTCCTTGATTCTTTTACTCAGAAATGAAAGCAGGGCCTGTTAGCCTGCACCCCTGCAACGTCTCTTTCCCTTCGGGCCAGGTCCCAGCCAGCTGTGTTCCCAGAGCTGGGAGGAGTGGATTTTCTGCAGGCAAGGTTCAAGGCTAGACTTGACAGGCCTATCAATCTAGGAGGCTCTAATTGGACCCATTATCTGAGCAAATTCTCCTTTGTAAGATCACCCCACTCCAAGTGCCTCTAGAATAATTTGCCTTTCCTTAGGGGGATGGGATGGAGTCGGGTGCTAGAGAAGGGCTGGGACCTGAGATGCCATCAGAATGGGTGGCCTGAGTCAGTGGAGCTGCTCTGGGCCTCGGGGATTTCCAGGGGGAACTGTGTGGACAGAATTCCCCTTGGATGATGGTCTAGACAGGGCTCACGCTTCCCTCTGCTCACCAGGAGCTTCTGCTTCCCCTTTAGGAAGAGGAAACACACTGGCTGTTTATTTTGGGACTAAGGATCTGTTGTGAATAAGTCCCAGGATGGGCAGCAGGACAAGTCTCCCCTCACATGGGGCATCTCAGGAAATAGCCTTGTCACAGCGCTCCAGGGGGACCATTGATCAACTAGGAAAATAAAGGAAGGACAATGCCTGAGATTAAATCCAGTAAATAAGAAAAAGTAATTTAAAAACCGATTAGAATTCTTGCTAATTTCCCCCATCCTAAAACCAATCTATTTTTATTAAAAAAAAAAAAATCCCACAGCCATTGACAGCCATTATTGAAGTAACTTCCATGAGCAAATTTTTTTTTTTAATAAATTTATTTATTTTTGGCTGCTTTGAGTCTTTGTTGCTGCGCGGGCTTTCTCTAGTTGCAGCGAGCGGGGGCTACTCTGGGTTGTGGTGCGTGGGCTTCTCATCGCAGTGGCTTCTCTTGTTGTGGAGCACGGGCTCTAGGCACGCGGGCTTCAGTAGTTGTGGCTCGCGGGCTCTAGAGCGCAGGCTCGGTAGTTGTGGTGCATGGGCTTAGTTGCTCCGTGGCATGTGGGATCTTCCTGGACCAGGGCTCGAACCTGTGTCCCCTGCATTGGCAGGCTGATTCTTAACGTCACCAGGGAAGCCCCTTCCATGAGCAAATTAACATAAAGGGCTGGGCTCATATTATACATACTATTACCTAATTTTGTCTTCTAAACACTATTTCATGTTAATAATTATGTATGTTCTTTTTCATTTTTTAAAGACTAAAAAATTCATTTCTATGGTACAAATATGCCATAACTATTTTAAGTAAAATCTATACCTAAACATTTTAGTTGTTCACGTTTTTGCCATTATAAAGTATGCCTGAGGGCTTCCCTGGTGGCGCAGTGGTTGAGGGTCTGCCTGCCAATGCAGGGGACACGGGTTCAAGCCCTGGTCTGGGAGGATCCCACATGCCGCGGAGCGACTAGACCCGTGAGCCATAACTACTGAGCCTGCGCGTCTAGAGTCTGTGCTCTGCAACAAGAGAGGCCACGAAAGTGAGAGGCCTGCGCGCCGCGATGAAGAGTGGCCCCCACTCGCCGCAACTGGAGAAAGCCCTCACACAGAAACGAAGACCCAACACAGCCAAAAATAATAAATAAATACATAAATAAAGTATGCCTGAAACAAAAGTATTTGTCCATTCCTATGCTTTTCCCAACTGCCTTGTGTAAAACTTTTTTTTTTTTTTAATTTTTTGGCCATGCCACGTGACATGTGGGATCTTAATTCCCCGACTAGGGATCGAATCTGCGCCCTCTGCATTGTAAGCACCGAGCCTTATCCGCTGGACCGCCAGGGAAGTCCCTGCCTTTTGTAAAACTTTTAATTCATTTTCTTTATTCTTTTTTCCACCTTCCTTCTCTCTTTCCTGCACCCTCCTCCACCCAAATGAATGTTGACAGCATGGTATATATATTCTACACCGTTCTCTATGCCCAAGCAATGATGTACAGTCTACATACACAGAGAAGGATGATTCATTTGGCCACTTGTTTATGAGTAACGGAATGCTGCTCCGTATTCTTAGTGACTTGGTTTCTCTCTCTCTTTTTTTTTTTTTTTTTGCGATACGCGGGCCTCTCACTGCTGTGGCGCCTCCCATTGCGGAGCACAGGCTCCGGATGCGCAGGCCCAGCGGCCATGGCTCACGGGCCCAGCCGCTCTGCGGCACGTGGGATCTTCCCGGACTGGGGCACGAACCCGTGTCCCCTGCATCGGCAGGCGGACTCCCAATCACTGCGCCACCAGGGAAGCCCAGTGACTTGGTTTCTCTCTTGATGAGAAACCCTCTATCTCTACCCACAGGTTGTTTCCCAGATGCGAGCACCCATGGTTTCAGGAGATCTGAAAAATGTCTCTTTCCGTGTCTTCCACTGCTACTTGGAGGCCTTGGATAGAAGCCATTATCTCCTCAGACTTTTAGTTTCCCTGCCTATGAGATGGGAGCTGCTACTGCCCCATTTACTTCACAGGATTACTCTGAGCAAAACTTTTGAGTATATAAAATAAGCCTTTACTTGTTAGCCATTGGTGGTCAAGACACACTGTGTACTTCATTTGCTAATTTTGAAACATCCTTTATCCTTCGTTGCCTCTGTGCCTTTGCTTATGCCATTCACCTTGCCTGGAATATCCTACCACCTGCTCCCCTTATCCCAGTCTGACCCACCCCTTAAGGCCCAGTTCAAACCCCATTTCTTGCATTGCCTCTGATGGGAGGCAAGTCATCTCATCCTCCTCAGGACCCTTTATTTTCCTCATTACTCACTCATTTCCTTGGAGTATTCTGCTTTAAGTTTTTTGGGTTTTTTTTTAACATCTTTATTGGAGTATAATTGCTTTACAATGGTGCGTTAGTTTCTGCTTTATAACAAAGTGAATCAGCTATACATATGCATATATCCCCATATCCCCTCTTTCTTGCGTTTCCCTCTCACCTTCCCTATCCCACCCCTTTAGGTGGTCACAAAGTGCTTTAAGTTTTTAAAATCTGAATTTAAAAGCTCCTGCGGACAGGAATTGTATCTTATATGTCTGCTATTATCATAGGGTCCAGCAATCATACCCATTATGCACTCAAATATTTGTCAAACAAAAGAATGAATGCATCGAATGAGTGAGTGAATGAATGTTCTCTGTCACTCCTGCACAAACAGTCCCCTTGGCCATGGTTTCAGGAACAGACTAGAATTGTGAAAGATATTTTAGAGATTCTTTATAATATTTTGCCCTTGCTGGAAAACACTGCATGGTGGAAAATACAAAAAAGCACAAAGATAAAAACAAAAATCACTCATAGTTTAGCCACCCAGAGAAAATTCATCTTTAATATTTTAATGTATATCTTTTTAGTCTTTCTATGCATATACATACTTATAAAATATGACATATATGCATTTATGTATATATACTCCCACACACACATACATATATAACTTTAAAAGAAAATTAGCATTTGTGTTCTCTGGGGGAGGAGGAGATGGGAGGAGCGACTCTTGGACGCCCTGGGCACTACTCAAAGGTTCTGGTTATGGGAGGTCCAGAAGTATTTCCAGTAAAGACAAGTTGAGGCAAGTTCCTGGGGCCCTTTGTGCTCACTGAGTCATCGATGGGTGGGGAGGGACCCTGAGCAAAGAACTGTGAGTGCCTGGGGTCCTGCGACGCTGGGTCCAACGTAGGACAGAGGAACAGAGCCCACAGTCGCCCCCTCTTACTCCTCTCTCTCATTCTTACCCCTCTAGGGGGAAGTCCAGGTCCCCCAGGACTTCTGGGTCTCACTCATCTGGAGAAAACCTTAGCCCTGGGGTGACAATTTCCCTGCTGTCTGCCCCAGCCCTTCCTACCGGAAGCACAAAAAGTATAGGAATTACCCAAGAAATGAGTGGGTGAATGGGTTCTCCCTGGGAATTGGGACACTCCCAGGGGAGGGAGGGATGTACACCCACTCCCCAGGAGGGAGCCTCAGACAGACAGGCTGGTGGGTTGGATGTGTCATTGGTGAGGCAGTAGATAGAACTCTCATTCACTGTGCCTTGACTCTGTGCCAGACACTGCTGGCCCTTCACACATTTTCTCATTTAACCTTCAAAACAAACCCTCAGGATTGTATCACCATGCCCATAGGACGGAAGAGGAAACTGAGGCTGATGCTGAAGCCTCTAAAGTAAAACTGTGTGAGCAAAGCTGACTCCACCTGGTGTCACGTATGAGCGCACTGCTATTCACCCACTGGAACTCCCTGACCACCTCTCCCCTGCCACGGCCTCCCTCATTCAGTAAGAGTGACCTTTCTCCTCCCAGGAGTGTCCCTGACGCCCTCAACTCCACCTCCAGGCTTTCAGCAAGGCCTGTGGACTCTGGCTCCAAAGCACCTCCCGTGTCTTCCACATCCTTCCGTCTTCACTGCTCCCAAAACACCCCCATTCTCTCCTAAACGATTGCAGTAGCCCTGCTGCCTGAATGTTTATTCTCCACACCACGGCCCAAACTATCTTTTAACCAGATCATATCACCCTGCTTAAAAGCCTCTAATAGACTCCCAACAAACCTTCAACAAAGTCCAAACTCCTTGCCTTGGCTTATAAAGCCCGACAAGATGTAGCCTGCTTGCTCCTGCCACACTGCCCATCTCCCCGTTCCTCCAGCAGCTTAGTCGGCTCCCTTTTCAGGGACACTACGGTTGTTTCTGTTCACATCTGGACCTCTGGACTCTTTCTCCCCTCAGCTGCCCATGCGACTGGTTCCTTCCTGTCACGCGAGACTCAGCTTAAAGGTCACTTCCTCTGGAGAGGTTCTCCCCAACCACCTGTTCTAAGTAGCCATTTAATCATTGCTGTCACATCATTCTGTGTTAATGATGTACATAGTACTTACCACTCTGGGGTCCTTTAAAAATTTCATTCATTCATTCATTCCCTGTGTCCTCCCAGTTAGAATCTATCCCCAGTGCCAACGGTGCCTGGCATATAGTGCTTGCTCAATTAGTCTTTGTTCAATAAATTTGTGAACGAACGAATGACATTTTCCTCTAATTAATTAATGAAATGAACATTTATCATCTGTTAGGGGTCAGATGTTTAGCTAAGGGCGATGTGAAAAGTAAAGATGAACAAAGGACTTCCCCGGTGGCGTGGTGCAGTGCTTAAGAATCCGCCTGCCAATGCAGAGGACATGGGTTCGAGCCCTGGTCTGGGAAGATCCCACATGCCGCGGAGCAACGAAGCCCGTGCGCCACAACTACTGAGCCTGCGCTCTAGAGCCCACGAGCCACAACTACTGAGCCCATGCGCCGCAACTACTGAAGCCCGCATTCCTAGAGCCCGTGCTCTGCAACAAGGCAAGCCTCCGCAATGAGAAGCCCGCACACTGCCACAAAGAGTAGTGCCCCGCGCATAGCAACAAAGACCCAACACAGCCAAAAAACAAAAAAAAAAATTACAATAAAAGTAAAGGTGAACAAGACACATCAACTCTTAAGAAGTGCTTGATTTATGATGCTTGTCTGAGATGTACCTTCAAATAATCTAGGGTGGGGAAAAGAGGGAGAACAAACGAAACAAAGCTGGCCTAATGTTGATGACTGCTGAGGTAGCATGATGGGAAAAGGGTGGTTATTATATTATCCTCTTGACTTTTGTTTATCTTTGAAGATGTCCAAGATAAGAAGGGTTTGGTTTGGTTTGGTTTTTTCAAGAAACTATGATCAAGATGGGAGAAGTGTACACAAATAACTACTTTGCTCCAGACTGCTGAGAATTAGATACAGGAGGGAGTTTGTCAGTGGATGAACACTTATTACATTGACCAAGCATCTGGTGTGTGCCAGGCCCCGTGCTAAGTGCCAGGGATATAATGATAAATGAGACACGTGGGGCCTGCTTTCATGCAGCACACAGTCTAGCCTACAGACATGGGGACAGGAGCTGCATAAAAGGACAAACACAGTGTGTGGGGAGAGTGTGTAACGGGGAACACTCACTTGGGGTTCAGGAAATTGAGGGCAGGGACAGCCTCTCAGGCAGAGGGAACAGTTTACACGATGGCTCAGCAGTGTGAGAGAGCGTGGCTCATCCCAGGAACGAGGGAAGGCCAGCATTCTAGAGCAGACAGAGCACGGAGGCAAGTGGAAAGAAAGAAGGCTGGACCAGTGAGCAGGGACAGACCCCACAGGGATATGAGGTCCTATTGAACATTTGGGACTTTATCCTCTACCACTGAAGGAGCATGCAGGAAGGCTTCTTGAAGTAGGCGACCTATGAACTAGGCTTTGAAGCCTGCGAACAATTGCGACAGGCAAAGGTAGATCCAAAAGACATTCCTGGTGAAGGTAACAGAGTGAACTCTGATCCAGAGGGAAAGAGTTCAAGGTCCTGAGGAAATAGTGGGTAGCCTGGCATGGGTGCATGCAGGGGTGTAGAGGGCAATAAGCCTAGGCAGGAAGGTCAGAGACAAGTGCCAGACATGGTAGGCAAAGGAGTTTGGACTTTATTCCTTAGACAATGGGGAGCTGCGGAAGAGTTTTTTGATTATCGGATGGATATGATCAGAGCTGCCCTTGGGAAGGATGGATTTGACAGGGAAAGCAGGCGAGAGATTATGGATGTGATAGGCAATATGGGTCCAGCTTTAACACTCAACAATTTATTGAGCACGTACTACGTGCCAGTCATCAAACTGAATGCTGGAGATGCAAAGAGGACAAAAGCATTGCCTCTGTCCTGCCCCACCGAGTTCATAGATGGATAAAGGGACAATGATAATACATAGTGACACAGTGACCTGACCAGTCTGTAAAGGAACCCTTAAGAAAGGGGGGCACTGAACTCTGCCTGAAGTGGGGGCAGTGGTCAGGAAAGGCTCTCAGAACCACATGAAGCCTCTCTGAGTCTTTCTAGAGGGATGAGTTACCGGAAAAGTATGGAAAGCAGCGTTTCAGGCAGGAGGAACAGCACAGTGCGAGCTTTAAGAGCAGAATGCCTGCAGACTTGGGCTGAGGATGGGGAGGCTGGTGCTGGGTCTAGAGAGGCCAGGGAGATGAGAGGGAGACAGGGTGAGGGCTTTGCATATCAAACTAGTTTGTTTCTTATCATTACGATAATGGAAATTGATTATCCCATATTCTTCCCTTTGTTCCCACAGCCCTGGGGGTGGGCGGTAACTCCTCCCTGGAGTTGCTGCCTCAGTGATACCTTGACCTTCTCTCTGTCTTTTCAGTTGACAACTTTAGACTTAGTGAACAATTGATCTGAAATTAATCTTAAATCTTAAATGGGCTCTGTTAGATCAGTTCCCTGGCTGGACCCTGACTGATAGAGAGGGCTTGAGGGATTTTTAAGAAGAGATTTACATTTTAGAAAGATCTCTCTAGGGGCAATTACAGAGAATGAAGCCTGAAGGCAGGGGGCCCTATCAGGCAACTGCTGCAGTACTGCAGGGGAGGCAGGCTGCTGAATGCAGACGGAAAGGAGGGGATACAGTCAAGAGAGACTTAGAAAATAGAATTAACAGAAAATAGAATTAACAGAAGATGGATATCAATTAGGAGATTTGCTTAGGCTTCTGGGTTTGTGTGGTGTGCCATTTACTGGGGCACAAAATATAGAAGAGTTAGGTGAGTACTGGGGAGATTGATTCCAAGGCGCTGTGGAACCACCCAGTAGAAATGGTCCACAGGCAGCTGTATATACAGATCTGTAGTCAGGAGAGGAACCTGAGCCAAACAGATGGGTTAGGAAATGACGAGGTACTGTGTGGTTGAGGCCCTGGATGAGATCACGCAAGGAGCATGTGGAGGAGGATGAGAGAAGAGCGCTGAGGGGGGAACCCCTGGAATCCCAGCACTTAAGAGATGAACTGAGGAAGAGGAACCCACAGAAAATCCTGAAGAGAAGCCTGGGAACCACAAAGATAGTGGAGGGAGGACCAGGCGGGGCATTCATAAGGAGGATGGAGCCTCGGCACCCTAAGGAAGTAGGCTTGGCAAGGGGGTGTGTGTTATAGGCACACAGATACATATGCATTTTTAAAGTAATTGCTTCCCATACATTTGGAATATTAAGCAGAAAGTTTTTCACATCAACCCTGAGGCCACCGGTAACCTGGGTAACCTGGCCCAACCCTTCACCATTGTCCACGTGCACAGAGCTTTCAACATTGTACCTGTTTCTCAATGTATCTGCCTTTGTCGTTTTAACTGTTATGTGTTTTTTGCTGCTTTTATGTTTGTCATTTTTTATTTCAATTTCACTTATTGCTAATCAGCCAACAAAATATACATATAAATATGATTATTTACTCTGATTCTTATTTCCACTTATTAAATGGACTTTGAGAGAATAAATATATCTTCACCCACCCACAGAGACAAACATCTGCCCATAGTTAATCAAAACTTGCTATCGTCCATAAACATCAATTGCATTTCTGTATACTAACAACAAACATATGGAAACTGAAATTAAAGACATAAGACTATTTACAATCACTCTAAAGAAATGGAATGATTAGGTATAAGCTTAACAAAACATATACAGAATCTGTATGCTGAAAAATACAAAATGCTGATGAAAGAAATCAAAGAAGACCTAAATAAATGTAGAGACTGTTGTGTTCGTGGATTGTAACACTCAGTAAAGATGTCAATTCTCCCTAAACTCATCTATGGGTTTACTGTAATTCCTATCAACATCCCAGCAATGCTTTTTTGTAGACAGAAACAAACTTATTCTAAAATTTATGTAAAGGCAAAAGTTCTAGAATGGCTAAAACAACCTTTTTTAAGAAAATGTGTTAAGTGGAAGGAATCACCCCTACCTGATACTAAGGCTTAATATGTAGATATAGTGATCAAGACAGTGTGGTATTGATGAAGGGATAGAGGCATAAATCAATAGGATAGAAGAGAGATGCCCCAAAATAGAGCCACACTTTTATTATGCAAAAGTTTCCTTTATTCTTGTGTCAAAATATGGCATTTTTGTCCTTGTCACTTTTTTAAGTCTACCTTACCCCCTTTTTTTTTTTTTTCGGTATGTGGGCCTCTCACTGTTGTGGCCTCTCCCGTTGCGGAGCACAGGCTCTGGACGCGCAGGCTCAGCGGCCATGGCTCACGGGCCCAGCCACTCCGCGGCACGTGGAATTTTGCAGTACCGGGGCGCGAACCCGTGTCCCCTGAATCGGCAGGCGGACTCTCAACTACTGCGCCACCAGGGAAGCCCCTTACCCCCTTTTAGACATTATAAATAGGTTGTTTTATTTTCTTCTAGATTTTGTTGATATTTTTATTTTCATATTTAATTCTAACCCACCCAGAATTTTTTTGTAGGGTCTGGTGTGAGATACAAATCCAAGTTAATTCAAATAGTTTTCCCTATTCCTATTTTCATAGTGTTTCAAATCACTTTCTAGAATTTTTCCTATTCAGCTGCGTCAGGAGAAACCACTTGGCAGGAAGGAGCCAGGTGGAGCTGACAGTCTTATAGTCAATAACCGGTGATAAGGCCAAATGTGTGGCAATATCAAATAATCAAGAACCAGCGTCATCCCAGCTAGCAGGTAGGTGTCAGCTGTCTTCAGCCAGGAAACAAGGAAGGGGTGGAGGGGTGTCGCAGATGCCTGGGAGGGGAAACGGGAGGGAGCGCACATTTATGGATGGGGCAGGCTCTGTGCTAGGCTCTTTGTATGTTATCTCATTTAACCCTCCCAGAGCCCTACCCCGTTCAAAGATAAGGAAACTGAGGCTCAGAGAGGTTGAATAATGTGCCCAGGGTCACATAATAACTGGGTGATCTAAGATTTGAACCCAGAAGGCCAAAGCCTGTGCTGTTTCAAATGAACCCTTGATCTCCAACTAAATCTATTCCTCTGGTGACCTGAAGGGCCACGTTCTTTCATATTGGGGCCACTGATACAAACCTTCCCGTTGAAGCTTGAGCTGAATGATGGCTCATTGCCCGATCAGTGGCCTGAGGTCAGTGTTCTACATGAATGGTTCACTGCTGGTGCTTGCTTCCAAACCAGACTTCCTGTTTCATCATTCACACCTATTGTCTCACTCCTGGGTTTCTTGCCAAATGCCTTCCTTGCCACTCCCAGTTTGAGGGTGAGGTGACTGGGGAACAGGCTGTCGTGAGGAGCCTGTCAGACCTACTTACCTTCCAGAGACCTGCTGAGCAACCAGTGCCTCTGGGGGCAGGCTTTCCACCCAACTTTTTAGACCCTGAAAGACGCCCTTTGAGCTTGATTACCAATCAAATCATGATAATAGCTAAAGCGCACTGGGTGGCTTTCTATGTGCCAAGATGTGAGCTGTGTGCCTTACATGCATTGTTTCATATAATCCTTAAAACAACCCATGAGGTAAATATGATTGTTACATCCTTTTGCACACAAGGGAGCAGGCTCAGAGAAAGGTGTGTACACCCAGTAAGCATAAGGAATGTCTGAATAAAAGGCACAGAGAGGTGCCTGACTCGTCACCCTCACTTCCTCTTCTGTCCCTGCCCCCAAGGCCTCTGGCTTAGATTCCCTCATCCGTGAGAAATCTCTCTTCCTTTTTTTCTAAGGCCAGGGAATGCTAACCAGCGGTGCACAATGGCGGCAAAGGAAATGTGTGCCTTGGGTGTACCCAGAGTCCCATTCAGGAGCTTTTACTCCATAAATCTTTTTACACAGAGAGAAATAAAAAGCTCTGTGCCCTGCTACAGGTATTTTATAGTACCGGTGGAGCCAATAAAGAAGGGGTATGTGTGCATGCAGGTCTAGGTCTGTGCATGCACACACACATGTATATGAGGGTTGGGTCGCATTTAGGCAAACCAACCTCATAGAACTGTCCCATGTTTCTTTGGTCATATGTGGCTTCAGTGACTGCATTTTCTAAACCAAAAGTCAGAACGTATGGACCGGCTGGTATAATTGTCTCTGAGGGGAAAACACAGCAACAATGAAACTGGTACCATCCGCATGATATATATAGGCTGTTGGCTAACAGTTCAGCAGAGATGCTCTGGTGTGTCTGGGGGATGTCCTAGAGGCCTCTGGGAGAGACAAGGTTTGAATAAGGGTTGAGAGCTGGATATATGTAAGTAGAGGCTCTCTAGCAGTTCACAGTGACCTAAGGGTCAGCATTATTATATGTGACTTTAAAGACGCTGTTATGGAGCATCTGATATTCCCAGAACATTCAAGAGAAACATTATAGTCTAAAGCTGGAGGGGAGATCTAAAACAATATCTTGTTTTAGGGGTATTATGGGATGCATTCCATTAATAATTGCATCTATTTATATACATACAAAATGTCATGGAGAATTGAGCCAGCCCTGCCCACAATGAGGTAAAAAAGATTACCTCTACTTAAAATAGCCCGTGAGTGGAGATAAAAGTGATTTTTGTTTTTGCATGACATGAATTCAACGAACGTATTACTTCCTACCATCACTACCTATTGGCTTCCAGATACTGGGTGTCAGGCAGGTATTTTATACCAAAGAAACATGGGACAGTTCTATGAGGTTGGTTTGCCTAAATGCTACCCCACCCGCATATACGTGTGTGTGCATGCACAGACACTGGGACTAGGATTGCAATGATAATGGGATGGCAGATGTGCAGGGGATTGTTATGATATGGTATGAGGAGGGTTATGATACTGGCAAGTACAATATGCTGTGGAGTCTGGAGGGTGATTAATTAGTTCATGGGTGGGGGCTGATATTAGTTTTCTATTGTCACATAACAAATTATCACCAACTTAGTGGCTTAAAACAACAAATATTTATTACCTCACAGTTTCTGTGCACCTGTAGTCCTGGCATGGCTTAGCTGGGTTCTCTGCTCAGGTTCTCATCAGGCTGTAATCAAGGTGTCTTTTGGGCTGCATTCCTTCCTGGAGCTTGCATCCTCTTCTAAGCACACTTGCTTGTTGGTAGAATTTAGTTCCTGTGCCTGTATGATTGAAGTCCCTGTTTTCTTTGTAGCTGTCATTGAGGACCATTCTCAGCAACAAGAGGCTGCCCTTAAGTCCTTGTCAAATGGCTCCTTCCACAGGTTTTCTCACAACGTGGCAGCTTACTTCTTCAAGGTCAGCGGGAGAATCTCTCTGATTTCAGGGGGGGTCCCAATCCCTCTTTGGAAGGACTCACCTGATTAGGTCACCTACCCAGGATATTCCCTATTTTGATTAACTCAGAATCAACTGATTAGGGACCTTAATGACATCTGCAAAATCCCTTTGGTTGTAATCAAAGAGGTGACATTACATCATCTTTATAGATCCTACCCACACTCAAGGGTATACAAAGGTATACAAGACATGTACACCACAGGGTGGGAATCTTGGGGGTTATCTCAGAATTCTGCCTACCAAAGGTGGGGGAGGGGGAAGGAAGAGGGAAGTGCCAGGATAAGTAACCTTAGAGCTGAGTGTTGAAGAATGAATCTGAGTGCTCTAGGCTGCCAAGGTAGGGAGGGAAGCAGGAAGGGTGGAAAGGGCATTATGGAAAGACAGAAGACCACAGCCTTGAAGAAACCTGTTCAGTGGCAATGGAATTGTTCAGTGGGGCCATAGATTGGGGGGTGTGTGTTGGGGATTGAGAAAAGGTAGACAGAATATTAAGTCATGAAGACCCTGTTCTTTCAATGAGTTCTTGGCCTCAATTCCTGGTGACTGTAACAGGGTAGGCAAGAGACAAAACCGTCAAACAATGAAAATTTCACTTTGAAGCTCCCTCCACTTGCATTTCTCCATCTCTACCATCCCATCTCCTTTAGAAAAGTCCTTTCCCCAGAGGTCTCTCTCCAGGGATTCCTGATCTCTCCCATCAGTGCACCACAGTTCTGTTTGTCTAAAAAGATGGATATGCACACTCTTCCAGACCCTTATGTCCAGGCTTCCAAGGGGGAACAGATTCTTGCTTACTGAGTCAGCTTCTGTATGCTCCTTTTCTGTGGGTGGAGAGGCCAAACAGTGGGCAGACTGGGGAGGTCTAGAAGAAGTCAGAGATGCTAGTCAATCTACACCAAAATAAAGAGTTAAGAGAGAAGAAGCTGGGAGAGGGTGAGAAATATCCATGAGGGCTTGGTGTCTGGAAGTTTTAGGGGGCTCAGAGCAGCCATAACATTTAAGAAGGAGAAGAAAGTTTCAGAAGGGTGGCTATGTTTACTGGTCAGATCCTTCTTCTTCTTCTTCTTTTTTTTTTTTTTTTTTTTTTGTCTTCTCAGTATTTAAATAAAATGGGAATTAATTTTAAAAATAGTTTTTAATTAGTTTAGATTATTTCTCCTGTGTATATATGTGTGGTTTTGTTTTGCTTTGGAAGATGATACTGTGCAGAGCCTGGGCCACATGGGAGCTCAGGATTTATTTGGGTTACCTTAAAAGGAAAGGGATCTGGGAATTCCATGCTTCCACTGCAGGGGGCACTGGTTTAATCCCTGGCAGGGGAACTAAGATCCCACAAGCCACACTGTGCAGCCAAAAAACAGGAAAGGAAAAGGATTTGATAAATCATTGATACCTCCTTGTGAAATAGTTTAATATGTTACCACTCTGTGAAGTATTTACTTAAAAGAGAACTCCAAGGACAGAAAACTATCCCACCACCACCCCTAGGAAATGAATGTGTACTAGTAGAATTTCAGAGGTAATGGTATAGGATGATGACTCTTTCTTCAAAAGAATACACCCAGTTTCATGTTATCTCATCTGTACTATCCATGTAATTTCTCTGGTCTCTGGTTCTTGGGGTCAGGTGTGTTTCCTCCCTTGGAGTTTATGTCTGGTACTCAGTGATCAAGACAACAAACTTATAACTATGTGCTGGTGTTGTTGTTGTTGAAATGAATCTTTTGCCCTGCCTTCCCTCAAGCAGAAAAGAAAACAAATCACCCAGTCTTAGCTGGGCAGCATTTCTGCCCACTACAACTGTGAGCAGGGATCATGGCTTCCATACAAGGTCAAGGCCCCGAGGTCTACAGAATGGTCAACTGGATCTACCCAGCCTTGTCCCTCCTTTGATTTCTTGGTACAACCTTTAAATATCCAGGTGTGTGTGTTTGATTGGGCTTAAATAAACACAGTGGGATTCTGTTTTGGTTTTTGTTTGTTTTGAAAAGTGGGGTTCTAAGAGGGGGTGGGGGGTGGGGGGAGCATTCCAGTCAACCTTGACCCCATATAGGCCAGAGAGAAGTGGTATGGAAGGAAGTGAAGAGGAACTGGGAGGTAAAATGGGGTCTAGTGTGGGAACTGACTTCCTCCGGAAAAGCCTGAAACATCCTTCTCAGAGCCCAGTACAGCCAAGCTCCTTGCACTAGCTCTCGGCCACTCCTTTGAAATGTTCTCCTTAGAGCAGGGCTCCACGTGGTGCACACCTACAACCCATGCACAGGAACACACACACACACACACACACACACACACACACACACACACACACCTTTGTCTGGTGATAGACTGGGCCCAAAGAATCTGGCAGTTTGCATGGCCGATGGCAGTGTTGAGCCTGTTCCCACTGTCTCCCTGGAGTCCCAGTGCAGACGCAGGTGCGCGTCAGTGCCTGCTCTAATTTTATCCCTGGTTGATGGAGGAGACTAACTGAGCAGCAGGGAGGCTGCTATTTTGGGTCTCTCCGTGGCTCTGGGTTATATAAAGCCCATTGCTGTGACCTGCATTGCTTTGTGGCTGTGCCTCACTCTTGTGCGTTCTGTCACAATATGTCATCAGTTCAGACATTCACACACACCCCCCAGAGCTCTTGGGGAATGAGAAGGGAGGTGTGTGCTGGAGATGTGTGTGTGTGTGTGTGTGTGTGTGTGTGTGTGTGTGTGCACGCTCCTGCCAGCTCACTGGGGGAGGAGGCCTGCTTATACGCCTGGGAGGGGGGATTGTACATGAAGGAGGTTTGTTTTCGAAGGAAACGGAAAGATCTCTCTGATGGAGGAACGTGAGTGTGCTGTGCTTTGAGCTTTAGGACAGAGCGTTTTTGTGAGACGATGTTGTGGGTCTGCTGTTGGCGTGGCGATAAGAATAACTTCTATTTCAGTAACTCTTTTCATTTTGAAGGAACCCAAGAGTTTCATAAATTATACACAAACGGTTTTGCCTCTGAATGGCAGGGATTTTTTCCCCTCTGGAATTAGGAGCAAGCAGCTCGATGAACAAACGTGAGAGCCCGAGTTTAGGGATGGGTTGATGGCAGAGGGTGGCATTTCCTGCATCACTGGGTACAAATCTTACTGGGAAAATTTTCCTTGTAGATCAAAAAACCCTTATAGTGCCAGTCCTGGGACTACTGTGTAAATTAGGTGCTGCCTAATTGAGTCATGTATGATATCTAATTTATCTTTGTATCCCTCGGTATTGAATCTTAATAAATACTTTTAAATATGTAAATTTTGATGGATGAACATACTACAGCTCATTAGTCTATGGATATGAAAGAACCAGTTTTCCCAAAATAAAATTATCCACCCAGAACAAGCCTAACAGAGCCTGATGAGCTTGTCACACAGGTATTTGTCCTGTCCCTCAATAAAGCAGGGGAAAGGAGATGTATTTTACTTGGTGAACTGCGTGTCTCCCATGTATAATCTCAGGGTATATTCTGGCTGACATGATGGAGCCCAAAAGCCATCCTATCCCCGGGGGAGTGAAGATTTGACATGGATACAGCTTGGCTCTTGGAGCCCAACAGAATGTGAGGTCTCAGGCTGGCACTCGTGTTTCTGATTTGGGTTCTTCCATCACCGGCAGCTACCACAGCAGATGGGGCTCCCATTACTAGTAATTTGATTGCGACACTGTTTCTTAGCTGCTCTTTGAAAGGCATTGAAGACCCTTCTCTTCCACCGGTCAAGGCCCTTCTAAGGGATTTTAGAGAGAAGAACTCGGGAGCTCTCCGTGAAGAAAACCAGAAGAATCTAGAAGCCTGCTAGCATGGGCTGAAGAGAACCGGCACCTCAGAGCCTTCCAGAGAAGGGAAGCAGGAAAGGGAACCCAACCAGAATCAAAGACAGGGCTTGTAGGGGCCGGATAGGGAAATGAAGCTAGGAATGGGGAAGGTATAAATGAATCACTGTGTGTTTAGTTTATTCATAATTGACTTAAGCAGAATCTCGACACTCATGCCCCTCCTCCCACCCCTGGCTGTGAGTACGAGCTCACTACTCTGGCTCCTTGGTGGTCTCCTCGATGACCTCCAACTCCCCCTACCCGCCCCCCACGCCCCCCGCAACTGGTGTCAAAGTGACCTTTCTAAAACACAAATCTGGTCACCCAACTGCATAAACTTCTTCAAAGACTCTTTATTTCTCTCTCCAGAGAAAACCCAAATGCATGAGCACACCAACCTGGGGCCTGGTTATCTCTCTGGCTTAGGTCACATAGCAAGCCTCTCAACCCTCCCCAAAGTGGTTCTCCTCCCACCCGCCTCATTCCACTCCCTGACCCCTTAAACCTTACCGAAACACTTTTAATCCCCTGAATGTGCTAAACCCTCTTGCCTTCTCTGTGTTAGCATGGACTGTTCCATCTACCTGGAATGCCCTTCCAGTCATCTTTTTTCCCTTGAGCTTCCCTCAGGCCTCAACTCAAGCATCAACTTCTCCAGGAAGTTGTGTTAACCCCTCCATGCCTGGATCAATTTCCTCTCCTCTGGCATTTTGCTCACCTCTACCCTAGTACTTAAATGCAGTCTGTCTTGCCTAGACTATGGGTTTCTAGAGCACAAAGACTCTGCAGCTCCTGACCTGGCCTGCTGCTTGGTCTTCAACAGTGTTTGTTGAATGAACTACTGAATTTGAGCAGAAGCCACACTTCAGAATTAAAAGTTCCTCAAACATCATGAGAGACAAAGTTGGTGGGAAATGCCGATGAAGTTGAAGAGGAAAGGCCAGGTCCTGGGAAATCTGACCACAAACAATACCAGTGAGCCCACGATTGTCTCTGAAGCCTAAGACAGAGGACTGCCCTGCCCCGCTGCTGTGTCAGGCAGGTGGGACTGTTGCTAGGGGCAGAACAGTTAGTGTGATGCCGGTACCCTCATGATGGTCGGCCATCACTGATCAGCATCTCTCCCACGGTCTACACAGGGTCTGCTTTTTCTGCCATGCATCTGTGGGGTGGGGGGAGGGGACTTGCATATGGACCTCGGTGACCCTCATGGAGGAACCCAGGCCTCCAGCCACACCCTCCCCGTGGACACACCAAGAACCATCGAGGCAGCTGTGATTCCACCACAACCACCGGAAACTCACGGCTCCATCCCACTGGACTGGGTGCTCCTTTTGCTATGTCACACCCTGGAGAGGCTGGTCTGGGGCATAGGAGAGAAGCCAGCATGCTGAGCACCTCGCACTTGACCAAATTAGATTATGAGAAAGTGGAGACAAGTTTGGAGGTGGCCGCATACTATAAATCAGATCTCAAATGCACTGAGACAGGCTCTTTGATTAAATCCCTGATTCAGCCTTCGCGTAGGAAGTACTCTTTTAAAAGATGGTTAGGGCTTCTCTGGTGGCGCAGTGGTTGAGAGTCCGCCTGCCGATGCAGGGGACACGGGTTTGTGCCCCGGTCTGGGAAGATCTCACATGCCACGGAGCGGCTGGGACCGTGAGCCATGGCCGCTGAGCCTGCGCGGCGGGAGCCCGTGCTCCGCAACGGTAATCACCACTTAGTTCATCTGTTTCAATATTCCCATTTTCATTTATTGGGCCTTATTAGAGTCTACATTTTCTACATTCTCAAGGCATCACTACCCCAAATATTTCCGTTTAACACTGAATTGGAAGCTGCCTACTGATCTTCCAAAGACGATTCTGTATGTGTGTGCGCACGCGTTCTCCTGAGTCCTTTGTCCCTGTTCTCAGAATCGCCTCATGATAATAGAATAATAATGATGTGGACCCAGGAAGAAACTGGTGATGGGGAAGGTAGGAACATAACCTGCATTTTGTCGGAAACTTTCAGAATTTTAAACAGTGCCTTTTTTTAGGCTGATGAATCCTGCCAGACAGTCACCCTGCTGTGACAGAGAAGGAGTGGAGAGAGCCTGGGTGAATGGGAGCGGGGGGAGTAGAGAGGAAAGGAGGGTGGCTGTGAGCATGTTTAGAACAGTTTAGAACAGCTGTGGAGGTTAGAGTAGCTCCCCCTGAATGAGATGACGCTGGGCCACTTAGGAGAAAGGGAAAGAAAGAAGATTCTGCTGCTGACGGCGGTGACAAGGAGAAGAGGTACTTGGTTTACACAGTGGGTGGGTATTAAAGGATTATGTATATTAAGCACTATCGCCATCACCCAGAAAGGCCTGTGCTTTAACTGCCAAGAAACCAGTAATGAATGGAACACCTTCCAGGGATGAGAACAAATTAAAACAATGTATTCTGGGGCTTCCCTGGTGGTGCAGTGGTTGGGAATCTGCCTGCCAATGCAGGGGACACGGGTTCGAGTCCTGGTCCAGGAAGATCCCACATGCCACCCGTATGCAGCAACCAAGGCCCAATGCAGCCAAAAATAATAAAAGAAATAAAAAAAAAAAACAACAAAAAACAATGTATTCTGTGCTCAATATGTAAGATATTTAGAAATCGGTAGCACATTTGGCCTCATGGGGCATTTTCAGGGAGAAATTGTAGAGAATCTCATGTTTGTCATTTCTCTCTTTCTTTCTTGCTTTCTTTCTTTACCACACAGCTTGCAGGATCTTAGTTCCCTGACCGGGGATTGAACCTGAGCCCTCAGCAGTGAGAGTGCTGAGTCCTAACCACTGGACCTCCAGGGAATTCCCTCTCATTTATTTTAGTTTCTATTCAAAAGTCACATAACAAGACTCTCCCTAGTGAAGATATTAGTTAATGTTTATTGAGTGCCAACTGCATGCTTGTTGCTCTTCTAAATGTTCTGCATCCATCAACTCAGGTAATCCTCACAACTTTATGAGCTGGGTACTCTTTTTAAAAACATTTATTTATTTTTTATACAGCAGGTTATTATTAGTTATCTATTTTATACATATTAGTGTATGTATGTAAATCCCAATCTCCAGTTCATCCCACCACCACCACCACCCCACTTTCCTCCCTTGGTGTCCATACGTTTGTTCTCTACATCTGTGTGTCTCTATTTCTGCCCTGCAAACTGGTTCATCTGTACCATTTTTCTAGATTCCACATATATGCGTTAATATACGATATTTGTTTTTCTCTTTCTGACTTACTTCACTCTGTATGACAGTCTCTAGGTCCATCCACATCTCTACAAATGACCCAATTTCGTTCCTTTTTATGGCTTAGTAATATGCCATTGTATATATGTACCACATCTTCTTTACCCATTTGTCTGTCGGAGGGCATTTAGGTTGCTTCCATGACCTGGCTATTGTAAACAGTGCTGCAATGAACATGGGGTGCATGTGTCTTTTTGAATTATGGTTTTCTCTGGGTATATGCCCAGTAGTGGGATAGCTGGGTCATATGGTAATTCTATTTTTAGTTTTTTAAACTAAAATGTAAGTTTAAACTCCATACTGTTCTCCATAGTGGCTGTATCAATTTACATTCCCACCAACAGTGCAAGAGGGTTCCCTTTTCTCCACACCCTCTCCAGCAATTGTTGTTTGTAGATTTTCTGATGATGCCCATTGTAACTGGTGTGAGGTGATACCTCATTGTAGTTTTGATTTGCATTTCTCTAATAATTAGTGATGTTGAGCAGCTTTTCACGTGCCTCTTGGCCATCTGTATGTCTTCTTTGGAGAAATGTCTATTTAGGTCTTCTGCCCATTTTTTAATTGGGTTGTTTGTTTTTTTTAATATTGAGCTACATGAGCTGTTTATATATTTTGGAGATTAATCCTTTGTCCATTGATTCGTTCACAAATATTTTCTCCCATTCTGAGGGTTGTCGTTTCGTCTTGTTTATAGTTTCCTTTGCTGTGCAAAAGCTTTTAAGTTTCATTAGGTCCCATTTGTTTATTTTTGGTTTTTATTCTCATTACTCTAGGAGGTGGGTCAAAAAAGATCTTGCAGTGATTTATGTCAAAGAGTGTTCTTCCTCTGTTTTCCTCTAAGAGTTTTATAGTGTCCAATCTTACATTTAGGTCTTTAATCCATTTTGATTTTATTTTTGTGTATGGTGTTAGGGAATGTTCTAATTTCATTCTTTTACATGGAGCTGTCCAGTTTTCCCGGCACCACTTATTGGAGAGACTGTCTTTTCTCCATTGTATGTCCTTGCCTCCTTTGTCATAGATTAGTCAACCATAGGTGCGTGGGTTTATCCCTGGGCTTTCTATCCTGTTCCATTGATCTATAGCTCTGTTTTTGTGCCAGTACCATATTGTCTTGAGTACTGTACCTTTGTAGTATAGTCTGAAGTCAGGGAGTCTGATTCATCCAGAGCTGGGTACTCTTAATATTCCCATTCTACAGATGGGGAAATAAAGCCACAGAGATTAAGTAACATGCCCAAGACCACAAAGCTAGTCAATAGAAGAGCTAAGATGTGGACTTAGGCAGTCTGACTCCAGATCCCAAACTTATAACTGCTTTTTTTTAAAATTTAATTTATTTTTTTATACAGCAGGCTCTTATTAGTCATCCATTTTATACACATCAGTGTATACATGTCAATACCAATCTCCCAATTCATCACACCACCACCCCCGCCCCCCACTGCTTTCCCCCCTTGGTGTCCATACGTTTGTTCTCTACACCTGTGTCTCAATTTCTGCCCTGCAATATAACTGCTCTTCTATACCATATTTGTAATAGCTCATGTGCCCTTTTAAAGCTGTTGATGGTATGCAAGGTGTGTGTTTTACCTCAGTGCAAAAGAATGTGGGAAACGGTGTGGAAATCTTGTATAGACGACAGCATGACATCATTATTAATAAATGCTTATGGAACTAGGTCAGTCACGTCACCTTCAGGGCTTAGCAGCAACTCCACAGAGGACTCAAAGTGAGTCTTATTTCTAGATGCCCTGCCCCAAAGCATTCAACAAGTGATTCCTTTATCTATTCACTTAATAAAAGTTTATTTAGCACACTGTACTAGGCTCTGGAAATAAAACTGGGACTAAGACACAGTCCTTGCCCTCAAGGAGCATGTAACACGTGGACATCTCTCAACCAATGGCCAATAGGTTAGAAGTGCAACAATATCCTAAGGGCTGATCCTGTTGTCCATTTGTTACTTGCCTCAGATGTGTGGATAATCCTTGTTTGCGGGAGGCCTTAGGGTCCGCTCAACCACCAGCCAAGTGGGCTGCCATTCCTGGAAGTCACTTGTGTCCAGAAATGTTTCCCTAGCCTTGGGCCAAGAACTTGAAGTTCCCATTAGGGAACTGACATGGAATGATGTCAAAGATGGTAGTGAAGACAGATGACTGAGAACAGAATGTGTGACATTGTGAATCCATTGTTTAAATAAAATATATAGAATAAATATATAGAAAGGTTTAGGACTAGTTTCTAGGGAGCAGCTCATGGAACTGGAAAGTCCAGAGGAGTCTGTGTCAGGCAAGGCTTCATCTAGGGGCTCTAGGACTCATCTGTGGAGCGAGAGGTAGAGTCAACTCCACTTAAAGCGCAGGGATTGAGAGCGGGGAGGTGTGATTCCCTGGAGGAAAATGAGAGTTCAGCTGCCAGGAGAAGCAGGAATGAGTGTTGGGAGGCAAAACAAGAGGTCCACCACATGAACCGAGGAAGGTGTATAGTTCAGAGGAAGATCTGACGGGGCCATATCACCTCTACTGATTTGTTGCCTTGAAGGTTTCCTTGTCAGTACCTCTCACATCCAGACCTACATTGGAGTGGAGCAAAGAAATGACACACTTGCCTTCTGCTCAGGTAGATGAACAGCTCTCTAGATCTGGGGTAGCCAGCACTAGTGACCTGGAAATTAGGAGCCTCGGGCAGGGAGGAATAGGTACAAGTGAAGGCTTGAATATACGGAAGGCCAAACTCAAGGTGTCAGGAACCTATGAGACCTGTCTCCTCAGAGTGCCAGCTTTTCAACTGCCTTTCAGATACACAGGATGCAAGCCTGGAATCTCAAATGCCCCCGGGGCAGGCAGGTAAAACAAACCAGTGTGGTGGGCTACTGCACGGAACCAAAGACACGTGCACCCCTGAAGGGGGCAGCTGTCACCACTATCACCATTTTTCCCCCAAGGGAAGCTGTAAACCCAGACTGGACATGCATGAGCACACACGTGAGAACTATTTCTAAACACTGGCAAGGAATCACATTTAAAAATACATCATGTGGGCTGGAACAGAAAAACATGTCCATAGGTCAGAATCTGCCTGTGGACCCCCAATCTGTGACATCTGATAGAGCCATAGTGTCATGAGCAAATGAACATCCCTTCTCTGTTTGTGCAATATTGAATCTGTGTGTCAACCTATGTCCAAGTCAACAAATGCCCAGTGACAGCCCACTGCCCACAGTTCAGCCCTTTCTTCTGCACTATCTAACTAAAATCTGAAAAACACCGTGTCGGCCACAAAAGGAGAGGGAACATCACTGTGAGAACTGTACTTTCATTTCCTGGCGGGGGTGTGGTTACACTCACAACTTCAACGTGATACTAACGGTTGGAGGGTTTTACATTCGATTTCCTGTTTCCTTTTCTTAATAAAGGAAAAGCGGCCCCCGCAGCAACGGTAGGCTGAGTTCCATAGGAAGACACCATGGGGGTTCCGACTTGGCCACGAGCAAAAACAAAACGTAACCCCCGAAACCCGGTAAATAACAATATGCAGGAGAGCTGTGGGTCATACGGTGGCTTAGGATTGGTTTGATCACCTGCAGCAACTTTGCGTCTCACGCTCATAAGACCAGTGACCAAAGTCCTCTATGTTCGAGTTGCTGGAAACATTTCAAAAGGTTTAGAAAATAATTAATGGTGATAATGATAATGATAGTAGCTATGGTGTGCCAACGACTGTGAGAGTTTCCTCGCATGTCTCTAATGTCATATAAACTCTCCAAGAATTATCCCCATTTTACAGACAAGAAAAGTTGGAGGAGACTTGGAGGAGTTAAGATAATTTGCCCAAGTCACTCATAAGTGATGCAGCTGGAGTTTCATTCTTTCTTTCATTCCTTGAATATTTATTGGTCACCTATTTAGTGAGCCAGGCACTGCAAAAATATTTATGGCTGAAAGCATCTAAGCTCAAAATGATTCTCACCTGCAGAAAAGGACCTCTGTGTAGAGGCCACATTCGGAATATTGATCTTGATCTTTCTTTCATTTGTTCAGACACTTTGTGAGTATCTACTGTGTCCAGAGTTCTAGGCTGAGTGCTGGGGGAATACACTGACCTTGACCTTTGGAAGCTTGTAGTTTAGTTGGGGAGAGAGAGCCTAGGCAATAAAACCTTTGAATAATAATATAATGCATAATGAAGTGCCAAAGGAGATGGTCCAGATGAAAAAGCTCAGAGGGATGAAAGACTCCTTTGGGCTGGGATGGTTGGGGCAGTGGAACAGAGAAGAAGGTCTTTGAGGGATGGATAGAGTGGAGACGGACACAGTACACACAGGTGAGCGGTAGAAAAGGGTAAGGCACAGCATAAGCAAAGGAGGAAAGAATATGGTGATGCTGCATCCTTTGGTGTGTAAGTGCTCAGTTTTGGCAGTCACGTGATATGGTCTTGGGTGTGAAATCCAGAATTGACACCTTTCTACTTGTGTGATCCTGGATCAATTACTTTACTTGTACTGAGCTTCAGTTTCCTTCACCTGTGAAATGGGCATCGTGAATGAAGGAGGCAGGTAAAGCAGTGCCTAGCATCTGGCGAGCCCTCAAGGGCAGCTACTATTATGAATATGGTCTCTTGGTGGGGGTACCTTGCGGCCGTTCCATCTGAAGAGTGGAGAGAGATGTGTGGCCAACCCGAAACCATAACGTAAGAGCCGAAAAGAGGACTGGAAAGTCTACATCCATGAACTGAAAGCAGCATGTATCAGCCCTAGAATCGGATAACACAACTAAACCACAAATGTGCTGCTCCGGGCTTTGAACTTCTACAGCAGGGCGAGACCCACTGTAACTTACTCTGTGATGGAGTCAAACCACATTTTTTTTTTTTTCTTTTTCTCATCAGATTTCACAGGAAATACACTCCTTTATTCAGATTTGAGATAAGGTACCCCTCCACCTTAAATCTCCTTTGGGGCATTAACTCACCCATTAAGTGGCTCACTTTCTATCCTGGGCCCATATCATCATCAGCTTATATTTAATAGGCACGTGGGTTTGTATTGCCCTTATGTTAGAAGTTAAATCTATTAAGACATGGTTTGTAGTCAGACTGAGATAATAATCTAAGAAAAGGAAGGTGAGAGTCTCCTGGGGACACTGCCAAGGGGGGAGGGTTAGATTTTAAAAAAAAATTATTCTTCCATCAGTAATCGCCCACATTGCTGTTGCTCAACAATTATTTTAGGCTTCATGACTTTCAGCCTAACCTCTGTGCCCAACAGGGAGAATCTATACCGAGGTGTTGGCAACAATTTCTCAGCAGCTGTTACAAATTAATAGCTTTGGCTGACTTCCCAAGTTGACCCATTAAAATTCTCAAGAAAATTGGCTTTAAGGAATTTCCCAAAGACCCCTGACCTAGTCTAAAGGGCTTTTTTCCTCATTCTAAGAGTACTCATTCCTGGATCTCTTCAGGAAGGGCAGGAGGGGTATAAACAATAGCTTAGTGAGTGTTAGTTTAGTCAGTTTTCAACAAATATGTATCCAGAGAAAGAAGGATGCAAAGAAATAATAAACTATCACAACAGTAATAATGCCTAACATTTAGTGAGCGTTTGCCACACACCTTTATTATCTCAGTGTCCTCCCAACCACACTATAAGGAAGGTACTATCGTTATGCCCATTTTACAGATAAGGAAACTGAGGCACAGAAAATTAAGTATTTTGGAAGATAAATACTTTGCAAATGAGTGGCAGAACTAGGATTAGAACCCAGGGAGTCTGGCTCCAGGGCTGGTGTTTTTAAACGTTACCAAGGTGTGTGTGTTTTATTGGGAGGAGGTGGAGGAAGAGGAAGCGCTATAAAAATGCCGGGAATAGAAGGGTGCCTTAGGGGTTTGCGCTTTGGCTTTGGCCTGGCATGATGCTGTCCCACTCACTGAACAGATGGACAAGGGCATATTCAGACAAATACCCAGAAATATGACATAGTTTTGTACCTAGTCTCTTCCCCTATCCTTTTCTGCCCTTGTAGGGTCAGCCAGTTTCCAGCCCAGTTTTAGACTTTTAGCATGGGACCTAGTTAGCCTAAAGGAATTACTGGAGCCATCCCTGGCTCATGGAGCTCCAGAGAGGTTAGTGAGAGCCTGGGGGCTGGAATCAGATGACACTTCTTGAGGTGTGGACCTAGTAGTCCTGAGGATCCCCAGGTAAACCGGACTTTGGGGCTTTGAACCCCCCAGTCCAATATGGAAATGTCTCAGAACTTCACCCTGGTCCCATGTCTCCACTGGCCCTGAAGGAAGGACCTCCATTTTGCTTTGGGTAATTAAGAGTACAGTCTCAGAAGTCAGCCAGCCCGGGTTTGAATTTCACTCACCGCCTCTGCAGACTTGGGGAAGTTAACTTCTCTGTGCCTACATTCTTTCATCTGTCAAGTGGGGATAATAATAGAACCTACTTCATAGGGTTGTTACAAGGATTAAATAAATGAATCCATACCAGCCACATAAGGCATGCTAAGCACTCAGTAAATGTGGGCAGTGGTAATCATCCACACCTTGTCTCCATTTAAGAAGTAATTCTAACTGTCTCAAGCTCACAGTGTACGTTATCACATCCTGCAGGGAGTGGCCTGGTGAACAAAGCCTGTGGCCTTGCCAGGCCCTGCAGCCATGTGCTTGGGGCTCTCTTGAAGAGGAAATGGTTTCATCACCCGCTGTCTAGGCCAGGGGCACTTTCTTCAGGGAAGGGCTCTGTGGCCTTGTCTGCCGGACAAGGTTGGTGCTTGGTTACACCCAGCACCCTAGCCTGGCTCTGCCACACCCCCCAGCCTGCGGAGAGGCACGCACCACCCGCCCAGGAGAATGCTCCTTCATGCCAGGCTCTCTGGGGCAGGTGAGCATCCTATGGAAGCTAGTGCGCTTCTGTAGGTCCTTCTATGGACCTGGCTGGATGACCATGACTGTCACCTTCAGCTAGGAAATGCCTGCATTCAACAAAAGGCTATCCAAGGGTCCAGGGCAAGGGCAGTTTCTAGACTTGGTAGAAAGGCCCTTTTCAAGTTGACTTGGGAACCTCGAAAGTAAAGTGTGGAGATGACAGGGTGGGAACTGGGGACTATGTCTGTGCCTGTTCCCCATGGCACCTCTAGCCACTGCCATGGTGTTGGTTCTCTAGGAATGGCACTACCACACAGTGGTTAAGCGCATGGGTTCTGGAGCCAGACTACCTGTGGTGGGATCCTGGCACTGTCTTGTTAGCTGGGTGACCTCTGGTAATTTCCTTAACCTCTCTGTGCTTCTGTTTCTCATATGTAAAAAAGGATACTAATACTCACCCCCTCACCTCTTTAGGTTGTTTTGAAGCTTACATGAGTTTTCATAAAAATGCTTAGAACAGTGCCTGGCATGTCGTAGCATAAGTGTTAGCTGTTATTTCCCACGTGCTAAAGATTTTAGTTCTAGATAGAGGCTCAGATAAGTAACAGGGCAAATCCAGAGTTCTAGACTAAGTCTATTTGTCTTGAAGTCCACTCTCTTTGAATGCTACCCCCGTGTAAGAGAAGAATCCCTACTTTGGATGCTCTAAGAAAGTCCAGATTTCAACTTCAGGAACATGAGTACCCCAAAGTAGAACACAATTGTCAGACCTTGGATTTTTCTTTTATATCCAGAAGTTAAAGTGCCTATGGGTTGTAGGGACTTCAGGTAATCCAGCCCAAAGGAACATGATCAACCATCCCCTGGTCCCAGATCCCAGGGCGATGGAAGTCTGGTAAGTCTGCCCTTTGACCTGAATCTGGGTGATGTTAGTAATACAGGAATAGGTGAAATGCCAGCCACACTTGGCTGGCCCATAAAAAGGAAATACTTCCCACACCTTGCTTTTGCACACCAAAGGCCTCCAGGTAAAGGTATCCCCACTGCAAGCCTCTGGCTTTAATGTCTGGGTGTGGCTGCAGGAACCACCCAGTACAAACTAGAGTGAACCTGCTGCCTTTTCCCTTCCCAGCTGCCAAGTCAAACAGAACACAGAGAACACAAACAGCATCGTCACAATAAACCAGTTGTTGGAGGGAGACACAGAAGAACCCACTCCCTGGCACTGCCACCCCCTTCGCGGGCCCAGACACGAGGTGCTCCAAGAGCTGAAGGTGTGGCCCATGGGAATTCCTGTCCAGCAAGAAACCCTCTGGCTTATGTGGATCCTTCCAGGAGCTGCTTGCCAAGATGGGAGGGAGGAGGGTCTCCCCCAAACCCTAGACCAGGAAATGACCTTCCCACGCACTCCACCTGACAAATGTCAAGGAGGGAGCTCTATAGAGCTTTGAAATCCTAAAGGCATCTGAGGTTTGGAGGAATTCGTGCTGGACGTGCTTCTTTGAAGGGTCAGGAATTGGGGAGGAGAGAGGGGAAGAAGGAGGGGCCAGGCCTAAGTGACAGCTTCAGATAAATCTGGGCAGAGCTCTCCAGGTGCTGGTGAACTCAGGTGGTGCCCTCCCTAACCTGGGGCAGGTCAGAGTCTCCCAGAACTTGCCCAAATCTTTCTGCTGTGTGTGCTCTGGGGCACGTCTCTCTTTGCCTCTTGGATTTTGAGCCAATGAGGAAACATAGGTAAAAAATATTGCAAAATATATTCTACAGAAATAAATTTTGTGGGAATTCCCTGGTGGTGCAGTGGTTAAGAATCTGCCTGTCAATGCAAGGGACACGAGTTCGAACCCTGGTCCGGGAAGTTCCCACATGCCGTGGAGCCACAACTAAGCCCGTGCGCCACAACTACTGAGCCTATGCTCTAGAGCCCACGAGCCACAACTACTGAGGCCCACGCACCTAGAGCCCGTGCTCTGCAACAAGAGAAGCCACCACAATGAGAAGCCCGCTCACTGCAACTAGAGAAGGCCCGCGAGCAGCAATGAAGACCCAACACAGCCAAAAATAAATAAGATAAAATATTTATTTAAAATATAAATAAATAAATAAATAAATTTTGTGAAAAGGGGCTAGAGCCTCCCCGTGGAAAGGTAAACTTGTGAAGTGACCCAGGTGGAGGTTTTCTGTGCATTTCACCTCATCTCATTGGGATGTAGGAAGAGCAGATACTCTGAAAAAGGACACCTGAGTTGGAAACCTGGTTCTGTACCACATCCTCTGGCAAGTTGCTTAACTGCTTGAGCCTCAGTTCCTTTGGTTGTCAAAATGGGCACAAGAAGACCTAGTTCAGAGATGTTGGGAGGATAAAATGAGATCACATATATGAAAGCAAAGAACATTCTATATAGTTTGGCACATCAAAGGACTAGATCAATCTTGCCTTCAGTTATTTTCTTCCCTCACTTCACACTCTCTGTCAGTGGCTTGCTAGGCTCTTGTTTATTTATTTTAAAAATATTTATTTACTTATTTATTTGGCTGCCTTGGATCTTAGTTGCAGCATACAGGATCTTCCTTGAGGCATGTGGGGTTCTTCGTTGCGGCGAGCAGGCTTCTCTCTAGTTGTGGTGTGCAGGCTCCACAGCGTGCAGGCTCAGTAGTTGTGGCGCACGTCCCAGGGCATGTGGGATCTTAGTTCCCTGACTGGGGACCAAATCTGCATCCCCTGCATTGGAAGGCAGATTCTTAACCACTGGACTACCAGGGAAGTCCCACTTGCTGTGTTCTCGATTGGCCTGAAGAACTGGAAAAGAGATCTAGAGATAGAATCTTACAGTAAACAAAACCGTCTTATTCTAACTTAACTCTGAGTTTAAAGTAAGGAAGATAAGGACTGCTACTCCACTTTCTTTCTAGAGGGTAAGGTAGGTTATTTATACGTCTGGGGGTAAATCATATCAATGCTTTACTTTCCCATCTGAAACAAAACACAAACCACTTCATTCCCACTCCCAAACTGATTCAATCTAATCTACCCTCAAGTCGGGCCTTCCCATTAACCTAACTTGAGGTTTCTCCCTTTACCGTATGCTTTATGCTCTAGGTGGAGTATTGCAGGGAGGTAGAGGGGAGTATAACTGATACTCGCAAAGGGGTCTAGTTTGGCCATCGGTTGACAGAGAAAAGTAGAAACTATCATTACTTCCCTGAAAGTGTCAGAATTAGTAGATTGCTGCCTTGCCCACAGTCCTGTGACAAGCGGAATCTGCATGATGCTTGAATATGTGTCATGGATCTCAACTATTACCTGGGGATTTTTTTTTAAAGTGCAGGTGATGGATTTGTTCAGTTCACTATGCCCTTTCTCCTGTGTTTAGCCTACCTCTGCAAAAGGCTGCAGTCTTTTTTTTTTTTTAATTTTCTCTCATTTTATTTATTTTTAACATCTTTTTTGGGGTATAATTGCTTTGCAATGGTGTGTTAGTTTCTGCTTTATAACATGCAGTCTTTTATTAAGTAAGGACCAGACAGGAAAAACATTATGGTGGAGATGGGTGGGTGGGACAACGGTTTGGGGAGTGCTGGTCAACTGGGTACACAGCTGGGGAGAGGCAACAGACCGCTAAGGGAGTTGAGGGAGAATTGTTTAGAGAAGGGTGTCAGGGAAGTGAGTAATAGGTAGGTCAGAGGATGGAGCAAAGGAATGTCGAAAGGGAACAGATATGCCCTGTGGGAAGGCAGTAAGTATGTGAATGGGAGCACAAGGAGGGCTAGCATGGAGTAACAGGGAGGGAATCCTGAGGTGCTGATTTGTCAGAGTTGGAAAACGGGGTTGGATGTGTGTTGGTGGAGGAATGGAGGAATCCCAGAACAACTCCAGACACCATTCATTTTGATGAAATCCTTCTTCTTTATGCTTCTGCCATCAGAAATAGATGCTATGTGCTCAGCACCATGGCTTATTTTTAATTCCAGCAACTCATATCCTTTTTGCTTTCCCTCAAAAATAAAAGACATAGTTTAAATTCAGCTAAGCTTGAAGATTATGATATTTGGAGAAAATTCAAAGTCTTGGACCCTTCAGCTGTGCCATATCATTCAAAGTTTACTTTCTGTTCCGGGTGGTTGCCTTCACATGGTCATCTCAACCCTTCACTCCTCTGTTAGTTGATCTGGTTTTGCTTACCATTTGTTGCTGCAACATTCCTGTAACTGTTTCCAGAACTGTGTGAAGAATAAGGAGGCTGGCAGACTATTTCTCACACTCAGCTATCTTGTCAGCTATAGTCAAGACAAAATTAAGCAATGTAGAAATCAAAGCTTCACTTCCTATTGACCTAGGTTTTTCAGGCCTTCCCATTTTTCAGTATCACAGTCCTCAGGGGCTTCTAAATTTTCGGTCCCTTTGAGAAGAACTCTTCTTGAACAGGCACCCCGCCCTCAAGTTCTTCAACGAAGCTCTAAGGAATGAAGGTCTAAAGTACTGCTGCTTTTAAACTATAAAAGATAAATCCAAACTTCATGATTCCGCTTGAGTCGGGGGCTTACTCCAAGTGTGGGGAAGTTTTCTACACTGGGATTTGTTCCTGTCTCCTGGGCAAGGCAGTTTGGTCAGTGGTTGTTCTGTGGGCTGCTGTCTGGAGGAGACGGCGGTTTCGGAGGTCACCCTGACAATTATGGCCAACTAAGGGTGGAGGGAGTGGTCTGGGTTTGGCCCTCATTCTGGAGTCCCAGGCGGCACAGAGAGATCTTGGCTCAGGACCTGAGGCTGAGGCGTGTTGGGACAGCCTAGGGGGTGTCCTGGCTTTCCAGGGTCTGGGGAACCCTCTCCGGCCCGGGGGCGGGAGACGCTGTTCCAGAATCGGTTCTGGCTCCACTGCCGCCTCAGCACTTTCTAATTCCAGCTCCAAACAACAGCCGCGGCTGCAGCCACAGCAACAGGCCCCGCCCACCAGGCCTGGCTCCCAGCATGGAGCACGTGACGGCGACGCCGGCGTCGCTCCCTCTGCCCCTGGCGCTGCGGGAGGGCGGGGAGACTTGGGCGGGGGGTGGATGACGTTTACTCAGTCGTCTCCATGGATATAATGCATAGACGTCAACGTCGCCCAGTGTTTAGTGTGTAATGTTCCCCCGTCTCCATGGGAACGTCAGGCGGCCAAACACCGGCCCCAGCAACAGGCTTCCGATTGGCCAGGAACTTCTAAAGGCGGAGCTTCATCTCCCGCTCCAGTTCTGCTGTGTTGCTGTTCTGGTTGTTGTCTCCCACTTGTTTATTTCTCTAACAGATCCTGGAGTCTGAGGTCTGGATCTGTCGCCAAGTATGGGATCCAGGAGAAAACGTGCTCAACGTGCAGCTTGCGCCTACCGATTACAACCCAACAGATGACATAGTTCCCTTATGACCAAGTCCCTTCTGGGAGTCCCGGCCCTCAGGCCCAGCATCAGTCTCAGCACAATACTTGGCGTTTCACCCTCTGACCCCCCCTCCGCCAACCAGCATCACATCTGAGGCTATTTACCCTTTCAGCCTCATGCCAGAGTCTGTGTTGCCTTCACACTTACTGGGGGGGGGGGGGGGGGGCGGCTTTCATAAATAATACCAGGATTCAGTGCTACTCCCTGCAGGATTTGGCTACATTTTCCCGTCTGGTCTTAATTCTGTTGAATGACATCATTTATCCGTATTCCCACCCATATATGCCCAGATTTCCTGCAGCCTGAGCAGTTTGTGGGCTAGTTGAATATTACGCTTTTCTCTGCCCATTTTAATTCAAAACAGGGGGCCATTTGACTTCTCCAAAAGAGATAGAAGTAAATCGAGGACAGAGATGGGGGAATGGGTGGGGGAGAATTCTGGTCTTAAAATCCCCGATTTCTTGATGTATATTACCAGTATACTGATGAAGTTAAACATTCTGAGGCACAAATGTCTCCAGAAACAGTTTTAACCTACCCTGGGCTCCCATCAGCGAAACCAAGTTAACATCTGACAAGAGATAGTGATCTAGCCTCAGGGTTTTCAGTCAAGCTGTGCCTAAAAGAATTCCTTAAAAATCTTAAGTTATAGTGTCAAATGTAATAAATCTTTACCGGCTTATGCGAATACAAGTCTGAGATGTTTCATAAAAGGTTTAGATGACCCGATAATATGTTTTCAAAACCCAGAAAGAGACACAGAGATGCTGGTGCAAACCTCAAGTTAAAAACAAGAAAGTAAAATTATTTTTGTAGATTGGAATTGATAAGGAGTAAGGAGGGTATCTATTCTCTTTTCTAATCTTAACCTACTACCTCCTTTTCCCCTTTATCTACTCTGGTGAATAGCCTTGCTAACTGTCCTCCCCCTACCCCTAGGCCAGCCTCATAGCCTATAATTTCCTTCAGAGATGAGACTGAAATTAAGTGAAATCGGGAGCATGCTTAATGCAAATAGGACCAAAGGGCACAGCCCTTTATCGTAATGAACTTCATTCTGATTAAGTCACAGGGACTGCAACTGCTTACTATTTACCCAGTAAATATATTAAATTGCCAGGCAAGTCTCCTTCATGTCCTGACACTCCCAGGGAATATTTGAAAATCTGATATAAGATCATTTTTAAACGATCAACCATCCCTTTCTAATTCTATCATCTCTCTTCACGTTTCCAGGAATACAGAGTGTCTTGGTCTCTGAGAGCCAATATATCTGGGTATATTCCTACGAAAAGAGGAATAATGAGACACTCTTTGCATTGTACATTGAAAATGACCTGAAAAGCTGGAAGAGGTGGCTGAGGACATTTTCTCAGTGTGGATGAGGAAGAGGGGAGGAAGACGGAAGATGACAGTCTCCAAGTGCCTAGCTTTGACTCTAACACATAAACTGGATTTTATGATTCTGTCCAAGGGCATCGGTTATAACCTTAGAGCTTCCATGTCTTTTTCCATCTCCCAGACTTGGCTCCTTTTTTCTTAGTTCTTTTTTTTTTGTTCTTTGGACCATGACCCAAACATGGTCGTGGGCCATGGTGTGCGGCCCATGGAGTGTTTAACCCGGGAAATACCAAATAGATTATAGTTTTGATGGTGCTGAAAGCAGCAGTTTGTTTCATATGTGCTTACATGCACACACACATGCACAGACCCTTTCTGCCCAGTGGTTTGGCTGAGCTGCTCCATTTAGCTGACCAAGTTCAACTTAAGGACTGTGACGTCCTACTATGCTACTGATTTCTTCAAACCACAAGACAATTAGTCTCCCCAGCCTACTTCCTCGTCTATAAAATGGTGTCTGGAGAACTCATTGACCCCACATGCTTGCTTTGACCTAAGAGCATTGTAATGATATAGTGATTATTAGTTGGTACTGTGGAAATACCAAATGGTATATAAATACTTGATTACTATTAATGGGTACGATTTCCCCCAACACCTCCTGCTTTAGTGCTGAGTGGAGCCTCCGCCCACCAGGTTTCCACAGCAAAGAGGCCTTGGCCCAGGCCAGGAGGTATAGGAGCAATGACCTACATTGTCTTCCAAGGCCCAAGTGCACACTGGGCCTCTTGCACACCCCAGCCATGACTGAACTCCAGCCATGACAGAATTCAGCTCTGCAGTTCATATTCCTCAAGTCTGGCTTTCCTCAGTTGTAAAAATTAAGACATTTCTATCTGCCCTGCTTACCTCTTAGGACTGTTATGAGGCTCACTCTAGGTAATTCTTTTTTTTTTTTTTTTTTTTTTTTTGGTACGCGGGCCTCTCACTGTTGTGGCCTCTCCCGTTGCGGAGCACAGGCTCTGGACGCGCAGGCCCAGCGGCCATGGCTCACGGGCCCAGCCGCTCCGCGGCATGTGGGATCTTCCCGGACCGGGGCACGAACCCGTGTCCCCTGCATCAGCAGGCGGACTCTCAACCACTGCGCCACCAGGGAAGCCCGGTTGCCAACTTTTAATTTTACCAAATGATAACAATTACCACGTATTATCACCATCGTTTCATAAATGAGAGGGCATTTTAACACTCAAAAAGTCGAAAGGACATAGACTGAAGGATTGAATATATGTAGCTTTATGAAAACTTCTTGCTTTGTCTTTATTTCTCCTATCTTCCTTTGACAGTTCTATTCATTCTTCATTCTCCATAGGGTGGTATTGATAGTGGTGAAGAGCAGACAGAGAAACCAGGGAGAGGTAAAAATCTGATTCAAGAACCATTTGAGTTTCCCGATCAAACTGACTACTTCTTCTTTTTCTTTTTTATCATTTATTTATCTATTTATTTGGTTGCACCGGGTCTTAGCTGCGGCAGGTGGGCTCCTTAGTTGTGGCAAGGAACTCTTAGTTGCAGTATGCATGTGGGATCTAGTTCCCTGACCAGGGGTCGAACCCATGCCCCCTGCATTGGGAGCACGGAGGCTTATCCACTGTGCCTCCAGGGAAGTCCCTAACTGACTACTTCTTGCATTATGCACCTTTGGGTCACCAGTTTCTTTGGTTAGGGAGAGTAAAATAATCTCACCAGATGGGTTCCTGGTAGTGGGAATATAACATATTGAGTAGTTCCCTTGGAATTACTTCCACTCTGGGACACGTCAGTTTGTTTCTAGTTGGTCTGTTCCTTGCTTGGACCATGCCCCACCCACCCAAATACTTCTGGTTTTACTCGGGGAGGTGAGATTAGTGACTGTCTTATACCTGATTCAGCCAGATCAGATGGAGCTGAATGGTGGAGACTGGCAAAGTTCTCAGAGGAGTGAACAAGCCTGCCTTCCAACTGGTGTCACAACTAGGTGCAGGAAACACTGGCAGAGCCAGTTCAACCAGCATCTTGGGCAAGATTTGGCCAGTACTTTTTTTCTGTTTCTAATTTCCTCTGGCAGAAGTGGGAACTCTCCATGTTCTGTGGTTGCATGTTAATCTAATACAACCAACACGCTATCTTTTTTTTTTTTTTTTGGCTGTGTTGGATCTTCGTTGCTGCTCGCGGGCTTTTCTCTAGTTGCGGCGAGCAGAGGCTACTCTATGCTGCAGTGCGTATGCTTCTCATTGCGGTGGCTTCTCTTGTTGTGGAGCACGGGCTCTAGGCGTGCCGGCTTCAGTAGTTGTGGTTCACGGGCTCTAGAGTGCAGGCTCAGTAGTTGTGGCTCACGGGCTTAGTTGCTCCGCGGCATGCGGGATCTTCCTGGACCCGGGCCCGAACCTGCGTCCCCTGAATTGGCAGGCGGATTCTTAACCACTGCGCCACCAGGGAAGTCCCCCAACACTATCTATCTATCTATGTATCTATCTATCTATGTATCTATCTATCTATGAATGATGTATAATATATATATTTCCCTCAAAAGCCCAATGTGAATAGAAGCTGAGACTATAATTTAATTCTAAGCAATTTAAGCATAATTAAGGCACCTGAGACTGAGTTTCTCTCTCATCAGCCACCAGAGAGTAGACACCTAGGGAAATAAATGCACTTATTCAGGTCCCAAGACACTACTTACTGCACTGGGGAGAAAATTTAGTCCAATTATTATCTATTGCAGATTAGAAAATTATAAGATCATTTTTTAAAACAATTATTGAACCTAGTCAACCAAAATGGCATAATATACCTATATTATTGAATTTTGGTGACTATTAAATAACATAATATCTCTAAAGCACTGAACATAATTCTTGAGCAAGCACTCGGTAAGTATTAGCTATTGCTGTTTCCATGCATTCAAGAAGTACTTTTTGAGCAGTCTTTATTCTGTCAGATGCTGTGTTAGGGGCTAGAGAGTCAATGATGAGTAAACAGGCAAGATTTCTGTCTTCCTCGAATGGGGAGCTAGACACCAAACAGTCAATCAGCAGTTAACAGCTACCAGGGCTTTGCTAGATGCTTGAGGGTCCATCAGTGAAGAAAACAAAAATCCTTATCCTTGTGGAACTTAACTGTTTTTTTTTTTAATTAATTTTTTTGCTGCACCACACAGTATGCGGGATCTTAGTTCCCTGACCAGAGATCGAACCTGTGCCCCCTGCAGTGGAAGCATGGAGTCTTAACCACTGGACCACCAGGGAAGTTCCGGAACTTATTTTTTAGATACTAAGTGAATTGCTTTCTTTTTATTTTATTTTATTTTATTTATTTATTCTTTTTGGCTGCGTTGGGTCTTCGTTGGTGCGGGCAGGCTTTCTCTAGTTGTGGTGAGCGGGGGCTACTCTTCGTTGCGGTACATGGTCTTCTCATTGCGATGGCTTCTCCTGTTGTGGAGCACGGGCTCTAGGCGCGCGGGCTTCAGTAGTTGTGGCGCACGGGCTTAGTTGCTCCGCGGCATGTGGGATCTTCCCAGACCAGGGCTCGAACCCATGTCTCCTGCATCGGCAGGCGGATTTTTAACTACTGCGCTACCAGGGAAGTCCCCCAGTTGCTTTCTAAATAAGTATATATTATTACAAATGGTGTTTAGTGCTATACATGCAAAGCCTAGGGTGGAATGAGGGCTTCTGAAGGGTTCCTAGTTCAGCCTGGATGCTCAAAGAAATTCTCTATGAGGTTATGGCATTTTAAATTTGAGATCTGGATAAGAGTAGATCCAGTTGAGGAGCAGAGTGGGAGATGGCGGCAGAGAACATATGTATAATACTAGTAACTCATATTTAATTCATGCTTTCCATGTTATGATGCCTTTTCCCAAATGTTCTAGAGGCTGAGACTGCCAAAATCGGGAGACAGTCCCTGCATCAGAAGTTTGCTTCCAGATTGAATTTAGCTCTCAGTCTCAGAATGCACAGCAGCAGCTGCCTATAGTTTGCTCCTTCCCGGGAATCACTGACAGTTGACAGTCACTGCCTCAGCTTCCCTTGGTCTCATTGCCTGGAACAATTAGTACCAACTACAACAGGAATGACCTCTGAGAACTGAACTCCGCTTCTTTGACTTGCTGTAATGATAGTCACCCTAGTGCCCCCAGGAATGTGTCAGCATATGTTTGCTGCTGGATTTAAATAATCAAGCTTGGGCTGAATAATCAATCTCTGAGGGTTGAGCTACTCTCTTCCCCTGACACACGCGTAATCCTTTAGCCCACTTTTCTCTTTGCTACTGAATTTTCTCCCATTTAAGTTTTAATGCTCTTCTTCTGTCATTCCCGTTAGCAGGTTTTCACAGTCTGGTTCGTATTCCAGCTCTGAAATAGTTCACATAGTTCTGTGCAGACATAATATTTATGGGAACTGAAGATGGGTGGATTCTGATAATGGCTTGTGGGACAGTCTCCAGTACAGGGAAAATAACAAAGAATTCAAGAAACTAATACTATGAGAGTTTAGTCCCCTATAAACTTCCCAAATGTACTTGCTTAAACCCTGTGTAAGTATTAGCAGAATACAAGGAAATGTCACCCTGGGTGAGAAAGCTTGGTTTGTTCAGTGTTCTGTTTTACAGCACAAATTCTAAGCTGAACTCTGTTTATTGTCAATAGCTCTCTAACAAAGAGCAAAATGGAATGCGCCTGTTTTAAAATTCCTGTAAAAAAGGGCCCTGGAAGGCCTCAAAGCCTGACTGAGGGTAATTTATATCACTGTTTTTCAGTGCTTTCATTGAAGATTCTCTAAGTTATTGAAAGAGAGCTTATCAACCATTGATTTTAGTGTGTAGCCATCTATAAGAAGGATCCATATGGGTTGTTATTGTGTGAGAATGAAATAGAACCATCCATGTCCTGTTTGAAGTATAGCGACAGCTAGGGAGGAAACTAAACTGGGAATAGCTGGGACATTTCCAAATTTGGTAGCACTGATCCAAAAGTTAGTGTTTACGGTCTGGGGGAGGGAGAGATGGTCTTTGGTAACTAGGGCTTGAAATGCACCTTACAAAGACAGAGGGTTGCTGGGCTCAGTGATATTTCTCAAAACTTTACCTTGGGAAGCATTTCCTCTACTCAGAATGCTCTGCTCCCTGTCCTTCTGTGGCTGGTTCCTTCTTGCCATTCACTTCTCATGACAAATGTCACCTTCTTCCACCTAATCCAAAGGAGCAACACAGTCACTCACAACATATCCCTCCACTTTAATTACCTGCCCAGCACTTTACTTTTATCTGACATTTGTTTATTTTTTTTTTGTTTGTTTTTTACATTACTAGACTGTGAGCTTCATGTCAGTAGGAAGCTTGTCTGTTTACTATGGATTCCACTGATTGGCACATAGTAGGTGTTCAATAAAGGTACTGAATGAAGAATAAGGAATAGGATAATTGCCTCTGTACAGTCTGAGTGATGAAAGGATTAACTTTGCAGAGGCCATACCCTAGTATCTGCAGGTAACTGTTTTTTCTTATGCAAGATAATAATAATTTGAGGTCTGTGAAACCCCTTTCTTTCCTGGACTGAATTCTGAAACCAATGGAAAAATGAAAAGCAGGATAGAGATATCTGAGAAGAATATTAGTAAGTTAATCTCAAACCAGATGTGTGAAATTAACACCACAGGGCTGCTCTTATATAAAAATACAATCTAGGGAAGATCCCACATGCCGCGGAGCAACTAGGCCCGTGAGCCACAACTACTGAGCCTGCGCGTCTGGAGCCTGTGCTCTGCAACAAGAGAGGCCGTGATAGTGAGAGGCCCGCGCGCGGCCATGAAGAGTGACCCCCACTTGCCGCAACTAGAGAAAGCCCTCACACAGAAATGAAGACCCAACACAGCCAAAAATGAATAAATAATAAATATTTTTAAAAATATAAAATCACTTAATTTGAAACTCTTCCTTTTTCTCTATTATTATCATCATTATCATTATTACTATTATCATATATATTTTTAATGTGTGTCTCTGGTGCTTTTAGCATATGGGCCAGAAATGGATAAGAGATGTGGAAATATTAACTGTTTGTGGCTTAGAGCTATAGTTCTGTGAGCTTGTGGATTGGGGGGGCCAATGAATGGAGTGCTATTTGCATCAGGCTTCCTTCATTTCCCCAGCCTATTCACAACCCCTTGCTTCTCTCTTTTCCAGGTTCCAAAGCTCAGGCAGACACTATAGCTGGATGAAGCCCTGGGTTCAAATAAACTTAACCTGGATGGCGAAGTATTAATAGCAAATGAAGTCCCAAATCCTCACCTACTATGAAGTTTCCCATTCCTGGCAAACAGACTAGTGGAAAGCAAAGATTCCTCACCCACAGACACACCTCTGGGCAGGAGACCCTTGATTTATTCCAAACCACTTGATTCATCTGGAGAAAGAAAGAGACTGGTTCTGTCAAAGATTCAAATTAAGAATCCCATCCCTTGGTGCAAAGCATTCTGCACAGATCAGGAGCACAGGGTGCTCTGTTTATAACTGCAGAGATCAGCTCCAGCCCAGACAGGGCTGATGCAGGTGCTGCATCCAGGCCTCAGGTGACCCTGTGTTGTGTGATACTCTAGTCCTGTCCAGCGCATGCCAAACAATCAGCGAACACTGACCTGGTGGCAGCCGCATTCTCAGCCATGGCCGGATTGCCCAAGAAGCCAAGGAAGCCTGTGCTGGGGTGGGGGCAGGGGTGGGGGGTGGAGAAAGTCTCAAAGAAGAATTAGGAAAACTGTATTCATCGTTCTATGTATTGCGTGCTTGCTGTTGTGCCAGGCACTGGGGAACCAGCAATTTTTCCATCCCTCATGTTGCGGCATGTGAAATCTTTAGCTGTGGCACGTGGGATCTTTTAGTTGCGGCAGGCAAACTCCTAGTTGAGCCATGAGAACTCTTAGTTGCGCCATGTGGGATCTAGTTCCCTGACCAGGGATTGAACCCTGGCCCCTTGCATTGGGAGCACGGAGTCTTAGCCACTGGACCACCAGGGAAGTCCCAATATTGTTTTTATTTTGAATTACTTGTCAGGGTATCATAATCATTTTAGTATTGGTGCCATGAGAGTTTTATTATGGCCCTATTCCCAGTGCTTTTTTTCTTTTTCTTTTTGGCTGCGTTGGGTCTTTGCCACTGTGCGCGGGCTTTTCTCTAGTTGCAGCAAGCGGGGGCCACCCTTCGCTGCAGCGTGCAGGATTCTCATTGGGTGGTCTCCCTTGCTGCAGAGCACAGGCCCTAGGTGCGCGGCCTTCAGTAGTTGTGGCACTTGGGTTCAGTTGCTCCGCGGCATGTGGGATCTTCCTGGATCAGGGCTCGAAACCGTGTCCCCTGCATTGGCAGGCGGACCCCCAACCACTGTGCCACCAGGGAAGCCCCTCCCAGTGCTTTTAAACTAAAAAATTGGTTACGTTTTTTACCTCTATGCCCAAATATTTTCTAAAAAGTTGCTTGTTGTATTAGGCTGAGTTTGTGGAAAAGAAAGGATTTAAGGGGATAACCCATCCCGGATGAAATTTCTTTTTGTGCTGATCACTGTTTCTGGGCGGGATGGTTGTGGATTTAAAAATATAGCACCCATACCCTCTTGAATGGCAGCTAGTGGAAGCATTAATACGCAGATATGATGGGTCCATACAGTTCTAAGGATGGGTATACCCCTTGGGTTTATAAGCATCTAAATTATTATGCCTGGTAAAGAAGGTGCTGATCAGGATTTTGGTTCCCCTCATCTGAGAAAGATACAGGTAAGAAGTCACCCATCAAGCCCCTTTATCCAAAAAGAGAATCCATGCTGCCTTCTCAGCCACATGAACAATAGATGATGAGGTTTCTGTTTAATGTTCCTGCATTCCACAAACATTTATCGAGTACCTACTAGTGTCAACAAGCTAGGTCCTGAGGATAGATACCTATTGAATAAGACAGATAAGGTCCCTGCTTTGGTGGAGCTTGTGGCTTAGGAGAGGAAGACAGACAACGAAAAAGTACATAAATAAAAAAACAAGGTAACCTAGTGATAAGTCCTTGATAGAAAATAAAACCAAGTAATGTGACAGAAAGTGACTGAGGTACAAGGAGGAGGGATGCAACATTAGATGGGAGACAGGCTTCCTGGAGAATGTGAAACTGGAGCAGATATCGAGCATGAGGATAAGTCAACGTGTCCAGATCAGGGGGAAAGAGGGAACAGTGAATACAAAGGCTCAGCTCCTGAACCAGACTGGCATATTTGAGGAATAGAAAGAAGGTCATTGTGGCTGGAGAGGAGTGAAGGAGGGAAAGTTGTTCAAGATGAGGTTAGAGGGTGAGGCCAGGGCTGGGTCACACAGATGTGGTAGACCTCTGTAAGGAGTATAGATTTTTTCCTAAGTGTAATTCTGTATATTGACCACTAAACAGGTTTGGAGAGATTTATGATTTAGTGTTTAGTGTTAAGATTTAATTCAGTGCCCCACTAAGTGGGAGAGGAGATTTTCAGTGTATGATCTGTCCTTATCTGAACTGATTACCTCACAAACTCGGATGGGTCAGTCTAAAGGTGGAATTCTTCAGTACAGTCAATTTGGGGATTTTCACAAGCGATCTGTAACTCATTGACACTCCAGTGGAGAAACATCAGAACTCAGTGCAGAAAATCAGAACTCAGCTGGGAGCTGCAACCAGAATTTTCTCACAGAAGACAAATCAGACACTAAACTGAGACACAGAGTGTCCACATCTGAGGATGAAACTATGATCTGTAGATCAGAAGGCAGCATAATCTCAATTCCTACATACTGGTCAGCTGATCAGGACTCTCCTGGTTTGGGAAAGGGGATTTATTTTTTTGCATTACAATTATTAACTCTCTTTTAAAGAGCTTTCTTGCTGTTCTTGTTGAGTAAGGTGGTGGATAAAATGGTGTAAGCAATGCTTGAGATGTCTTAACACCCTGAAGCTCATCACGTGCTAGCCCATTTGAGCCATCCCCAGCCTTGCCATGAGATTTCCCCATTGGATGGGAGCTCTGTAGTTGAGGTTTATTAGTCAGGGTGTGTTGTTGTCCTATAGGTTTGGTGACGTAGATGGGATTCCTTTGGAATTCTAGCAGCAAAATCCACCAGAGCCAAAGAAGGTCAGCTCAGGACATCTGGGGAGCTGACAGCCTGGACAAGACTTGCTTGTCTGAGGATAGGGAACACTTGTTTCTGCAGCGAGGTTTGGCATTACTGACTGAATTGGGGGGGGGCGGTCCGAAGCTGCCGGTGTGGTGAAAGATGCCATGAGCTTGGGCTGAAATACGTCCTTCTTAGGCACCATAGCTGATCCCCAGTTTCCTCAGCTCCAGAGGGAATGTGTCCCAGGGACCACACAGACCACCACTTTGTTTAAATGCTTACATTAGCAGAAGGATGGGGATCCCATTGAATCATTACCTCCTGTCAAAAAGCCAAGAGTTATTCAGAAAGAAAACAATTTTTCCCAAACAGGCGAAATCCCTCTTACTAATTAGCAGTGGTGATGGCGGGGTGTGTGTGTGTGTGTGTGTGTGTGTGTGTGTCTGGTGATGGTGGTGGTAGTCCTGTGCCTCCCACTGTTTTAAAATAGGGACAGTCTTTGCTCACTGTCTGAGCCCTGGGGTGAGTAACCTTGACCCCTAAGCCCCTTCACTGGATTCACGTGACTGTGTGAGTCCTGAGGGAAGTGTGGAATACTTCTCTCCCTTGGGTCTAGACATTTAGAATGAATAAATTAGAGGGTGGTGGTAACATGGTCATTGTCATTACAGACAATGTGGCATTTATGTATGGGAACTAGCTGTCTTTCTCATGGGGCTCAATTACAAGAGTAAGTTCGATCTTTCATCATGAACCACTGGAGTGTTCTTTATGGACAGAGGCTGCACCAGCTGAAAATAGCCCAAACATCTTGTTATTTTCTCTTTCCCAATCTTTGCATATTCACACCCAAGAATAAAAGACTCAGCCTGTTCAGCCTTTTCAAAGAGTTAAAGAACATTCTCTATTTGATTTCTTAGTACCCAGAAAGGACAATAATATATATTTGCCTTGCTTGGCTGAGGGCATTCATTCATTCATTCATCTGTTCAATACATGTTTATTAAACACCTACTGGGCCAGGCATTGGGCTACGTGCTAAGTGAATATTTGCATATGAAAAAGATAAAGGCCAAAATTATGTAGATGTTAAAACAAGTCTTAGAAGCGACTTCCCCAAGTCTCTGAAGGAGTTGAATTTGCTATATGCATCTTTCTGACTTTTGGTCCCGTGCTCTGACCACAACCCTTCACCACTAGACCACACTTCTCCAAATAAACAACTACTTCTGCATGCTGGGGACGGGTTGTGTACGGCAGCATTTACGTAGGCAGCATAGACAGTAGCCTTTCACTTAATGTTGCAATAACACCAGGCTAAACAATGTGCACTGACCTCCAGAGTTACTGAACAAAAGCTTGCTGTGGGTCAGGTCTCTTAACTCAAATGCCAGAGAAGTGCAAAATATGAAAAGTCTTTATCTGATAAGAAACAACTGCTGGGAAAGAATGAATCTGTGTTTAATCTGGGTTAAAATCGGATGTGGGAGTCTACCCTCCTGTTCACTTTTGGATTCTCAGATAGGGGGAACTCAGCACATAGATAATCACAAACTATGTAAGTTTTGGTTTTCCACGCTCAGGCTTGTCCAGAACGTGGAATCCCTGCCCTGTTGGAAGGCAGCACTTTGCTCACAGAGGCACACACACATTTGTCTTAAAGTTACCCTGACCTTGGCAAATGGCAAAGATAATTTCACAGGTTGGGTCAGATTTCCCTTTATTTTTTTATTATTATATTTTAAAATTTTATTTATATATTTATTTATTTATTTTGGGCTGTGTTGGGTCTTTGTTGCCGCACGCGAGCTTTCTCTAGTTGCCGTGAGCGGGGATTACTCTTCATTGTGGTGCACGGGCTTCTCATTGCGGTGGCTTCTCTTGTTGCGGAGCACAGGCTCTAGGCGTGTGGGCTTTAGTAGCTGTGGCACGAGGGCTCAGTGGTTGTGGCGCACGGGCTTTGTTGCTCCGTGGCATGTGGGATCTTCCGGGAGCAGGGCTTGAACCCGTGTCCCCTGCATTGGCAGGCGGATTCTTAACCACTGTGCCACCAGGGAAGTCCAGATTTCCCTTTATTTTAAGGCTACATCACTTGAGCTCCATATTAAAAATGTGATTTGGCAGTCCTGAAATGGATACCATGAGTATATTGAGATATGAGAGTATGTTGGAATGATTGCAGGTTCAGATATTAGCGGGGCAGGAGAGGAATTCTGAGATTATATCATCTGATACTACTGCTTTGGGTTGAGCACTTGCTTCCTAGATGATGCTCTGGCCCCTTTTGATCTTTATCATGTCATTTCCCAGAGGACAGTGGATCCAGATCCTGTCTCTGTATTGCAGTCATTTCCTCTGATACCTGTCCCCAAATCCTCTTCTGTGTTCAATAGCACCCTGTTATTAGCCCCGTCAAACCACTTACTGCTGTCCTGCAATTCTCTGATGACTTGTCAGTCCAGGAGGCTGGAATCTGTCTGACAGTAGCGACAGGTCCACCCTGTTCATTACAGTGAGTGCCAGCCCCCAGCAAGTGCCAGGCCATAGGAGGCTCTCAATAAGTAAATTCTTCGTTAAATAAATAAAAGAATGAATGAATGTGTGATTCTGTCCTTTTCAGAGGATGGATTTATTAAGTCTCCAACTCTCTAGTCATAATGTTGCCAGGAAGGAAAGAGTTAAGCTATGTGGAGGAGACAGGTTTATCCAAAGACCTTTTTCCTTTTTCATTGGCAAGGGCAGGATAAATGATATATGAGATAAATCCTGGATATAAAATCTTGACACATCCTTTGTCTGTTGGCCTGAGCTGCTTCAAGACTCTGAAGGGGAAGTAAATGAAATCATTCTAGGTTTTCTCTTAAGTGGCCTGAGATCCAGTTATGAATGGAAGGCAAGGCCAGACCCAGGAATTCAAAGCTTGACCTACTTTGCCCAAAGCTAATAAGAAGAAGAGAGATGGATTTGCCTTCTTTAACTTTTTTTTTTTTTTTAAAGAATCAAATACAGTGAAGTAGCCTGACAGACGACAGAACTAGGTGAATGGAAGGCAGCAGAATTGCTTTAGGATTCAGAGCAGCTCCCAGAAGTCTGTGTTTACGTATTATGTGTTTTTCCTTTTTTCTCCCCTTTTTCAAGTGAGAAAAAGAAAAAAAAAAACCGCCTAAATTCCCACCAACATAAACCAGTGACATACAATGATGAAACTCTGTTTTCACCTCTGCTTGTGACAGGGAATGCAAAAATAGCAAGTGGCCCAGTTCCACGAATCCCCGCCTCCCTGCCCTCCCAGCTCTCGCCGGGTTCGCATCTCTAAGAATGGAGGTTAGCGCCCAGCCGCGCGCAAGCCGCACTCAGCCCCCGGACTGGGCAGATGAGGTCAGGCGGCGGGAGTGGCTGCTGCCGGGCCGGGGAGGCCGAGGCCCCCGTGGAGCGAGGAGGGAGGGCGGCCTCGCCAGGCCGACGGCGCGCCCGGCCGCTCGGCGTCGCCTGGAGACTGCCCTGGCGGCGCAGTGTTGCTGTAAACAGCTGCTTCCCTGTTTCTATCTATAGCAGGATCGCCTGGCTCTCGGGTGCGGCGGCGGGAGGCAGGTCGGCGGTCCCGCTCCCCGCGCGTCCCGAAGGATCCGCCCGCAGCCCAAATCCCGCCTCGCCCCTCTCCAGGTGCCCACCGTGACCCCCGGGCCCGAAGAGTGGGGGAAGGGACACAGGGACCTGTGTCTCTACGGGGACTTGTGGCTTCGCGTCCCGGAGGTGGCCGGCGCGCTGGGACCGACCCGGGGCAGTTTGACCTCGGCTGTCCTTTGCATCCGAGCAGGAGGCTGGGGGCTTCTGGGGGGCGCAGCGCACTATAGAGCACCTTGCTGCCCTAAAGCCCTGTTTTCCAGGCCACCGAGCGGTGCCTGAGGCCCCAGACGCCGAGGATTCCGGCCTGGGCGCTGCTGGGCACGGTCCTTCCAAGTGCCCCCGGTCCTCCCCTCTCCAAGTCCGTGCTGGAAAATCACTGGCTGCGGGCTCCCAATCACCAGCTTCCTGGGGCACCGAACCACCCCCACCTCCCCAGCACGGACTTGCGCTCCCCCAAGAGCTCACTCCATCCGGTACGCAGAACTGATGACCTTGTCCACATAACACCCCCAGGCCCCGGGCCCAAGCTCAGAACCAGGCAAACGAACCCTCCAGACACCCTTGCATGGAGGTTCTGCAGAATGTTTATTGGCTAGTTTCTCAGGGGTTTGACAGTAACACTAACATGTCATATATGGCCAAGAAAAAAAAATGCGCCTCTTTCCTTAAAAACAAAAAAATGAAAATGAAAATTCCCAGCACCGTAGGTAAAGTAGGTTATCGTATTCTCTTATTTTGGATCCCCCGACTTTCTGCTTCCAAACGCAGTAACAATCCTAGTAGTGCTGGAGTCCGGGGGCTTGAAGCGAGGGGCTGAGGGTCTGCTCCCACAGTTTGCCCTAAATTAGGGCTAGAATGGGGAATGGGGGTGGAGGCGCATTCCTTCGGGGGCCGAGGCTTAAGCCCTCGGGGCTGTGTACCTGTTTCGCCTATACCAGAGCCTCAGAATGTGCCCCGCTTTCCGTAGAGGGGTAGAAGGGCGCCCCCACCCCATCCTCCCACCCCGGGAACAAGGGTCCGCATTGAACCAGGTGCGAACGTTCCCTCGCCTTCTCCTCCTTTCCCTCCTCCCCTCCCCCTGGCCGCGGCCCCCGCCTCCCCCCGCACTGCACCCTCGGTGTTGGCTGCAGCCCGCGAGCAGTTCCCGTCAATCCCTCCCTCCCCTTCACACAGGATGTCCATATTAGGACATCTGCGTCAGCAGGTTTCCACGGCCGTTCCCTGCAGTCGTGGGGGGAGCCATCCCCGAAGTCCCTCATCTCTGGGGCTCCAAGCCACCCCAAGACCCAGATTGCGAAACGCTCACAAGATAAAGAAACACGAAAAGACGGGAGGCAGGGATCTGCGAGGGCGGCGGAGACGGCAAGGAGACCGAAGATGTGGCCAGGCCCGGGCGACACCCCTCGAGAGCCACAATGGTTGCGCCCCGTGACGTATAGGGCTCATTCACAAAAGGGTTATAAAAGCGGTGGCTGCGGCGCCTACTACTCCCAACCGCATCGGCAGCGAGCAGCTAAGGAGCTGAGACTGAGCTGGCGGCGGCGCAGCGAGCGAGCAGCAACAGCGCTCCTACCTAGCTCTGCCGCACAGCTCCTACCTACCTGCCTCCTTCCCTCAGCCCCTCGCCCGGCTTTGACTACCCGCGATCATGATGTTCTCTGGCTTCAACGCCGACTACGAGGCGTCATCCTCCCGCTGCAGCAGCGCCTCCCCGGCCGGGGACAGCCTCTCCTACTACCACTCACCGGCCGACTCCTTCTCCAGTATGGGCTCTCCCGTCAATGCGCAGGTGAGGCTGGCTTCGCGCTGCCGCGGGGCCCGGGGCTCCGGGGTCGGGGCTCGGGGTCACCGGGGAGGAGAAACCGGGGAGGGACGGCTCAGGAAGACGAATCGAGGAGCCCTTTCGCCGGCGGGGAGGGAGGCTTGCCCCGGCCAGAGCAGCCCTACCTTCGGATTCCCGAACTTGTCCGGAGCGCGCGGAAGCTTGTCATAATAAGAACTGGTTCTCCTTTCCCGCGGCAGGCTCATTCTGAGCTGACCCCGGCCCGCCCTCCCTGACTGATCTCTGACATTAGCTGGGACAAAAGTGTCCCAAGCAAAGACTCGCCAACTAGAGTCCGGCGCCTCTGGGGAGGCGGCAGAAAGCGGCAATCTCCCCTCCCCTCGCAGCCTGGAGCAAGGAGGAGGGGTGGGGTGAAGCAGGCGGGTGTGTAAGGCAGTTTCATTGATAAAAAGCGAGTTCATTCAGGAGACTCCGGAGCGGCGCCTGCGTCAGCGCAGACGTCAGAGATATTTATAACAAACCCCCTTTCAAGAGAGTGATGCTGAAGGGATAACGGGAACGCAGCAGCAGGATGGAGGAAAAAGGCACTGCGCTGCGGAATTCTTGGGAAGAAAGGGGGAAACCTTTCATCCAGGATGAGGGGCATGTAAAAAAACCTGAGCAGTCCATGGCAGAACGGTTTCTCCTCCCTCTCTCCCTGCTGCATGCGGCACTGGGAACTCTGCTCACCCCACCTGCGTCCAGAATCTGCTCACTCACGTCAGCTTTCTCCTTCTGTTTCATTCTAGGACTTCTGCACCGATCTGGCCGTCTCCAGTGCCAACTTCATCCCAACAGTGACAGCCATCTCGACCAGCCCGGACCTGCAGTGGCTAGTGCAGCCCACCCTGGTCTCCTCCGTGGCCCCATCCCAGACCAGAGCCCCCCACCCTTATGGAGTCCCCACCCCCTCGGCTGGGGCTTACTCCAGGGCTGGGGTCATGAAGACCATGAGCGGAGGCAGAGCTCAGAGCATTGGCAGGAGGGGCAAGGTGGAACAGGTGAGTTCTCAGCACCTTCCCTGGGGTGGGCGTAGTGTGGCTTCAGCACTGGTGGAGGTGGGGAGCCCAGCGGACAGGGTGAAGCCATTGATGGAAATGACTAGATATCCCGAACAGGGAGCCCTGGCTCCAAGCCCTTTCCATCCCAAGTTAGGCTCTGATAGTCCCACTCTAAGAAATACCCTAATGTGTAGTTTCTTCCCTAATAGGTTCCTGTCTGATGTTTTCAGTCTGGGCTCTTCTTTGGCTCTTGCTGAGGTTCTTATTTTAAATGCAAGTCACACCCAGCTTGCAACTGCAGGTTAGAATGGCTTCACAGAAGAGGTGTTAGGAGCTGGGAAGATGCAGGAGCCAGTGTCACTGGGATGGGTGAATGGAGCTTTCCCCCCCCCCCACCCAGTTGTCCCCAGAAGAAGAGGAGAAAAGGAGAATCCGAAGGGAAAGGAATAAGATGGCTGCAGCCAAATGCCGGAACCGGAGGAGGGAGCTGACTGACACACTCCAAGCGGTAGGTAGATCCCATGGCTCATTTCTTTTCAAAACTTAAGGGGAAAGTTGGAGATTGGACATAAGGGAGCAGCGTCCTTGAGTAAGATCGTGTCTTATGCTTTGTTTTGTCCTCTCTATCCAGGAAACAGACCAACTAGAAGATGAGAAGTCTGCTTTGCAGACTGAGATTGCCAACCTGCTAAAGGAGAAGGAAAAACTAGAGTTCATCTTGGCGGCTCACCGACCTGCCTGCAAGATCCCTGATGACATGGGCTTCCCAGAAGAAATGTCTGTGGCTTCCCTTGATCTGAGTGGGGGCCTGCCTGAAGCCGCCACCCCCGAATCTGAGGAGGCCTTCACCCTACCCCTCCTTAATGACCCTGAGCCCAAGCCCTCAGTGGAGCCCGTCAAGAGCATCAGCAGCATGGAGCTGAAGGCTGAGCCCTTTGATGACTTCCTGTTCCCAGCATCGTCCAGGCCCAGCGGCTCTGAGACCGCCCGCTCTGTGCCAGACATGGACCTGTCTGGTTCCTTCTATGCAGCAGACTGGGAGCCCCTGCACGGTGGCTCCCTGGGGATGGGCCCCATGGCCACAGAGCTGGAACCCCTGTGTACCCCGGTGGTCACCTGTACACCCAGCTGCACTACTTACACGTCTTCCTTTGTCTTCACCTACCCTGAGGCTGACTCCTTCCCCAGCTGTGCGGCTGCCCACCGCAAGGGCAGCAGCAGCAACGAGCCCTCCTCTGACTCGCTCAGCTCACCCACGCTCCTGGCCCTGTGAGCAGGCAGAGAGGGGAGGCAGCAGGCACGCACGTGCCACTGCTCGAGCCGGTGCATTACAGAGAGGAGGAACACGTCTTCCCTCGAGGGTTCCCATAGACCTAGGGAGGACCTTATCTGTGCGTGAAACACACCAGGCTGTGGGCCTCAAGGACTTGACAGCATCCATGTGTGGACTCAAGTCCTTACCTCTTCCGGAGATGTAGCAAAACGCATGGAGTGTGTATTGTTCCCAGTGACACATCTGAGAGCTGGTAGTTAGTAGCATGTTGAGCCAGGCCTGGGTCTGTGTCTCTTTTCTCTTTCTCTTTAGTCTTCTCATAGCATTAACTAATCTATTGGGGTTTGTTTTGGAATTAACCTGGTGCTGGATATTTTCAAATTGTATCTAGTGCAGCTGATTTTAACAATAACTACTGTGTTCCTGGCAATTGTGTGTTCTGATTAGCAATGACCAATATTAAACTAAGAAAAGATATGACTTTATTTTCTGGTAGATAGAAATAAATAGCTATATCCATGTACTGTAGTTTTTCTTCAACATCAATGTTCATTGTAACGTTACTGATCATGCATTGTTGAGGTGGTCTGAATGTTCTGACATTAACAGTTTTCCATGAAAACGTTTTATTGTGTTTTTAATTTATTTATTAAGATGGATTCTCAGATATTTATATTTTTATTTTATTTTTTTCTACCTTGAAGTCTTTTGACATGTGGAAAGTGAATCTGAATGAAAAATTTAAGCATTGTTTGCTTATTGTTCAAAGACATTGTCAATAAAAGCATTTAAGTTGAATGCGACCAACCTCGTGCTCTTTTCATTCTGGAAGTTTTGTAAGATTCCGGAAGGTATCATTGGAGACCAGTTTGTCAAGAAGGGTAGCTCCTGGAGGGGACACACCCCTCTGTCTGATCCCTTATCAAAAAGAGAGAAACTCTGGAGCTGACGTTGGAAAATTGTACAAACGCGTGTCTTCACCCTGCAGTGCTGAGTCTCCCCTTAGAGATTCTCGGAATGGGAAACTGCTTTGTAACAGCTTTTGTGAGAACACGTCTTCCTTTTTCTGTTTTAAAAGTCAAAGAGGGTCATGTTTAAGTCTAGTTGTTCTAATACTAAATGTCTTGGTCTTCTAGGAATTCTTTTAGCAAACAATTAAGCTTTGCACGAAACACTTTAACTTTTTGCCACAAAATCATGTGAAGGTTACTCCCTCCTTAAAGGAGAGCAAATTGAACGGTTAGAATGATGACTTTCTCAATATTCCACTATTGGGATTGGAATCTTAACTTCATTCTTTACCCTATCCATCAGGCTGAACTGCCTCTTAACACTTGGTTTAAAAAAAAAAAAAAGTTTTCAGACTTCCCTGGCAGTCCAGTGGTTAAGACTCTGCCCTTCCAATGCAGGGGGCGGGGGTTTGATCCCTGGTCCGGAAACTAAGATCCCACATGCCTCGTGGTGTGGCCAAAAAAAGAGAAAAAGAAAATGAAAAAGTTTTCACCTGGTTAGGAAAAAAAATAAGCCCACAACTTTTCAGTCCTTAACTCTTCAGTCCTTAACTCAAACAGACATACATTTAGTTGTATTCTTTTTATTCTCAGAAAGAAAGGAGGCGGGTTCTCATCCCTATCCATTTGTAATACATGCATTGTAATTTCTGAAGTTTCTTTAACATATGCCTGACATTCACTGGGGGAAGAAAAAGCTGGCTCTGAGAATTCGAGAGATCTCAAACAGTACAAACAATGGTCGATCGTTCGGTAAATAAAAAGTTACATGATAGCTCGAGAAGCAGAAGTCAACATGACTGAATACGCTTTAACTTAGAAACTTTATCACCTTAATGAAGAACATGACCTTTGTCTGGGACACCTCTGGTGATGGGGTGCTTCCATGCACAGGTACCAACCGCAGAGAGAGGAGGTGGCGTCCTTCCTCCACTGCTCTCTGCTATCATGTGGGCACCAAGCTCGGAAGCCAGAGCCCAGGTTTGCACCCGTGCCAGGTGGAAGAGGAGCTTCAGGGCCAGCCTCCTAATGCTTTGGTGATAGTAAAAATCACTGGGTGGTTATGGGATGTCATACTCAGCCAAGTTGAAAGTTTTAATTTAAAATGACAGTTCCATTGAGGGTGGTGTTCACACCTATGATCTCCCAGCTCCTCACATAATAACTGACCTTTGAAAGCAACTTGCTTTAGGCTCTTAAGAGCACTGATCTCTCACACATCACTTGCATATTATTTTTGCCTGTCGGGCAATCATGAAAATGGTCTTAGACTCCCTGTTTGCTGTCCAGAGGGTAAATTTTCTGTAGCCTTTAGATAGGACCTAAACTGGATACAGAATTACTGTAACTAACACCTAGATCTGAAGTAACAAGAAGATATCTGAAGGAAACCAGCTGGATCCCCTACATGTACCGTAATAACAACACATGGAAGCAGATTTCTCAGATGGGGAAGGGAAGCTAAACCTCTAGCCCTGGACACTGAACTCCTGGAGACCTGACTAATGGCTTCGGTCAGTCCCATGCTGATTAGAGAGAGAGGCTTGCTTTTCACTTGACAGCCCTGACCTCTGCCTGCACGCAGACCCTTCTAGTTCACCATAGCCCAGCTGAGACCAGGCTGCTCCATCAACAAGCCTGCATTAAAGGTCCAGGAGAGGGCCTTGCACACAGAGAATCTCTTTAACAGGCTTCTCAGAGGACCTATAGGGTCCGCCATTGGGTTGACATCCCACCAAGCTCTCTGCCCACCATTCTCATGGGATCAAGAGAAGAAAGGAATTCCCTCTCTTTCTAGCTAAAGGAGCTCCTTCCAAATCCTCTTTTCCTGGCTCAGGATTCAACAACTCCCATGCATGATGGACATTGGGAATGTCAACTTCCTTTTGGGAAAGACTCTATCGCTACCCACACGATATGGCCTTACACTGGTCTCAACAAAATGACTATCTCAGGGCACCATCGTTCACTGATACAAAAGACACTCATATAATAGCAAGAGATGGAAATAAGGATGCAAGGGGGTCATTTCTTTATGGGGAGAATGTCTAATTTGTTCATTAATGGATCCCCAGACCTGGCTTAGTGCCTGGCACATAGTACAGGGTTAACAAATATTTGCTGGGTGGATAAGTGAATAAATTCTGCACTATTTCCACAAGCAGAAATATATTCCACACATACTCTCTCAATTCTCCTATTCCAGGCCCTGTTATGATATTAAGCAATGGGGATTTCATATCTTTTATGTCTGGCTTCAAACATATACCCCAGTTCCATCTTTGGCTCCTGGAATTCCTCTGCTGCCTCCCTGGATTACTTCTGCCAATTCAACTTCAAAGTGAATGCACTGCCTTTGTGCTTCCAGCTCCAAATTAATTTTAGATGGAAAAAGGGTAGAAGAAAAGAGAATTATCTTTATATAATAGTGGATTGTAGACTCTGCATCATCTTTGCACATCCCTGCATCTTGTGTAATTCTCAAAATTAAAGGGTAGCATTTAACAATTTGTTCTAATAACAGTAATTTTGTATCAACAGCAACTTTCCATGCATGAAAGAAAGTAAATCAATTATGCTATCTTTAATTAACGGACAAAGTAGAGACAGAGGCAAAGTAAAAGTTTTCAGATGACTCTAAGGAAATCAGCTGAAGTTTTTATGTTTTTCAAGTAAAAAAAAAACATCAAAAACAAAAATTCAGTCTTTCAGCTGTGTGTAAGACTTCCTCCAGACACAGAATAATCATATTCCTCATAAAATAAATGAGATATGAGCATCACTTGAATGCTGAATCTCAGAGCATTTTAAGCTGTGCTGTTTTATAAATATTAAAGAGCTCACTCTTGACTCCTCTCCACCACCATCTCCTGTCCTTCCGTGGACACCACTCTGCTCACTGAACCTTCCTTCCATGCCTGACACATAGCATGCATGTCCCTGCTGCAGGACCTTTGCACTTGCTGTCCCTCTGCCTGGGCTTCTTTTCCCAGGCTGGCTGCTTCCTGTTGGTCAGGACTCAGCTCAAAGAACATCCCCTCCAAGAAGCCTTCCCAGGTCGTTCTATCACTCGCTGCAACACCTTACTTATGTTTCCTTTCCCTTTTTAACAAATTTCTACCCTTCACCACTGCCTGTAAGTTCCACGTGAACAGGGACCTTTTCTGTCTTGATCACCTCTCTAGCCCCAAGGACTACTAGGGACTCAAATGTTTGTTAAATGAATGGAGATGGATGAATGAATGAAGGTGGATTAAATTGACAAAAACATCTAAAGGGAGATAACTAGAACTTAACAGTGGAGGTGAGCCGTGTTCTTCATAGATTTCTTCCTGAGTGAAAGAGCAAGGCTTCTTGTTTTTAAAAAAAATTCTTGTCAAGAGTTCTACAATATTAAGGCGACGAACTAGCTGGCTTGGGAAGGAATTTTGAGGGGTACCCCAAAATACAAGTGTGCTGCAGGTCAGTGACACTTCTAGGCTTATTACAAATTGAGAAATTTATTTCAATACCAAATGAAGAGTAGATGCATATGTAAATTTAAGTATCATCATCTTCCAGGAAACAAACAAAAGAATGTTTTTCACTCTCATTGATATAAAATAAAATTTTCAGACTATCCCACAAATGCATTTGAGTTTTGGATCCTTGCACCTGGTGTGCTAAATTATAAAACTTACAATTTATTCTGCATGAGAAGAGAAGAATAGGGTTAGCGGCTATCACGATCATTACCAATATCAATATCATGATCACTATCATCATTTACAAGAATATGCCCAGACCTGGGCAAAAGCAGATGGGAATAAAGTGTATTGCCTCCTGATGAACGAGTTCAAAGTCCCTGAAGGGTGCTGGCGTAATAGAGGTCCACCTTGCACTCAGGTGAATGCAACAGAAGCATAAACTGGCTTAGCTGTAACGCAATTCATTTCAAAGGCTCCACACACCGATCCACGGGCTGATCTAAGCTGCCTTTCCTTTGCTCTTCTCGAGCACTGTTCAACTGCCCAAGAGACCAAAGATCAGAAAGGGCTCTGGCTGTTGTCCCAAGGAGGCTGCCTGTCCTGGTGCATCAGATCTTCTTAACTAATAAACTGTTTTAACTTTCAGCTCAAACTGACATGGTGCTGAGGTTTGGTTCATTCAGGTGATGAGAATAAGAACCCGGAGGGGTTTGAGCATCAGCTACATTAGAAGCAGCTACATGTAGGAAGGGGACGCTGCTGAAGCGAGTGGAGCAAAATGCAGCACCTCCAACATAAGGGTAAATGGCACAGGCCCCAGTTGCTCCCATGTTCACTTTGGGGAGCGATTTGTGGTCAGAGCTACAGAAACAGTGATTCATTTTCAGGCTTTTTAGTCAATCTTGAGACTGTCATTGCAGCTAAACTTGTCAAAGAAAAATGATAAATTAATCTGGATTCGAGGAATTGGATCCCATAGAGCAGAGTGGTTCAGAGCATGGACTCAGCTTTGAATCCTGGCTCCTTGACCTTGCGCAATTTACCTCTCCTCTCTGCACCTTAGTTTCCTCATCTGTGAAAGGGAGATAATAATTGTATCCACCTCTGGGGTTGTTGTGAGCATTACATAAGTTAGTCTGGAGCTTATTACAGTACCTGGGCACACAGGAGTATTATAGAAGGGTGAGCTATTATTTATTGCTTTATAATTTAGGGAGATGGGGGTCAAGGGAGAAAATATATATCCTCTGGAGCAAGCATGGACTTCATCTCATTCAATAAAAAGTTTCCAGGGGGCTTCCCTGATGGCGCAGTACAAAAAAAAAAAAAAAAAAAAACTTTCCAGGGAATTCCCTGGTGGTCCAGTGGTAAGACTCCATGCTCCCAGTTCAGGGGGCCTGGGCTCGATCCCTGATTCGGGAACTAGATCCCACATGCATGCCGCAACCAAGAAGTCTGCATGCCTCAACAAAGGTCCCGCGTGCTGCAACTAAGACTTGTCACAGCCAAAATAAATAATAAACAAATAAATGTTAAACAAAAAAAGTTTCTGGGTGTCTACTCTGTATCAGGTGCTGGATTCAGATGCAAAGGAGGCACAGGCTGGAGTTCCTGGCCTGGAAAGGGAGAAAGACACATAAACGTACTACACACACTGTAGCAATGAAAACTGACAAGAGATGTGCAGGGGTTATGAGAAGGAGGGAGTGATGAACTCTACCTGGGGGAGTCTCTGGGAAGGTGACCGCTGAGCTGGGCTTCAAAGATGGATGGAATTTGCTAGATGACCAAGTGGCAGAGGGAGGATTCCAGGAGGCAGAGGGATATACGCTGTAAAGGCACAGACCCAGAAGACAACACAGTTAGTTTTGCCAGACTATAAAATGCAGGGCTGGGGGAAGAGTGGGTGGGAGATGTAAACTATAGAGCATCATATAAGTACAGTTGATTTCATTTACATCAATATTGCCACATCAAAGTGGAGGGGGCTGGAGACACAGGTCAAGAAGAGGTAACTGTGGCCAGATCATGAAGAGCCTGGTATTTACTTAGTTCAGTTGTGTGTAGGTTGAACCCAGACAGTGGTGGTGGGAACAGGGAGGGAACAAGAGGTAATTAGCAGGTAGGACTGTTGGGACTTGGTGACTGAGTGGATGTGGGAGGTGAGGGAGAGGCAGGAATCCAAGCTCACTCCCAGCTGTATCAGGCTTGACCCACAAGGAGGCTTGTGGGTCCCCCAGTGACTTTGTGACTCTAGGAAGAAGAGCAGGTTTGGGGGCTAAGAAGGTAAGTCCTGTGTTGGACACATTGAGCTCAAGATACCTGTGGAATAATGGGGTGGGGAGGGGATGTAGGCGGTTGGAATTACATGGTAGAGGTTCTATAATGTCAATTTATAGAGCTTGTCTGGAGGCATGTGGTCGGGATAGAACCTAGGATATAATATTGATAATGGTCAGCATTTCACATGTGCTTGCTACGTTCCAGGCTGTGCCATGTACTTTACAGGCAACACTAAATCGGAGACCAGATTTGCTTTGCTAATCATTTTGCCTCTAGCAACTAGCACATAATGGGCACACAGTAATTGTTTTGTTGAATGGATACTCTCATTTAGTCCTCACCACAAACCTATGAGGCAGATACAATTAGGATCCTCATTTTACCAATAGGAAGATGATCTAGGAAAAGTTGAGTTAACCGAGGTCACACAACTGCTAAGTAGCAGATCTGAGATTTGAAATCAGCTCTTTGTGACTCTAAAGTCCAAAGTGTTTAACTGCTTTGCTAGAATGTTAAATCTGCCCCTAAATATGTACTTCTATGACCTAGGGTGACACTCTAACCCCTCTGAGACTGTTTCCGCTACCAAATCAGGAGTGGGTTTCAAAAATCTCAAACCACCCCTACAGCTTCAAAACATTGATGACATCAGATGACGACTGTGCCAATGCATTGAAGAGGCCCACACCACATCATTTAGGGTAGAAGGTCTGAGCAGCATATGCAGTGCTACAGTGGGACACCAAGCAAGTGCTAGGTACAGGCAGAGGGTGGATTAGTGTTCTGCTTCTGTATAACAAGTCACAACAAATCAAGCAGCTTAAAACAACACGTATTCATTATCTCACAGTCTCTGTGGGTCAGGAGTCCAGGCACAGCCTAGTTCAGTCCTCTGTTCAAGGTCTCACAAGGTTGCAATCAAGGTGTCAGACAAGCTCATTCTCAGCTGGTTGCTTGAATGGGAAACAATCTGCTTCTGAGCTCATCCGGGTTGTGGGCCGGAGGCCACCCTCAGGTCCTAGAGGCTGCTCATAGCTCCTTGCCCTGAGAGCTTCCTCAACATGGCTGCTCACTTCCTCAAGCCCAGCAGGAAAACCTACTAGTGTGTGCTAGCAAGATGGAGATATATATATATGTACATACCACGACATAATCTAGGGGTGACATCCCATTACCTTTGCCACATATTCTGTTGCTTAGAAGCAAGCCTCAGGTTCTACCTCAAGGGGAGGGAATCACACAAATTCCCAACATGGACACCAGGAGGCAGGAATTACTGGGGATCACACTAGGGTCTGTCAACCACAAAACACACACAATGTGTGTCATCCACATTACCTGCTGAGAATTTAAAAGTAATAATAAAACCAGTTCAACGTGGTCTGCTTTTTAATTAACACCGTGAACTGGCAATTCTAGACATCATCAGTGACAAAATACTCTTTCCTGAAAAAATCTTTTGTTGTTTTAAGTTCTAAACAGTTGCTGGGATTACTGTTGAGTTTTCTTTTTTAAATACATGTATTTATTTTTGGCTGCGTTGGGTGGGCTTTCTCTAGTTGCGGAGAGTGGGAACTACTCTTCGTTGCAGTGCACGGGCTTCTCAGTGCGGTGGGTTCTCTTGTGGAGCACGGGCTCTAGGCACGCGGGCTTCAGTAGTTGTCGCACGTGGGCTCAGTAGCTGTGGCTCACGGGCTCTAGAGCGCAGGCTCAGTAGTTGTGGTGCACAGGTTTAGTTGCTCCGTGGCATGTGGGATCTTCCTGGAGCAGGACTCAAACCCGTGTCCCCTGCATTGGCAGGCGGATTCTTAACCACTGCGCCACCAGGGAAGCCTGGAAAATTATTTTATTTATTTTAAAACTAAAAAACGAATAAAGAAAAAACCCATTACATCATCAGTAGTATAATTTAGTAGTTGACTAAACTACTAACCCACTGTTGTGTTGCTTAGGAATAAAAATTAACAGCTGGGCTTCCCTGGCGGCGCAGTGATTGAGTCCGCCTGCCGATGCAGGGGACGCGGGTTCGTGCCCGGTCTGCGAGGATGCCACATGCCGCGGAGCGGCTGGGCCCGTGAGCCATGGCTGCTTGGCCTGTGCGTCCGGAGCCTGTGCTCCGCAACAGGAGAGGCCACAACAGTGAGAGGCCCGCGTACCGCCAAAGAAAAAAAAAAAATTAACAGCTAGCACTAATTGAGGTTCACAATGCGCTAGACACTGTTCCAAACACACACACACACACACACACACACACACACACACACACACACACACATTTATATTAACTCATGAATCCAGGTAAGTCCTGCTATTACCCTTATTTTATACATAATATAGTCCGGGGGCACAGAAGACTGTGATCTGCTCAAGATCAGCCAACTAGAGTGGCGGAGCTGGAATTTGAGTCCGGGTAGTGCGGTCCCAATGTGTGAATTCTTAGACACCAGTAAGGAAAAACAAAGAAACACCAATATCCCCAACAACCTTGCAGGCTGAGGAAGCCCTTCAAAAAGGACAGGAAGGCTTCTTTCCATCCAGGAGGGCTTCTTTCTGTTCCTGACCTGCCCCTGCTGGATCCTGGGCTGAGGGAGAGCCGGCTTCCCAAGGACCTGTCAGAGGGGGTGCTCTCTCGGCGTCCCTTCTCCGCCCTCGGAGCACCCTCGCCGCGCCCCTGCCTTCCTCTGCCAAGCCCAGGTTTCTCCCGGCCCTTCCCAGCTTCCGGCCCTTTGCTTCAGGCGAGGTCGCTAGGTCGGGCCGCGCCAGGAGCTCGCAATTCCTCTATTTACTGTTTGGTTTCCATGGTGAGACGTAGGTGCCGTCAGCGCCTCCCGTCATCGGCCCCGCAGCTCGGCCCCCACCCGGCGCCGTGACGTCTGCCCGCTGCTTCCGCTCTGCCCATATTTGGCTCAGCCACGGCGCCGCCCGTCTGGACGAGGCTAGGAGCCGGACTCCCGCCTTCCCCCGCCCTCTGTCCCCGGCCACGCCCCCGTGGGGCTGCCGCGGGCCGCTCGGTTCCACGCGACCCCAGACCAATCCCAGACACCCGAGCGGAGGCGAGGGGCAGGGGCGATAGGGACCCCGAGGGAAGGCGTGGATGACTGATGGTTGAACTCTGGGGTCCCAAACATTTGTCTCGTTGAGGCTGTAGCCAAGATTTGGGCTGTTTCGTTTGTTTGGGGTGGGAGAGCTGGGATCACGATTTTCTCACTCTGTGCCCGAAATCATGGAAACAGCCATCCTTCGCCTCACTGTTTTACATTTTATAGGCTTGAACTTAAAATTCTCGTCCATGGCGCAGTGAAAAGCTTTGAAGGCCGAGGTTCTGGGATCAGTGTTGCCCCTTGGGGGATAAGTGACCTTGGGAAGGTCACTTCCCTTTACCTAGCCTGGTAAAATGAACTTCGGGGGTGGGGCTCTGTGTCGTCAGGCTTGTGAGGGGAGATCGTCCATCACCTTTTAGTTACAGGCGTTGGCGGGGGGGGAGCGGCGCATTACATAATTGGAATATCAGTGAAGTTCTTTGAGGACCCCTACAATTCTGACCTCCATAGTAACTGGATTTGTGCGTCTCTTTGCGCCTTGCTCGTATTAGGCGCTTAATTAACTGTTGCTAACTGATTATTGAGTGAATCCCAGGCAAATTACTTTCAGATTTCACCTTCATAAATCCAGACCCCCGCAATTCCTCTTACAGGCGGAACGAGGAATATTGCGGCGATAGTTAATAATCGCGCAGTAGGGTTGCTGATGTAAAGCGATTTGCAGATGTAAAGGGCAATAAACATTCCTGGGAGGAATCCAGCGAGATTCCAGAAGTCTCGGAGGGAGCCGTGGGTGTGCGCCGCCCGGCCATGAGGGCGGGGGTGGGGCGGGCAGTGCCGCAGTGGCTACTGCCGGGGAGCCGACTGCAGGGGTGGGGTCGACTCTTGAGGCTGCTTGGTTGCGGCTACCGCCCTCCACCCTCAACCCGCACCCATTCCCCAGTTCCTCTGGCCGAAGGAGTGTGTGTTTTTCAGAATTTCAGAGCTAGAACGCACATCAGGTACGATTGCTCTAATTCAGCCTTTCAATTTTACAAATGGGGGAAAGAAGGCTCAGGTTCACTCCTGCAAGTTGCACAGCTAGTCAGAGACAGATAAAAGCCAACATGTCTGGCTTCAAACTGGTGTCCCTGCCACCTCCCCTCTAGCCCCCTCAGCTCTTGTGGCTTCAGGTTGCCTGGCTCAGATGGTGGAATGTACAGTAAAGCTAAATATTGACTTCAGGGCTCCTCTAAAGGGTGCCAGTGGCATGCCTACTGCCCCATACAGCCCACAGCATGACACCAGGGCCTGGGGTGATGGCCAGGAGGGTCGTACTCCCCAAACCACAAGATTTCCTCATTCCAGTGGCTGGAATGGCTACCCTTGTCCAGAGAGCCCGAATTGGCTGTCTTGAAACCAGTCTTAAACTAGCAGTTGATTATTTTTCATAGTTACCCAAGCCTCCCATTAACTTTTCTCAGTCAAGACGACAGCAGAAGGCATGAGTAGCCTGAACCCATGGAGACCCCTTTTCTGCTCATTGGAAGGTCTTTTCATGGTACAAAGAGGTTAGATCCTGTGAGGGAATGCCTCTTTAATGTCTCTCTCTCTCTCTTCCCTTTCTGTTTACCCAACTTCCTCTTACATTCTATATTCTATTTCCTCCCTGACTGTAGGCAGCTAAGACTGAGAAGACTGGTGCCCACCGCATGCCCAGGGCCGTTCCAACCTGCTGATTTGAGGAGGAGTCTGGGATCCTTCACCTTTCTCGCTGGATCGATTGTACTTGGAGCACTAGCGACAGAAGTAGCAGCTCTGCCGCCTGGTGGACATATGAGGCAGAGCACCCTTCTTCAATTCCAGAAGCAGCATCACGGCTAGGGGAAGAGATTTTCTTTGTTCACTGATGGAAATAGCAAAACTTGGCAGAAAAAATAATCCCAGTTTTTTCTCTCTTTAGTTTATTTCTGAGGATCTGAGTGATTTGGATGCAGAAAACACTTCTGTTGTTTCTCTCGCCCGGACTGCTTTTTTTCCTTCTGCCAAGTTTTTTTATCTCCATCAGAGTGAACAAGGTTTCCTTGCCCCTTCTCTCAAACCCTATTTCAAATTCCAACTCCTTCATAACAACTTTTCTGACTCCTCTCCTGTATATCTTATGAAATACAGCTGTGCACAGACCCAGCACACAGAGCACAGCTTACATGCTGTATTTTATTTTTTTAATTTTTTTTTATTTTTGGCTGTGTCGGGTCTTTGTTGCTGTGCGCGGGCTTTCTCTAATTGCGGCAAGCGTGGGCTACTCTTCATTGTGGAGCATGGGCTTCTCATTGCGGTGGCTTCTCTTGTTGCAGAGCACGGGCTCTAGGTACATGGGCTTCAGTAGTTGTGGCACGTGGGCTCAGTAGTTGTGGCTCGCTGGTTGTAGAGTGCAGGCTCAGTAGTTGTGGTGCACGGGCTTAGTTGCTCCGTGGCATGTGGGATCTTCCCGGACCAGGGCTCGAACCCGTGTCTCCTGCATTGGCAGGCAGATTCTTAACCACCGCACCACCAGGGAAGTCCTACATGCTGTCTTTACTGTTGTTTCCTTGAGAGTTGAGGCCAGGTCCTGGGTGTCTTTTGTGTTCATAGATGCCCAGCACAGGGCTGGGGACAAAACCTGCTCTCAAGCCCTTGCTGATTAATTGATTAATTAATTTATTAATTTCTCCAAAAGCAACTCCAAGCCTTTGCTTTGATAAACCTTCCTCTCAGTTCTTTGGAAATCTAGATAATGATCTAATCAAAGACAGCCTTGCACAAGAAATAGTTTCACAAAGCAGTTTCACAAGAGAACACCACCACCACCCAGAGAGGGATGAGGAAGTGTGGATTCTCCCTGAAGATGAGGAGGGTGGTGACATAGGAAAGTCAGAGGACAAAGAACTAGGAGAGGAGGCCTCTGCTCCTGGGATCGGAGAGGCAGCACACCGTCTAGAGCTGGGTTTCTGTCCAGACCCCACCACTTGCTGTGTGGCCTTAGGCAAGTTTACTCTGTTCTCTGTGCCTCAGTTTTCTCATCTGTAAAAAGAACTACTCACCTCCTAGGGATATGAGGAGGATAAATTGAGCTGATATATGCAAAGTGCAAGAACAGTGCCGGGCACATAGTGAAATACAGTAGTAGGTTGACCTGTTTTCCAACGTAGCTGTTCTATAAATGGAATGGGGGAAGGTTATAAGATCTCTTTGCTCCCTTCTGCACCGACCTTCCTGGGCAGTGCATGAGCTATGTGGTCGTGCAGGTCTGGGTGGATTCCTGTCTCTGTTACTAGTTGTTTGACCTTGGGCAGATCACTCTACTTCTTGGAGCCTCAGTTTTCTCATCTGTGAAGTGAAGATAACTGTGTCTACTTCCAAAGACTGCGGGTACATTACATGATTATAAAAAGCCTGGCATATCAGGAGTTTAATAAACAGAAACTATAATAATATAGTTATAATATATATAATATAATAATAAATAGTTATCGTTATCTATGAGAGGAGCCACATCTAAAGGAGAAGAGAGTCTCCAAAATCTTTGAGGTTTCAAGAAAGATTGAACGTTCTGAGTAGCAATGAGACCAGCTCAACTCCTGCAGCTTGGGGTTGGGAGCGTAGGCCCTGGGTCTGGGCCATGACTGGATATCACAACATCTGAAGAAACCAGGAATGGTTTGGCTTGTGTATCAGCTCTAGGGACATTTCCTGCCTGAGGACTGCGCTGAGGGTGTGGACCTAGTCGGGCCAGGGGCCAGCAGCGGGAGATCCATCCTTCCCACGAGGTGGGACTTTAGTAAAAGAGGGCGTGGGCAGGGTGGGCCTTGGAAACCTGTTGTTGTTGAGTGTGTGTGTGTGTGTGTGTGTGTGTGTGTGAGAGAGAGAGAGAGAGAGAGACAGAGAGAGACAGAGAGAGACAGAGACAGAGAGACAGAGAGACAGAGAGAGACAGAGAATGGTCCAGAGACATCCTGCCCTGGAACTGGCCTCCCAGGCCTGGCACAGCCGCCCTCATGGCAGAACTTGCCTGCACAGCTCCTCAAAGCTGCCATTCCCAGCCCTGACCCAGGACATCCCAGAGTGATTGCCCCTAATTATCCAAGGGATGTGGGGAAGGAGGGTTGTCATAGTCTTACAGCCAATGTAACCTTAATTCCCTTCAGCTGCTTGGATGGAAAAGTACTAAATGGCACATACAAATCATGCAGTCCTTTGGGTTCTTTTAGAAGGGCGAAGGAGGGTTGCAAAATCCAACGATGATAGAGTGTCGCAACCCCAAATATGTTGGGAATCACTCTTATGGCTCTCACCCTTGACGGCTCTCGTCCCCTGTGACCCACAAGGAGTTGTGCGCCCTAACAGGCTGGGGTCTACACTAAGTAAGTTGTCGTTCTGGGATCCCAGACGGTCTTAGGAGCTCTTTGGGGATCACAAAAGAATCTGTGAGCCTCATTCCAAACTCATGTTTCCAGTCATGGCAACGGGGGGCGGGGAGCACCCAACGACTAGTACCTGGAGCAGAGCTGAAACATGGCTTGTGAAGAGTCACGAAGGTGCTAATATTGGTTGTCTCTGGGGAGAAAGGAATGTGTTTTTTGTTTTCTTCTCTTTGCTTGTTTGTACTCTCTGATTTTTCATTTTTTTGGCGAGCACACAGATTGCTTTTGTAATAAAAATGTTTTTTAAATGTTCCCAGCAGAACAGTATGTTTGTTTTTTTAATAGGTAATGATAATAAATGGAAAGGCTCAGAACTCAGACACCTTCTGATTTTTTTCTTCCACCCCTCCTTTCCAAAAGAAATAGATGCTCCTGGTGAAACCTTTGAAAATTCAGATAATCAAAATAAAGAAAATAAAAATCACCTGTAATCCCATTACAGAGGTAACCACTGCCAAAGGCGGGCCTCTCACTGTTGTGGCCTCTCCCGTTGCGGAGCACAGGCTCCGGACGCGCAGGCTCAGTGGCCATGGCTCACGGGGCCCAGCCGCTCCGCGGCATGTGGGATCTTCCCAGACCGGGGCACGAACCCATGTCCCCTGCATCAGCAGGCGGACTCTCAACCACTGCGCCACCAGGGAAGCCCTGCCAAAAGTTTTGATTCTCCCTTTCCAATATACACTTTAGTTTTATACTTTTTAATTTATACATTGTAGTTTTCATGAACATAACACCAGGCCAGAATACTGTTTTATAATCTTGTTTTTCTATACCATAGATCATGAACACAGACAATTTTTTCTACGTGATCACTTTAATAGCTAGTCACATAGAATTCTAAACATCCAACAATTTAACCAATCCTGTATTCTTGGACCTTTGGGTTGTTTCTAAATTTTTTGCTATTATAGACAAGGATGCAAATATCTTTGTGGTTAAATTTTTGTGCACATCTGAGATTTGTTCGTTCGAGCTGGGCCCAGGGGGTACTCCTTTTTAAGGCTTTTGAAACATAGCTGTGCAGTCAGTACACTGTTACATAGGACAACTGGGAAGGGAGTATTGGCTCAACCAGTTTCTAGCTGTGCAATCTTGAGGAAATGACTTACCCTCTCTGTGCTTCAATTTCCTCAAATGTAAAACTGGAATGGTAGTAGCTATGGAATGAGATTGTTGTGAGGATTGAATGAAAAAAAGAGTGTCAGGTGGTGCCTGGCACAGCACAGGATGAGCCCTCAATAAATGGTGATTGTTTCTGATTTATGGATTGTCTTTTCTTCAGGGGAAGAAGTTGTCTTGAGGTTGAGGTCTGGTTGCCTCGGAAAGTTGCGGGGAGAACTCGAGCAGGTGTACATGGTGAAGGGGGAAGATGCTGGGGAGTGGAAGGGAGAAGAGGACAAGTGATAGAGAAGAAGCTGATGGGGGGGTAGGCTGAGGAAAGTTTAGCAGAGAGGAGTGTGGGCGTGGGGGAGAATGGGAACCCAACGGACACGGGTGAGATGTCCACATGGGCCATTTGGAGCAGGGACCCTCGGAAACAGAGCCAGGTGCCAGTCCCTGTGTGGCCTGGGAGGCCCCCTCTATAAATTCTGAGATGGAGCCTGTGTCCTTTGGTCCCTGGCCCCGCGAGGCCGCTTTCTGCCTTCCTCTCAGTCCCATGTTGCATTACTCCAGGCCAGTCTCCTTTCAGTTCCTTGAGTGTGCCATGTTCCTCCCTGTTGGGTGAACTTTGTGCGTTCTGTTTCCCCTGCCAGGAATGCCCACTCTTGCTGGCTAATTCCTAGCACCCTTCAGATCTCAAGCTTAAAGCTCACTTCCTCACAGAGGCTTTCCCTGGCCATTTGGTATGAACCAGCCCCCTTCCTCCCATTATTCTCTCATGGCCTTCTGTGCCCTCATAGCAATGCCGAAGTTTGTAGTTATGTGTGTATGTGATTATTCACTCTTGGTGTCTTCACTGGGCTGAAAGCTCCACGAGGGCACGAAGAGGGTCTGTTTTTTGCTCACTCTTGTACCCCTGATGCCCAGCACACAGTAGACACTCAACAAACAGTTATTGAAAGGGAAGAAGAATAAGACAGTTCATCTGTGACCTGTAAAATGCCTTTACATCCCCTCCTGTGGCTTCAGTCCCATCCTAATTGATGCTGGCTGGTTGGCTGAAGGAACAGGAGACTTGAGGACTGCGAGGAATGCCTTAGCCAGCTGCTCTCCCATCCTTCTCTCCCTTGAGGAAGCAGGCTTCCCTTTCTAAGACTAGAAACTTTAAACCAGTGCTTCTCAAACTTAAAGGTGTATATACATTACCTGGGGATCTTCTCAACATGCAAATTCTGATTCTGGGTGTCTAGGGTCCACCTTAGGGTCAGGTCCAAGACTCTGCATCTCTAACAAGCTCCCGGGTCAAACCCATGTTGGTCCCAGGACCACTCTGAGCAGCAAGGCTTTCAGTCTACAGCCTCTTTCTGTTTAACACACCACCGATTCCCACGCCTAAGTTTGAGTCGCTGCGCCCTCTGCCGGCCACTGAGGGGCATGGCAATCATTGACCAAGTATTAGATAAAGACTGCACGCATGAATTTTAAAACTCAGGCAAAATTCTTGGGGAACAAGATCTTCTCCTAAAAGCAGATGGGCACACAGATTCCAATAGCATTAGGAAAATGTACTCTTTTTTTTAAACATCTTTATTGGAGTATAATTGCTTTATAGTGTTGTGTTAGTTTCTGCCATATAACAAAGTGAATCAGCTATACGTATACATATATCCCCATATCCCCTCCCTCTTGCGTCTCCCTCCCACCTTCCCTATCCCACCCCTCTAGGTGGTCACAAAGCACCGAGCTGATCTCCCTGTGCTATGTGGCTGCTTCCCACTAGCTATCTATTTTACATTTGGTAGTGTATATATGTCCATGCCACTCTCTCACTTTGTCCCAGTTTACCCTTCCCCCTCCCCGTGTCCTCAAGTCCATTCTCTACGTCTGTGTCTTTAAGGAAAATGTACTCTTAAAAATACACTCTGGGGCTTCCCTGGTGGCGCAGTGGTTGAGGGTCCGCCTGCTGATGCAGGGGACACGGGTTCGTGCCCCGGTCCGGGAAGATCCCACATGCCGCGGAGCGGCTGGGCCTGTGAGCCATGGCCGCTGAGCCTGCGCGTCCGGAGCCTGTGCTCCGCAACGGGAGAGGCCACAACAGTGAGAGGCCCGCGTACCGCAAAAAAAAAAAAAACAATACACTCTGTAAGGACTTCCCTGGCGATCCAGTGGTTAAGACTCTGTGCTTCCACTTCAGGGGGCCTGGGTTCGATGCATGTCGCAGGGCCAAAAAAAAAGAATACACTCTGTAAAGGATCCCAGCCATGCTGAGGCAAAGAAACTCCCGGAACTGAAGGATGTTAAGACTGGGGGAGCCCATCTCTGCAGCAATTTTCTTCTTTTGCCACTGTTGGCTTTTCCCACTCTTGTTTTTTTTTCTTCATCAGGGCTGCATTATGACTTTCGTGGGCCCTGGGCACTTTGAAGTCCCCTTTCTCTATAAAAATTAATTAAAATTTTCATTTTATGACTGCATTGTTATAAAGATGAATAGTCGGAGGAAGATGAATATATAATATATTGTTCTTTTGGAAATAAAAGTTAATTTTTTTCTTCTGATTTTTAGATGAAAGTAAAACATTTTCGTGGGTTTCTAAAAATAGCATGGGTCCCTAGTCCAGTCCTCTTGTATCCGCCCTGTTCTCCACGAGGTGGCAGAGAGAGCATTCTTAATGCTATCTGAATCTGTGTACCCACCTGCTTTTAGTGGAAGATCTTGTTCCCCAAGAATTTTGTGTGTTTTAAAATTCTTGTATGCTGTCTCTCTACATACGCCCAAGACTGTACTAGATGCTTTGAGGGCCATTGTGCTGTTCAAGTAGGCGACCAGATTGAACATGTTAAATGACTTAGACATATAATATGTGGAGTGTTTACAATGTGCTAAGCGCCTTAAACATATCTCTCAAGTTTCAGAACAGCTACTATCCACGTTGTACCCAGGAGAGCACCAGAGTTGAGAAGGTGACATCATTTTCTCACATTCCAGGTGAGTAGTTGGCAGATCTGGGATTTGAACCCCAGGTCTGTCTGACCCTCTCCACAGGCTGTGACAGGATATCCAGTGAGGTGCCTGCTTGGATATATATTCCCAAATGTATGTTACACTATCAGGGCCACCAGGGGGCAAGATGTCAGGGAGGGCTGGAGAGCCTTAGGGAGGAGGGAGACTGAAGGTCGGCTTTGGAGCAAGTCATTGCAGAGATGAAATGGCAGGGAAAGACATGTGAGGTCACAGAGGTGTGGAGGTGGGCCCCTGGTTCACGGGGGGCCATGAGGAGACTTCCCAAGTGGGAGGGAACTCAAGGTTAGGAAGCAGAGGGCGACGAGGCAGGGTGTGGCTATAGGGGGTGAGGAATTTGAGCCCAGTCTAACGTTCAGTGGGAGGTTCTTTGTTCCCTTGAGTCCTAAAATTTAGTCCTGAATTATCAATAACCTAGCAAAGTTTTATCCATCCTCCCTGTCTCAGTTCCTCATCTGTCAAATGGGAGTTATGAAGCTTGCCCTACCCTCTGAGATGTCAGGAAGTTCAAATGACTGTCAGCCCCACAAGGATGGGGAGCCTGTGTCTGATTCAGGCTGTATCCCCCAGAGCCTGGGTGCTCAGCACACATCTGGTGAAGGAATGGGCATGATATCCCACAAATCCCTTGAAAAGCAGCGACAGGAGACAGCGTGGCTGGAGAAAGAGCCCGGAGCCAAAACAGGGCGTGCTTCTGTGAAACAAAGTTTGATATAAGAAACCACCAGAATCTTTCTGCAGGATTGTGGATTGAGAATTTGCAACCCTAGGCTTTGCTTTTAGCTTTAGGATGTAGGAGGTCAAGTCATTCCATTCTAAAGTGGCCTCTCCCGTTGCGGAGCACAGGCTCCGGACGCGCAGGCTCAGCGGCCATGGCTCACAGGCCCAGCCGCTCCGCGGCATGTGGGATCTTCCCAGACCGGGGCATGAACCCGTGTCCCCTGCATCGGCAGGTGGACTCTCAACCACTGCGCCACCGGGGAAGCCCCATTCTAAATTCTTATATCTAAACCTACCTTAAACTCTAGTATCCTAACTAGGAAAAAAGGCTAAAATGTAGTTTATCTTCTCTATTTCATGTTCTCCTAACACTTTAGGCACTTAGTACAGATGTAATTTTTTTTTTTGTAGGGGAACTTAAAACAGCAACCAATCTATTATATCTCATTATTTCATGGGTCAGGAAGTAAGACAGGAATTCGCTGGGAAATTCTTCTGCTCAATATGGCAAAGACTGATGTCCTCCGTGGTATTCAGCTGGGGGAGGGGCTGGTCTGGAGGGTCTGAGATGGCTTCACTCACATGACCAGATGCCATTTAACATTTTGTGTGATTATTTGATTAATAACTGTCTCCCTCACTAGTCCAGAAGCTACCAAAGGACCGGAACTGTGTTTGTTTTTGTCTATCATTTTATCCCTGGTGGCTAGCACAGGACCTGGCCCACTGAGGCTTAGTAAATAGTATTTGTTAAATGAATCAATGATGCAATTCTTTTTTTTTTTTTTTTGGCGTGCTGCACGGCTTGCGGTCCCCGACCAGGGATCCAACCTGGGGCCCTGGCAGTGAGAGCGTCAAGTCCTAACCACTGGACTGTCAGGGAATTCCCAATGATGTAATTCTTATAACAAGTGTCAGGATCCTCAGAAAAAAGGCATAGGTAGGAGTTAATGTTGATGATGATAGTAGCTCAGTAAGTGCCAGGACTGAGCTAAATACTGTGCAACCTGGCTGGATGGCATTATTTATTTACCCCCATTTTACAGATGAGGAGCTGAGGCAGCCCTGATATGGTTTCAAAGGGCAATGCAAGAGGAGCCCCTTTTATGTCCCAAATCAGAGGATCTGGGGTAAACTCAGGAGACCTGGAGGCCAAGCAAGTTATTTAAATGAGTCATTTGAGAGATAAAAACCTGATGAAATGACAAAAGGCTGGAAGGTATGTTTTCAAATTAGTCACAAACAATGTTCCAGAGTCCTGCTTGTCCATTATCCAAGTAAACCATCCCCAACCATGAGGTGAAGATTCACAGATTCACTCTGTCACCACATTCACTTACCCTGTTCCTCAAAATCCACATAATTGTTTCTTCTTCATCCTGGGTTTATTTATTTTTGATGCTTCTGCACAGCTGGACTGTTCTGCCAACATGTTGTAATGCTTCCTTCATTTCATCAAACAACAGGCTGGCCTGTCGTCATGAGAGTAGCATCCCAAAGCCAACGTGGGTTAGTAATAGTGCCCTTGATGGAAGTTGCCTGCGGGGTCAGAGTATTAGCAGATTATCTGATACCCAGGCTTCTTGTGGGCTCTGCCTTGCATGAAGGGCTCTTCTAGATCGTGTTACTGTGATAGGGGAATATCCAGGGTACCAGGAAATTCCTGCCTGGGCAGGGAGCTGACTTCCCGGCACCCCAGGGATTCCAAGCCCAGCCGCCTGCAGCCAATCAACAACGGAGCTGCCTCACGCTGACAAGCAAAACGAAGCCCAACAAAAGCAGCTGGAACCCAAACAAACAGACTTGGGTGAGGTTGGGAGGGGGGCCAGGCCTGGCGTCATCCAGGCTCTGGGCCAGGCCGTTGTCTTGGCGACGGCCAGTCGGTTTACCAGCGGGCAGCGGAGCCAGTTCTCTGAGGGGGAAGCCCGAAGAGGGGGATGCGGTGCCTGGGCGGGGTGCGGTTGGGGGTGTGGGGAGCTTCTCCAAGTAATAGAAACCCACAGAGAAGGCACTGGGCATTTCCAGAGAGTGGTTTCTTCTCTCAGGAGCCAGGCAGGCTGCCTGGGGGTCAGTGGGCTCAGAGAGGCTGGCCAGCCTGAGAGGGAGGGAAGTGGCCACTGAACTAGCAAAGACGCCTCTGGAAAGGCTGGAAGGTGGATTTACAGCTGTCTTAGCTTTCTGGGCAAAGCATGAATTGAAGTGGATCACAGAGTTCTATAAAACAAAAACCAGAAACAATACATGCACACAGCAGCCCGTGGAGGAGAGGCCTTTGGGAACCTCAGAGGTGGCACATGAAAATGTTTTATGTCCTTCTCCAGGAGCTTTTTTTCTTTTCATTTTCTTTCTTTCTTTTTCTTTTCTATTTTTTTTTTTTTTCTGATGACCACAATTCAAGTCATTATCTGGAGGAATGAACAGCATTCAATGAAAACAGAACGTTAGAAAACCTCTGTTTTGCAGGGTAGGGCCTAAAAGGTGTTCATGTCCGTGACAGCCGGTTACTTTAGGGTAAATAAGAGACTCCCTTTCTGGCTAAAGTGAGACATTAGTCAAAATAACTGCAATGGAGGAAAGAATCTTCGAACCTTCCTCCAGAAATCTTGCTGCAAAAGTGCTTGTCATACCAAAGGACAAATACTGTATGCGTCCTTCCACATGAGGTTTCTAGGCCAGTCACTTCATAGAGACAGAGAGTAGAATGCTGGTAGCCAGGGGCTCGGGGAGGGGAGGACGGGGAGTTACTGTTTAATGAGGATGGAGTTGCAGTTTGGGAAGATGAAAAGAGCTCTGGAGATGGGTGGTGGCTGGCGTTTGCCCAATGATGTGCATATACTTAATGCCATTGAACTGTACACTTAAAAATGGTTAAAACGGTAAATTCTGTTATGCACATTTGCCTGTATACATATACATATATGTATATTAAAGTGTCTGTCACTTAAAGACTGTCTTCTAGTTGTACCAGGAGACAGTGGCGTTTGCTTGGAGGCTGACCCCCAAGGCGTGTTGGCTCAGCTGTCTGAGACTCTGCTGTGTCATCCATTAAGGAAGGATGCCGGTAAGGAAGAATGGACATGAGGGCATTTAGTGAACAGAAAAACACCACAAGAACGTGAAATGTGATTAAGATATTATTTCAAAATTCATTTTTAATGTATCTAAGTGCCAGGGGGCAAGTTGAAAGGGGAAGGGGGGAGCTTTGAGGAAACCAAGGAAAAGATTATATTTGGCAGTTATAGGAATTGGAAAAAGCCCAAATATTTTATGAGAGTAGAAGAGAATTTTGGGCTCATTCTCAGAGGCCAGAAGGTATGACCAACTTGAGCTGTCACAGCGATTTAAAATACTTCTCTCTTTTGCTCTGCCTAAATTGAGAAACCATTTAAGCCCACCCATCAGGAGGAAATGAAATGAAATGAAACAATGTCAAAACATCACCTCTCAAATTTCATGAAGGGAAATGGTACAGTTACAACACAATGCTGGGTCAAAGTTTATGGGATCTCGAACACAAATGCATAGTGGAACTCAGGTTACCATCAGAGAGTCCCATTAACTGTCAACAATTTATTCAAAGCAATTTTTTTCTCCCCGTTTTAAAGATATACACCATTCAGGGACTTCCCTGATGGCATAGTGGTTAAGACTCCATGCTCCCAGTGCAGGGGGCCCAGGTTTGATCCCTGGTCAGGGAACTAGATCCCACATGCATGCCGCAACTAAGAGTTTGCATGCCTCAACTAAGGAGCCGGCGATGCGCAACTAAGGAACCCGCCTGCCGCAACTAAGACCCAGTGCACCCAAATAAATAAATATTTTAAAGAAAAAGATATACTCCATTCACCACCACCACCACCACCACTTACGCAACATATGTTCCATTAGCATAAGTTAGCACGTGCCAAAACACTAATCTAAATGTGGTGCATTCCTTATCTTTTCACTCCTTAGAAGAACCACGCAAGGCGAATCTTTTTTATAGATAACAAACTGAAGCTTGTGTTTGAAACTCGTTCTTTCTGGTTCTTTATTTCCTCATCCATAAAATGAGAATAATGTTACAGCTAGAGAAGTGTAGCAGCTTGCCCCAAACCACACAGCTGGGAAGTAGTGATGTCAGGATTTGAACTTATGTCCATCTGACTTCAAAGCTCTGCCCTGGAACACAACACTACACTGGAGAAGACATTATTGCTGAGAAGCTTATGAAACAAAATTGGTAATGAATATTCTGCTCTGAGAGCAACTAGAATGAACAATCAGTAAACTGCTTTCTTGTGACGCTGTCTGATGTCACAATGACACAATGAGGAAGAGCCATGAGCATCATGGGTTAGCAGGGATCTGGCTCTGACATTGGATGGAACCACCAAGTACAGAGTATGAAATCATGCTTGGCTGTGTTATATATGTGTGTATGTTGTGTGTCTTGTATGTTCTGTTCTGTGTGTATTATATGTTGCATGTGCTGTAGATGTGTCGTTTAGTTGTTTGTGTTTTTTTGTGTGTGTGTGTGCGTTATGTGTATTAAGTGTACGTGGGTGGTTTGTGTAAGTGAGGGAAACTTGCCTGAAGACTGATTTCTTCAACAATAAAGACCAGACATTCCAACAGCCAGTACTTACTTGGTGCGCGCTGTGAGGGAAGCACTCCTCTCGCAGTGCTATGCATAAAATAACTCATTCATCTTCACAACAGTCCTGTGCGGTTGCCGGTAACAGTATCCTCATTTTACGCAGGAGGATAGGAGGCACAGAAAGATCAACCAACTTGCCCTAGACCACCCAGATAGTAAGAGGTGGAGCTGGGATTTGAACCCAGGGAGATTGGCTTCAAATTCCGTGATCTTTTATTCTTTTCTTAATTGGTGCTCCCAGATCACCATGTGAGAATTGATAGAATTAGTCTCCTCATTCTGTGGAGAGTCTGTGGACAATGTGAACACATGTGGCTAAGACAATCAGTGCTCCTTAATTAAACATTAGCTGAGGTAAGCCAGCCATTGCTGGCCTTGTGGTGTATGTGCGATTTCTATCAATTTAATAATTATTAAGAATTGAAAAGATTGCTGAAAAAATCTTATGTTTCACGTTTGTGAAATGTGTATGGGCAAAATGGTTTCATTGATATTTTTTCCTCTAAAACTGTGGACTGCCTACAGATGACCAGTATCTATGGATCAGATGTTCTCTAGGGCATGAGGATGGTCTTACTTCTTTGAGGTAGTATAGCATTTCCCCTCTTTTCTTTCTCCAACTGCCTTCCTGGGGTCTGTCGCTCTGAAGTTGAGGATAGCAGAAGGAGGTTTTTGGTAATGCCACTCAAGGTGGAGGAGGACTCTGAGCCTGTTACTATAGCAACACAAAGGAGATAGTTATCCATCCACCCCTCTAACAAATGTTTATTGAGCACCTGTGATGTGGCAGGCACTGTTTTAGGCATCAAAAACTCAATGATGAGTGAGATAAAATAGTTCCTCTTGTGGAGCATCTATTCCAGTGGAGAAAAGAGACATCAAACAAATAAACATAAAAACAATACAAGTCCAGATAGAGATAAGGCTATGAAGAAAATAAAGCAGGAAAAGAGGAAAGAGAGTGACTGGAGTGGAAATGGAGGCATCTTTTAGACAGTGTGGCCATAGAGAGTGTCATCTGAGGCTCTGCAAAGAGGTTAATCTAATTGCACAAAGAATCTGATTCTCTTATACATACTCCATCCCAAGCCCAGACCCCACTCTCAGTAGGACCACTTTCTTCTTCTTTACCTTCTCCCACAGAATCTGAGGGGGACCCATTTTTCTAAACCCTCAGCAGCAGAATGGAGGTGGATCATGGACATTTTAGGAAGGCGATAAGGAGAAGGTGAAGCCAGACGGTGGGGAGGGAAGGAAAAGGTTCAAGGGCTTGGAGACCCAAGGGATGAAAAGTGTAGTGAGTGTTCATTGATTACCTACTCAATATCCATTCCTCTTCTCCCCACTTCCAAACAGCACCCAGACTCTCCTCCTGGGTTTGGATGAGATGTCAAGGGGAAGTCCTGACTGTTTTAAGCCAATCAGGAGAATATCAATCCGTTTTCCTCTGTGATTGGCTCAGATGGAAGTATGAAGTGTGATGCTTGAGTCTTCTGATGCATATGGAAGTGAAATTCTCTCCTCTCTTGGGGTAGACACGGATACAGGTGTAGGTCCATCTTGTGACCTTGATGGAAGCCATCCTGAGGACAAAGCCACCACATGGAAGAGGGCAGAGAGCAGAGAAGTGGAGCCAGACTCCCAGTTGCTTTTGAAATCCCTAGCACTGGATTTTTCCCTTTGTGAACCAGTTCATTCATTCAAAACATCCTATATGCTTGTTATTTGCTAGACACTTTTCCATATGCTTGAGAAAAATCCCCGTCCAGTTTTCTTTGGCTTTCCTTTTACTATCATGGGAGGAGTGATGGGCAGATGATCATCAGAGTCAGACTGCTTGGGTTTAAATCCTGGCTCCACCACTCCCTGGCTGTGTGACGTCAGGCAAGTTATTTAACCTCTCTGTGCATCAGTTAACACATGCAAAAGGAGAGAATTCTAGTGTCTGCCTCATAAGATTGTTGTGAGGATTAAATGAGATAAGGTAAAGGGTGTAGGACAATACCTAGTCTGTGACATGCCACCCAATCACACCTTGGGAATAGAGGACTTATTTCTCCAGCTACTGGGGATGCTCAGCTGCCAGGCCTTTACAACGATTGCCGCAGCTGAAGGTGATCACATTACTCAAGGCCATGGCCTCTTTAGGAGAACAGTTTCCATCCAGTGATTGGTCTATGGGGAACTATAAAGGCCTGGACCCCTTGCCTCCTCTCAGGACCACTCTGAAAGGCCACCCCAGTTCTAGAGCTCTCAAGGGTTGATGGAGGCTCTTGTTGGGCTTCCATCTCAGCTCTCTTTCTCCCTCTGCCCAGTCCTGCTTCTTTTCCCTCCTTTCTGCAGGTGTTGATCCAAACAGCACATCCTGCATGCTGGTCTCAGAGTCTGCTTCCTGGTACCCCACCTATGACTCAATAAATGTTAGCTGCCATCGTCATCATCCAAAAGCATCCTAGGTGAGAGAGAAAATAAGAGAAAGGGTGCAAAGGGGAGAGGTTTCCCTACTAACTGGGAGAGGTTGGTCACGTATATGGTTATAAAGTTTCTTGGGGGCAGGATTCTGTTTTCTCGAATCTGGAGAGGTATCAGGACCCTGGTGTTCACAGTCTGAATCTGGGAAATAAAACCCGGGATTTAGCTCTAAATCCTTGTCCGAGCTTTGCTGGAGGAGGAAGCCTGCTTCTGTCCTCTGGCTTTTTAAGTTAAGTGATGGTGATGCAGAAAAGCAGGCTGGCTGTGCTCTTTTTTTTTTTTTAAACATCTTTATTGGGGTATAATTACTTCACAATGGTGTGTTAGTTTCTGCTTTATAACAAAGTGAATCAGTTATACATACACATATGTTCCCATATCTCTTCCTTCTTGCGTCTCCCTCCCTCCCACCCTCCCTGTGCTCTTTTTTAAATTAATTTTTTATTTTAAAAAATTACATAACACATTGTTATGGAAAATACAGATATTTTCTAAAGATGGTCTAAGTGTATTCCAACTTTTTTTTTTAACATCTTTATTGGGGTATAATTGCTTTACAATGGTGTGTTAGTTTCCGCTTTATAACAAAGTGAATCAGTTATACATATACACA
>NW_020172456.1:4540233-4548550 GCF_003031525.2 Neophocaena asiaeorientalis asiaeorientalis | reverse complement strand
TGTTAGTTTCTGCTTTATAACAAAGTGAATCAGTTATACATACACATATGTTCCCATATCTCTTCCTTCTTGCGTCTCCCTCCCTCCCACCCTCCCTGTGCTCTTTTTTTTTCTTTTTGAAATTAATTTTTATTTTAAAAAATTACATAACACATTGTTATGGAAAATACAGATATTTTCTAAAGATGGTCTAAGTGTATTCCAACTTTTTTTTTTAACATCTTTATTGGGGTATAATTGCTTTACAATGGTGTGTTAGTTTCCGCTTTATAACAAAGTGAATCAGTTATACATATACATATGTTCCCCATATCTCTTCCCTCTTGCGTCTCCCTCCCTCCCACCCTCCCTGTGCTCTTTTTTAAATGTCAATAGATTCAGTTGAACCCCACAAGCATCACTGGAGGGGCTGCCATGGGCAAGCAGTGTGTTTGTGTTTGTGCCTGTGCATGTGAGGGCGGGGGTGGGGAGAGGGGGAGAGAGAGCGCGAGCGTGAAATACAGAGATAAGAAAGACAGACTCCCTACCATTTGCAGGGGAGATAAGCCATGTTCCCAAATAACATATTGCATAGCACGATGGTGTGTGCATCAAATTTAGAACCAGACGGACCAGTGCTCAAATCCTGAGTTGAATCCTAGTTCTGTTACCGAAGAATGTGGTTTTATATCAGGGGTAGCACAAAGAGTGATGGGGACCAATGCATAGGAGACAGTAATTCTGGAAAAGGGAACTGTCTTGTGTTCGCTGTGTAATTTAAGAATATTCAACTCTGCTATAGAAAACAAGAGAAGTTATGTACAGAAGGAAGTCGCTTATCAGCTATTTTAGACACAGATAGATTAAACAGAATGTGTGTGTGCTGAATATAGATAAAATGAGGAAAGAAATGAGAATGTAACTTATCGACAGAGGACTACAAAGACCAAGTAAACCTCAAGTATTTACAAGGCTTGGGTCGTGTCTTCTCCAGGTGGAAGCAATGTCACTCCTGAGATGGCCGCCCAATGGCTACACTCATGGTGTCCGAGAAACATAGATGAAATCCATAACTGCTCAGCAGATTAACTGGGATGCTGCAGTATGACCTGGGCACCTGCCCCTGAATTTTCCTGACAGGGACAGTTTGTGCCTTGGCCCCAGGCGCCACCTTCCAGCTGATCCCCTTAGCTTGGCTTCACCTCTGAGCCCTGTTGCCACACCGTTAGGAGGGAAGGCTGCTGTGGCAGAGAGAGAATGAGATATGTGAATGTGTGTAATCCAGGATTCAAGTAGGTGACCCTTCTACCTGCTTGCACTTACCTTAAGTGCGTTTGCCTGTTTCTTGCCTCTCACCGTGTTTTAAATTGATTAAACAAATTGTGTGATTCAAGTATTGTAATTTGGCCTGCACGTCTTTCTGCTCGGTGACCTCTGGGAGAGCCTGCCTGGAGGTACAGTTGGATGATACCGTTGCTTTAAGGTAGCTTCCCAGATGACAGGGGAACGTTAGGTGAGGCTTCCTGGAAGCCAAGCCCGAGCAAGGGATTCTTGTGGGACTGATTTTTGAGGGAGTTCTCTCCAGAGAAAAAGTGTGTAACAAAGTGAGGAAAACAGGCTAGGAGATGGGAAGAGGCCACACAAATATGAGGTTCTGCTGAAGTATAACCTCAGCCCGGTCCCATGCAGAGCTCTGGAGTGTGGATGGCGCCACAGATCTGGCCTCCCTGAAGGCAAGAGGGCCAGTCTTTTGTACCTTGTACTTGGGGATGATGTGCCAGCTTAGAAAAGGGGGTCTGGGTGAGGTACCAGCAGCATCTGCTACAAGTGATCAGCCCAGGTAAGTCGTAGGGTCAAGGGAGGGAAGACAGAACTTAGTAGGTTGGGAAAGTAGTGGGAATGGGGATTAGAAAGACAAGGTACAGTGTGACTTGGTGGGGTCTGGAAGCCAGAGAGAGAAGTTAAGACCTGACTCCACAGGTAGGGAGCTATAGGGAGCCACATGTGTGCTCTTGGGCACATGTGTGTTTTTTTTTTTTTTTCTTTTGAGGTACGTGGGCCTCTCACTGTTGTGGTCTCTCCCGTTGCGGAGCACAGGCTCCGGACGCGCAGGCTCAGCGGCCATGGCTCACGGGCCCAGCTGCTCTGCAACATGTGGGATCTTCCCGGACCGGGGCACGAACTCGTGTCCCCTGCATCGGCAGGCGGACTCTCAACCACTGCGCCACCAGGGAAGCCCCACATGTGTGTTTTGGAGAAGAGCTTCGGAAGAGCCATATGGCGGTGGCATGTGTTAGGCAAAGAGAGCAGCTGGGCCTGGCTGGGCAGTAGTACAGGTAGCTTAGAGCATCTTCCTCCTCTGTGGCCTTTGGGTAGCTCTATACACTCAGAAGGCTACTTCCCAGGGTCTAGTATGCAGTCATCTCCCTGGCCTCCATCTTACAGTCTCTGTTCTCTTAAGAATCAGCTTGTCTGGAAGGAAAAGGGACTGGTACAACATCCCCAAGAGGTAAGCCTCTCTAAGCCAGGTGTGGGGTGGGCAAGGATGGGGAGAGCTACATTGCCGAAGGCTCTCCCTCAGAGAAGGACACCTCATAAAAAACTCAGCAGCACATCCAGGCTGGCTGCAGAGGGCTGACTAATGCCGGAGTTGTCATGTGAGTTGCCAGCTCGCTCCAAGTGGGGTTACCTGATCTCTAAGTAATATAGAGTTGTTAAGCCTTTGGCTTTTATCCGAAGCACTGTGGCCACCTGGTCAGTGGCAGACTGAAGATTCTTGGCCTGAGACCAAGCCACCCTCCATGAAATGATCCTTCCTCTCTGCAGAGGTTTTGACTGTCTATCAAAGCCTTAAGAACAGTGGTTCTTAAACTCCAGCATGAGAAACACTCCCCGGAGTGCTTTCTAAAAGCGCAGATGTCTGGGCCCCACTTGCAGAGATTTGGACTCTGTATGTCTGGGATGGGGGTGAGGGATTTGCATTTTAAATAATTACCCTGGTGACCGGGAACAGATGGTCCAAGCAACATAATTGGGGATAGGGAAGAAGACCCAGCATTTATTTACTTAGGAAACCCAACAGCCCTGTGAAGTAGGTAATATTATTTTCATTATTCTCAATTTACAGATGGATAAACTTAGGTTCAAAGGGTTCCACTAAACTGCTCAAGGACTCAAATAGTAAATGACAAATCTAGGATTCTGACCCACTGAACTGTGTTGCTGTGTGAGATCGAGAAAAAGACCAATGGATCTAGCTGACTGCACACATAGGTAGGCTTGTGTCCTGACACTCTCCAGTATAAGCCCACCATAGTCAGGCCACTGGTATCAGCTAGGAACAAGCTGGGTTATGTTGCAGTAACAAGTGAGCCACCAAGTTCATTCCTTGCTCACATTACATGGCCATTCAGACCAGCAGGGGGGTCTGTTCATTACAGTAACTCAGGGATCCAGGCTGATGGAAGCTCTGGCTTGACATGTGCTTCCGCTAATACAGAGGTAAGGAGAGAGGACACTGGCTCTCGAGCCATGCATTTCTGTCTGGAAATGACATGGGTGTCACATCTACTCAAATTTCGTTGGCCAAGTAAGTCCCTGAGCCATGCCTGAGTTCATCAGGGTGTAAAAATGTAAACAAGAGTGTAGTTCACCAGGCCAACCTGCTCATCAGATCCTGCTATGCCTCCTTTCTCATGTCTATACTGTTGCATCTGTCTGAACCAGCCTGGCCCTGAATGTCGGCCAGCCTAACTGGACCTGGGTATCTAATTCTAGACTCACCTGCCACCAGCTCTGGGCAGCCTTTCCCAACCTACCCAGGCTGGTTTATGTGCTCTGGTGTCCAGGCCCTCAGAGGGCCCTGGGCCGATCCCCATTAGGGCATATGTCATGTTGCATTGCAGCTGTTACTCATCTGTCCCCCATCCCACTGGGTTGAGGGCTCCAGGGAGATGCGGGTGTGTAGCAGTGACAGGCCTTGCCGCTCTAGCCCCTGGAAGGCAGGAGGTCAGAGTGATGAAGAGCTGGGTTCTGGCCTTGTGGGAGCTATCCTCCTTTCCCCACAGGAATAGGATTTCAAGGAGCCTTAGAAAATGGGGAAGAGGAAGGCAAGAAATCTATGACTCCAGGATGAGCCAACTGCAGATGAGGAAGAAGACCCCCTGCAGAGGGAGTGGGCTTTTTCCAAGGCTTCACTGCCCATCATGGAAAGACTTGTCTCAAACCCAGGTTAGTCACTGCCTGGAGCTGGCTGTGTCACCACAGGGTGAACTTCAAGTCTAAGCGGAGGGCATGCTGCAGCTGGGGGAAAATCCTTGCTGTCCTAGCTCTGGGGTCCCTGATGCCCATTAAAGGCCATTGTTAGCAAAGGGCCAGGTGTTAGTGGTTTCCTCGGAGAGAGCTGCCTGAGTCCTGTCACGTCACAGCCTCTGGGGCCCGGGGAAGGCTATTTAGGGTCAAGAACAGGAATCAATGCCCGTCTAGCAGGGGCATTGATATGACTCTGATGCGGGACTCTGCAAAGTCTGGGTCACCTCTTGGGCGCTCACACCTGGAGTAAGCACAGAAGAGAGGCAAAGACCGGGACTGTGCATGGGAGTAAAGCACGTGGCCTTGAGCTATACAAGGCAGGGTCCATCGCTGCCATCCTGACCTCAGAGACCCTCTTCCTCCCACTTCCCACCTCACACTTTGGGCTCTGGAGGATGACCCATTTTTCAGTTCTCAGGGTACCTCACGCTCTCTCACTTCTGGGCCTATGTGTGCTTTAACCCCGACACAAATCTCAGCCTCTTTGCTTATTTTTCCATAAGAAGTTAAACTTTCAAGTGTTTTGTCTCTTTGTGGTGTGGCTTTCCCTGAAGTTTGAGGGAGGGGACTCTTCTAGGGCGGGTCCCGTTGCACAGTGTCCTGCTCACCCCTTCCTTCCCACCAGGGAAGTCCCTATATATATTCTTTCTAAGATTCTTTGCCGTTATAGGTTATTACAAGGCACTGAGTATGATCCCCTGTGCTGCACGGTAGGACCTTGTTGTTTATCTGTCTCAAATTCCTTGGGCTTCCCTGGTGGCGCAGTGGTTAGGAATCCACCTGCCAATGCAGGGGACACGGGTTCGAGCCCTGGTCCGGGAAGATCCCACATGCCGCGGAGCAACTAAGCCCGTGTGCCACAACTACTGAGCCTGGGCTCTAGAGCCAGCGAACCACAACTACTGAGCACACGTGCCACAACTACTGAGCCCGCGCACCTAGAGCCCATGCTCCGCAACAAATAGAAGCCACGGCAATGAGAAGCCCGAGCACGGCAATGAAGAGTAGCCCCCACTTGCCGCAACTAGAGAAAGCCCGTGAACAGCAATGAAGACCCAATGCAGACAAAAATAAATAAAATTAATTAATTAATTAAAAAGTTAATTAATTCATTAATTAAAAAACCCTCAAATTCCTAATTTATTCCCCACCCCTGCTATCCCCCTTGGTAACCAAAAGTGTGTCTTCTATGTCTGTGAATCTATTTCTGTTTTGTAAATAAATTCATTTGTGTCCTTTTTTTAGACTCCACATATAAGTGATATCGCATGATATGTGTCCTTGTCTGACTTACTTCACTTAATATGATAATCTTTAGGTCCATCCATGTTGCTGCAAATGGCATGATTTCATTCTTTTTTATGGCTGAGTAATATTCCATCACATATATGTATATCACATCTTCTTTATCCATTTATATGTCTTGGCTTTTGTAAATAGTGTTGCTATGAACATTGGGGTGCATGTATCTTTTAAAATTAGAGTTTTCTCCAGATATATGCCCAGGAGTGAGATGGCAGGATCATATGGTATGTATATCTTTTCTTATTCATGGGATTAGCTCCCCAGCCAAACGGGAAGTGTCACCTCTTCTCCAGAGGAGTAGGAAACTCCGTAACCATTGCCAGGCCACATACACAAGTGTACCACCGGGCAAGTGGCAATGGGGAAGCTCTGATCCAGGCTGCCTCCAAGGCCAAGGGCACAGGTTCATCAGTCACACTCGGCCTGCAGGGCTTCTGTCTGGCCTGCAGATGCCTTTCTTCTATTTAAAAAATACAGCCAACATTCAGAAACTGACGCATTTCACAAAACAGCTCAGCAGATCTGGCCACAGTGGGACTGTGTTCCAGCACAGCACAGTCCCCGAGCTGAGAAGCTGCCCTGTGTTAGCTCAGCTCTCCGATCTGCCATGGTCCTCACCATTCCTGCAATATTTGCTTTGGTGTCATCTGAAATAGAGCACACACATGGTAGCTTTTCTCCTTACTGTAGCTGTGGGATTAGAGCAAAGCTCTCAACTTCCCTGAGACCCCTGTATCTGCAAGATGGAGTTCCCCATTGCTCCCCTGAGTCTGGGGTGAGGATTGGATGAGAAAGTCCTTGGGAAGCAGAAGGTACTCTGCTCCCTCCCCCATGTGCTGCTCTTCTACTTCCTCTCCCCTTCCCCCGGCTTCCCAGACCCCACTGCTTCAACCTCCCAGACCCAACTGCTTCCCTCTATGGAAGCTCCTCGCTGCTCTCTAAAGGGCTCGGGTGGCTCCCTGCTTGGCAGCTGGATCTGCCTTCCTAGGATGGGAGGGCTGGAGGAAACTACTCGCTGCTGCTGTACCTGCATCTGTATGAGGTCTCTAGCCAGGAAGGATGCGTAGGTCACAGGGAAGGGGTGACTGGGGTGGAGGGGGGCTCTGATAGCTGGGCTTGGCCTCAGAACAACTAAAAATAAGGTTTGAAAAGTAGCCAACCACCTCCCTCAGGTGACCACCAGATGGGTGATTACCACTGAAAAGTCTTTCCTTTATAATTCTGAGGTCCTAGTTCGAGAACCAGGTGTGACAGCCACTGCAGGAGAAGTCAGCAGGGTTTGCTCAGCGTTGCTGGGAAATAGCTACTTCTTCCCTCCTGACGCTATTAAGCTAGCGGACCTTTTTTGTTTTTTGTTTTTTGCGGTACGCGGGCCTCTCCCGCTGCGGAGCACAGGCTCTGGACGTTCAGGCTCAGCGGCCATGGCTCACGGGCCCAGCCGCTCCGCGGCATGTGGGATCCTACCGGACCGGGGCACGAACCCGTGTCCCCTGCATCGGCAGGCGGACTCTCAACCACTGCGCCACCAGGGAAGCCCCATCTAAAGGACCTTTTAAAAGGTTTTAAACTTTTATTATTTCTTGAAATAAAGTATCCTCTCATTCCAAAATGAATTGGGCTTCAAATGCATTTCCCCAAATTTTCTTTGTTTTGATTACAAAAGTAATCCGTTCATGTTCATTTACAGAAAAATTTGGGAAATGTATGAAGACACAGAAGGAAATTAAAACCTCTCATCATCACTTGTTAATATTTTGGTTTATGTCATTCCACATTTTTTTCTTTGTACTCCCAATCATATATATGTATATCCATATATGTATTTTCCACATGTACATGTTGGGTCTCATTTTACATACTATTTTATAATGCACAGCATAAGTCCTGGCAAAGATTAGGCAATAAATATCACCACGGCTAATAAATATCACTTATGGAGTGCTTACAATATGCCAGGCATGATGTTCGGTATTTTATATGCATTATCTCACTTAGTCCTAATAACGATGCCATGATACAGGAACTTACTCATGTTTTACAGATGAGAAACTCAGAGAGGCTCAGAGAGGCCCAGAGAGGTTACGTCACTTGCTACAAATGTAGTCAATGAGATGGACAAATACCGCTTCTGGTATTTTGGTATGAACAAAATGCACACTTGCTGGTTTAAAACTTTTTAAAAAATGATTTAAGCAGTGCCTTACCACCTACTCAGGTGAGAATTTTTACTGAGAAAGATGTGAAAACGTGTTCTGGTCTTGGAGGCAGGAAGTCTGGCTCTGCAACTGACTAGTTGTATGATCTGGAGTAAGTAACTTAGCCTCCCCGTCCCTCAGTTTCCTGGTCTACAAAATGGGATTTGTGTTGGGAGAAGGCTTAGTACCGTGTCTGGCATAACAGAGCGTTTGATATGATTGACAAATGTTGATGGCAGTTGGAAAAACATCAAGAAATGAAAGGTACGTAACATGAAGCTTGCTTTAAAAGGCTTACCCATGACATTTCGGGGCGATGTCAGCCAGTGTGGGGCTGATGAGGACTGTGATCTTGGCTGGTGATGAGTGTCTCCCCACCCCCCGCCCCGAGGCCATGTTCACCTTCTAGGAAGGACTTCTGAGCTGCAGCAGTAAAACTACTTATCAATTTGTCTTTCAGAAACAGGTAATATCTCAATATGCCCAATTCCTAAAATAGCACATTTGCATCTCTAAACTTTTTTTTT
>NW_020172456.1:4462200-4540220 GCF_003031525.2 Neophocaena asiaeorientalis asiaeorientalis | reverse complement strand
TTTATTTAGTTTATTTTTGGTTGTGTCGGGTCTTAGTTGCAGCACGCGGACTCTCTAGTTGAGGCGCGCAAGCTCAGTAGTTGTGGTGCGTGGGCTTAGTTGCCCTGCAGCATATGGAAGCCTAGTTCCCCGACCAGGGATCGAACCCACGTCCCCTGCATTGGAAGGCAGATTCTTTACCACTGGACCACCAGGGAAGTTCCTCTAAACTTTTTGTGGTTTAAATAAAAGTCAATGGCTGGGGAAAATGAAAAAGCACAGGATACCTGAATTTGAATAAATTTGAATCGTATTGCAATTAAAGGTCTCCCAATTTCCCTCCTTCTTTGTGGCTGTTTAACTTCTCTGAGCCTCAGTTTTTCCAAGTGTCAGTACCTCCCTCTTCAAGATAGTGTGGGGCAGGGCTTCCCTGGTGGCGCAGTGGTTGACGGTCCGCCTGCCAGTGCAGGGGACACGGGTTCGTGCCCCGGTCCGGGAGGATCCCGCATGCCGCGGAGCGCCTGGGCCCGTGAGCCATGGCCGCTGGGCCTGCGCGTCCGGAGCCTGTGCTCCGCAACGGGAGAGGCCACAGCAGTGAGAGGCCCGCGTACCGCAAAAAAAAAAAAAGATAGTGTGGGACAAAAAGCAATATGTGTGAAGGTTTTAGCTCAGGGTCTTTGTCATAATATATAATACCCTTTATGAGGCTGTATATATGAGGTGGTCTAGAACACAGGCTTTGAGGTTAGATCTGGGTTAGAACCCTAGTTCTGCCTTTCACAAGCTCTGTCACCTTGGATAAGTTATTTTGCCTCTCTGAGCCTACCTCACGGGGTTTGTATGGCCTGAGCACTTATGTATGTAATACCTGACCCAGAGTAGACATCCAACACCAGATACTATGATGAGGTCCTCCTTGCTGTCTCCTGGTCACTCTTTGCCTTTTTGATCCTTGTAAAGCCTGAACTGCATGACATAGCACTTGATTATACACTGCCTTGTATTGTCCTCTTGTTTTTTTTTCATGTGCTTTAACTCTGGCTCTTTTCACGAGGCTCAGACTCTTGAAGGTGCCATTTGGAACCTAGACTTCTTTAGTATTCCTTCCAGGGACTCACGTATGTGCGGGCTCAATAAATCTTTGCTGCCTTGAGTTGCATCTGATTGATGGCTCTTTCCCTGTTGATTTCTCAAGGTTTCTCCCAGACGGAGCTAAAACCCTTGGGGAAAATTGCAGCAGCCTGCCGGAGTCCCCAGTGCCCTGAGCTCTTGGCTCAGCTGAAAATAACAAATGGAGAAGCTGAAGGGCCTGAGTGCCACTGCAGGCATCTGACAGCGAAGGAGAGGGGCCGCTTAGCCTCCCTCCCTGACCCTCCCAGCCACCTGGTTCAGCAGCAGTGCCTGTGGCTTTAGTGGCACAACTGTGGCCTTAAATGGCACTAGAGCTTAAGATGCTTCCCTTATTTACATAGCTGCTGTTCTAATGACTAGAGTAGGTCCTTCTGTGGTCCCAGCAGGTAATGGGAAGGAAAAGTTAAACAGACATGAAAAAAATGAGGGAGGAGTAGAGTGAGGATCTGGCTGTAGATTTTCAACATTTGTATTTCGTTTCCCCAACTGAGTATAAGTCATTAAAGAGGGGAACATCGCACCCTCACAATTCCTCAATTATTTCTAATAGTTTTACCACTAGAAGAGGGACCAAAGACTCACTAAAGTAAAATAATTGACATTTGGTGTCAGGGCAGAGCTGAGGGGTGAGTATGCTAATTTGCATATCTACAACTCTTTGTGAGTGTAGTTTCATCATTCAAGTCTGTTTATGAGTATTGGGCTACTTTGTAGAACAAATAACTTGTCTGATTTTAGGGATTGTAAGGTCATTCGTTTATTCATTTAACAAATATTTATTGAGCTAGGGGCTAGGTTCTGTGAATACAGAGATTATTCATTGGGCAAATATTTGCTAAATCCCCTGCACAATAGTCCTGTCTCAGGTGCTGGGGATGGAGCCGTGAAGGAGACAGGCATGGGCCCTAGCTTTGCAGACCCAGTGGGGAGTAAGTGGCAAACGAGTGGCCAGTATAATATACAGTGCAAAGTGCTAAGAGGGATTCCACAGGGTGCTGAGGGAGTTCTCAGTAAGAATCCCAGACCTAGACTTGGGGGTTCAGGAGAAAGTGACAGCTAAGCTAAGCCTGATAGAAAACAGGAGTCGGCCAGATGTGGAGGTGGGCGTAGAGAGGCAGGAGGGAAAATTGTTACAGGCGGAGGAGAGACCAAGTGCAAAGGAACTGGAGGAGATAGGCTAGATTATGCTGCAGTTAAAAAAAAACAAAAACAAAAGCCTCAGCCTCTAAGTAGCTTAACACAAGGAGAGTTTCTTTCTCACTCAAGAGAAGCCTGATGTGAGATCGGGGCAACTGTCTTCCATGGAGTGATTCAGTGATCCAGGATGCTTCCGTCTCAAGACTCCACCATTTCAACATATGGCTGAGGAAGAAGAGAGAGAGAGAGAGAGAGAGAGAGAGAGAGAGATGAGCTGGATATTCAATGCTTTAGTCTGGGAGTAACCACATGACTTCTGCTCACAATCCATTGGCCAGAACTAGTCACATGGCTCCATCTAATTGCTACAGGATAAGAAATGTAGGTGAGCATATTTAACATTTGGTGAATGACACTGTCTGTGCCGTACAGAGAGTGTGAATCGCACATTGGGAAACAGCTAGTCATTCCGAATGGCTGGAGCTTATAGTGTTTGTGTGTATTGGGGGTTGGTGGGCAGGGCTGGGGAGAGAAATTGTAAATAGTGAGATAAGCTGAGGCCAGTCACAAAGGGCCTTACAATCCATTTTAATGTTGAGGAATTTGGACTTTATGGAGACATGGTAGAATTTTATTAGGATAATACTGGCATTCCAGAAAGTTCATCTTAGAAAGATCAGGCTTTCTTATAGAGACTGAGAGGGAGGCGGCAAGATTGGGGAATGGTTAAGAAGTTTTTGCCGTTGATCGGGTGAGAGATGATGGTGCTTGAACAAGGAAGGATGAGATGTGAGGATGAGAGAGGTTGGTGCATTCTCAAGGGAGAGTCTGGCTGGTCGTGTTAACTGGGGAGTCATGAAGGTATAGAGGGTATTTGAAGTCAAGACTATGGAAAGTTGAATTAAAACAAAATCCCTGCCCTTGAGTAGCTAAAAGTCTAGTGTGGGGTGGGAGCCAGGCATAAAAACAAATATTAGAATTCAAGGTGAATGGTATAACACTGAGGAATGTACAAGGCTTAGTGATGGCACAAAGCCTGCAGGATCAGAGAAAGCTTGACAGCAGAGGGCAAGACTGAGTGAGAGTTAGGTAGGTGGGTCAGGGAAGGGCAGTCCCTGTGGAAGGAACAGTGTGTGCAAAGGCATGGAGATGTAAACGCAGCCTCGCCCAGCCAAGGCAAGTCTTGGTTCTGGAGCATTTCAAGTGTGCTCATCTAAGAGGAGAGGCAGCCGCTGCGCTGGAGACCTTGAGGAAACACCTGTCCATCAACATCTCAGCAGCGCACCCTAAGTAGGAGGGCAGTTTTACGTGATTGAAGAATTCAGGATAAGGTGGCATCTTTAAAAGAATTTTAAACATTTAATTTTATCATGGAAGCCTTCAAACGTACAGAAGTAGAGAAAATAATACAGTGAACCCACATGTATCCATCACCCAGTTTCAGTAATTCTTAATGTTCTGCCAGTCTTTGTTCATTTACTTATTTCCCTCTCTCTTGATTACTAGAGTATTACTTTCAGCTTTCTACTATGAAGAAAGATAGTGGAGGAGAGTATAATGAACCCTCATGTACCCATTACCTAACCCCAGGAAACATCAACCCAAGGCCCTGCCCCCATCCGATTACTCTGCTATCATCATGTCATTTCACCTGTAAATACTTAAAAGAATATATCTCTGATAAGGACTTAAAAATATAACTGCAGTATCATTATCACTCCTAACAAACTGAAAACTACTTCATAAGGTAGCATTTAAAAAACTTTAGGGATGTGTTTGGTAAAGCCAGAAAATCCTGTGACTGTGCGTAAATGTGGATGCTCAGGTTGGTATAAATCTGATTCCTTCAACCAGGTCACACCGGCCAAGCCAGGATCAGATTGGGGGTGGGTGTGGGGGAGAAGGAGTTGGAGTGAATTTAGGGAAAGGTAGGGCTGTGGGTAGGAGGCTAGTTCAAAGGTCAGCAGCCTATGGGGCTGGAGAAGCTCTGAGCACACCCAGGGAGCCCCCTCAACCCTACTGGGTGGCCTTGGCAGGCAGGAGGCATCCATCCAAGGGAGAGAAATTCAGAGAAGAAGGGATGGAGCAGGAAACAGAGAGAAGGGGGAGGGAAGAGAGAGAGGGGCTGATACAGAGAAAGAAAAAGAGAAAGGGGAGAGCAAAACTAAATAATGACGGAACGTCCACAGCATGCCAGGTGTCGGGGTCCTACCTCTGCCCCCCTCCCGGCTTCCAGGAGAGAGGCTCCCCCAAACCTGCCTGGTCTCTTGCTCATCCCTTTAGTGAGTTACTGTATCTGTGGTGGGAGGTTCGGAGCAGGTATGTACGCATCTATTAGCAAAGAGTGTTCTGTGTCTTTGGCAGAAGAGGGGAAGGGCTTCACCAGCACCAGCGGGGCAACCTGCATCAGGGCCTTGGCAAAGCTGAGGAGGTGATGTCTGCAGGATGGCATCTGCCAAAGCAGGGAGAAGGAAGGCAGCAAAAACGAAGGGGTTGAACCTCCCATCAGAGAGGGACCGCGAGGGTGCTGTTGAAATCCCTCCCCTGGGCTCCGCTGAGTGTGGAGAGCGGCACACTTGGTTTTGACCTTGAGCGCCCTTTCTAGGCAAAAGCAGCGCAGGGTGTGGGGAGGGTGACCTGGGTAAACAGGAGGGTCTTGGGTTTGGGTAAATCCGCTGGGAGAGTCTCCGGACCTCCTCCCTCAATGCCCACCCACGGTGCGGGCACGGGGCAAGGGGTGGGCAGCCGGTACCCTGGCTGCCCCAGGACTCCAAGCACCCCACTGCCCCCAGTTCCTGATGAAGTCCTGGGCCCGCGCCTCCTGGAGCTTTCTAGTTCCATCTCAGTCAGGTGCTCATTTTCCAAACCCAGTTGAAGTGCCCCCAGGAGCGCAGAGACAGCGGTTCCTTAATGGCCAGTCGGCCGGTTGGCGCCACCCTGAGCGCACTTTTGCAGAGCGCTTCCTTCTGGGACGTCTGGGATGGATTGCCAGAGGCCCCTGGTCCGGTGAGGAGCCTGACCCAGGGAAATCTCTTTCTGCCCTTTCATTCTAGGCAAGTTACAGGCTGGAGGTGAGTCGCGTTGATTAGAAACCGCACAATGGGCTGGTGGCCACATGAGGCCCAGGGGATGAAATCACCAGTGGTGTGGCTTCCCAGATAGCAATGTTGGTGAACACATAGCAAAAGGAAGTAGACTAAATCAATCCGATCTGGGGACTTGTCTTCATCTGTAAATAGTAATAATTAGCACATTGAATTCTTATTATGTGCTGGGCACTGTTCCGACATTGGTCTAATGCATCTCGTGCATGTTTTAAACATGCATTATCTAATTGCATAACATTATTCCTGATTTTGCAGATAAAGAATCGGAGCCACTAAGAGATGACATCACTTGGCCAAGGTCACATAGCTTCTGGGGTCAGTGCTCTGTTTCGCCTTTGTGAAGAAGTGGGAACACGCATTGCACTTTTCTGAAGGAAAAACAAGCTGATGTCAGGAATTCTTTCAAGAAAGCAAATTTCAGGGCCGTTGCTGAGATCACCACCCATTCAGCAAATGTCCCAAACGCTGAATGGTCTTCTGTGTCAAAGCACTTGGCATAACTGCTGTTCACCATGATGACCTGCAACCACCCAAGAAAGGTTAATTTATGGTCTCCAGATCTGTTTAATAAGGTGGGGGAGCAAGTAACAAGCTTTGAAAAGGTCTCCATCAAAACCAAATTAACAAAGTTAAACACTTATAGGAATTAACCCCCCTCTTTGAAAATCTTGGCTACTCTGGTAACTCATTCTAGAGGATGCTTAGTTTTAAACATTGTCCCCTCTGGAGGGGCTCTGCTCTGATGTCACCAGCGTTGCTGTTGCATCTGCATAACAGGAACAAACAGTGTCTCTCCACTATTTCCCTGACAAGGACTTCCGGAAGATGGCGGGACCACGTGGTGAAGTTCTTTTTCTTCCACCCATCTCAGTCTGAAATTCCCCAAAGCTCGGAGCCCTCTGATGCAGCCGGCTGTTTCCCCAGCAGTTGCGCTGGCATCTTGCCCCCTTTACACAAAGCAATCACTGTTGCAGAAAATGAGGGTCCTGTGACCATTTGGCACCATCCACTGCCTGGCATTTGTGTGGGAGAAGGAACTTTTTCTCCCTGACAATAGATTCTGATCACAAACCAGGCCCGTTTCAGAGAAACAGCTTCCACAGAATGACTTTGCCTAGAGGTAAAGAACTGAGTGGTAGAACAGAAATGATTTCCTGCGGGAGCCTGTTCACGTCACTGAGACATGAGTGAGGGCTGGGAAGGCCCCATACAGTTTTCCATCTCCCACCCTGACGGCTATCAACTCTCACTCAAGGTGTTCTCCCTTAACTCTGGTCCTCTCCTAGAATTTGTTTCAGACAATGGCATATCTGGTCCCTGGCCACTGTGATGGGCATCCTGTAGTTAGTGGTCTAGGATTCCAGCCTTACCTCTGAACGCAGGTGTAACGATCCTTTCTTACAGGTAGCATTTCCCTGGGTTACTTTACTAGGAAATTAACATTAGTATAATACCATTAACTAAACTACAGATTTTCTTTGGATTTCCCCAGTTTTCCCACTAATGTCTTTTTTCTGTTCCAGGATACCATATTGCATTTAGTTGTCAAGTCTCTTCTGATCTGTGAAAGTTTCTCAGTTGTTCCTTATTTTTCATGACCTTGACGCTTTCAGGTGTTTTACTGAATGTCCCTCAATTTGGATTTATCTGAGTTTTTCTCAGGATTAGACCAGGGTTATGGATTTTCTGGAAGAATACCACAGAGGTGAACTGCCCTTGCTTTTCACACCATATCAGATGGTACATGACACCAATATGACTTATCAGTGGTGAGGTTAACCTTGATCACATGGGTAAGGTGGCTTTGTCAGTTTTCTCCACTGTAAAGTTACTGTTTTTCCCTTTCTAGACTCTACTTATTGGAAGTGAATCACCATGTCCAGCCCACTTGCAAAGGGAGGGATATGAAGCTCCACTCCTTTGAGGAGGAAGAATCCACATATAAAGAAGATTTGTCTCTTCTCCATGGCTTGGTTATTCAATTATTTATTTACATCAGCATGGACTCATGGAATTTACTTTATTCTTGGAGTTATAGCCAATAGTTTCTCAAATTGTTGCAGCTTTGGTCATTGGGAATTTTCAGGTTGGCTCCCGTGTCCTTTTGATGTATCCCCCATTTTTTTCCCTTTCTTTACTTTCTGGTACTATAAGATGCTCCAGCCTCACCATGTATTTTCCCTGCTCCAGCCCTACAATCAGTTTTTTCTCTGAGGAGCCCTTTACTGGAGAATGGATTTAGAAACCAAGTTCTGAGCTCCTGGTGTGCTTTTTGCTACTGGGGTGTCACTGCTTCTACACCCTCTCTGTGGACAGAGTTAGGAAATATATATATGTATACTTACCCATGTATATGCACATATCTGTATTTATTTCAGTATCTGTCTATCTGCATATATACGTAAATAAAAATGACTTCATACTGATATCTCCAACTCTGATCCAGCACTGCAGGATTCATTCTAGCATTCCCTCTCTCTTCATTGTCACTTCTTTCTCTGACAGTAAGAAACCTGGCTCCCATTGTCTGTATATTATATAGTTATTTGTTCAACCCTGTTGTACATGTAGTTTCAGAATTGCTAACCCATATCTCTAAGAAAAACAAAATTTGGACTAAAATACTGTGTTTTTGTAGAGTTCTTTTTGTCTTTAGCCCAGTCAAAACATCATTTTCCAAAGTTACTGAGGTCAGTTCTTTTTTTCCTTTCTTGATCCCATCTTAATATTCTCAAAGCATTTCCACATCTGGCTTCACCTTTGATCATATCATTACTGTTGTGTGAGAGAGGACAAAACCATGACATGTGGAGGTTGGATTGGTTGCCTATGGTCACATGATCAGTTGGGTCCATGATTAGAACTTTCTACTTTGGGCTATGCTGGACCACACTACCTTCCCTGGAGCTGCTGTCTGTAGGGTGGGCCTGGGCCGCAAAGACAGCTGTTACATGGGATGTCTGGTCAAATGAGAAGGTCGAGCATGGCCGAGCCACTTGTCCTTTTGTTGATCAGGCAGAGTTGTCAGGTGTCAGGGGAAAGGAAACTTAGAGATCTCATGGCTCCAACTACTTCCCTGACAGATGGGGAAACTGAGACCTAGAGGGGTGATGTGACTTGTCCAAGGTGAACCTGCTGGTGAGAGACATAAGCGGGAACAGGAGCCAAGACTCTGCATTGCCATATCTGTGCTTTTCTCATCACTCTGTGAGAAGAGGTCTTCAGAAAAAAGCCCTTTGAAATTGTTTAAACAGCGTTGGGAGAATTCACCACTGTTTCCTGAATAGAGAGGTAGATCCAGGAAGATTCCTTCATACCTTGTACCTCCAGAAATAGGGGGAGGGTTGCTTAAAAAATGACTGGAGGGTCTGGAAATTTGATCCTTACATGTCACACAGTAGTGACTACATCTAAAAGTGGCAATTTGAGGGATCTTGTAAAGTCCAGAGCTACCATTTTTTATTAGAGTCGTATCCTCTCTTAATTGTCATCTGCCTAGTATCTAAAATGGTGAGGAGAGTAGTGTCTGTCCTGCCCAGATCATGAGTTATTTTAAGGTTCCCTACCTAACTGGAAGGAAGGAATCAACCCTTTTTCTTTTCTTTACTGACTGCTGATTTCCTAGTCTCCAGCACAGTACATGGAACACAGTAGGAATTCAATAAATATTTATTAAATGAGTGAATGATCATACGCAATGCTTCAGGTAAAATACCTTGTTATCGCTAAAGCACTATACATACGTGAGGGAATGTTAATGGCATTAACTAACGCTCTGACCTTGGGGAAGTTGCTCAACCTCTCTGGACATCAGGGTCCCCATTTGCAATACAAGATGCTCCAGGCTCATCTTGTATTTTGAATTAAACTAGATGATCTCTAAGGTCCCTTTCAGATCTGTAATTCTGTAATTTCTGTGTTCACTGTTATTATGAAGAGTATCGTGAGATCTCCAGATTGCTTTGGGATACCAAAGTATCACATACTGTCATGGGCTACAGCAAGGATGACAAGTTGATTTCTTTTCTTGTGTGAATCCCATTCGATTGGTAGTGGCTGCCTGGAATGCAATGTTGAGAAAGACTCTGAAGGTCCGTGATATAGCATTATAATGATTGATTAGTGATGTCTGTCATGGGCACAGAATATAAAGCAGTAGCAAGCATGTCAAATATCTGCCATCTCCAATCTGATGTTCAAAACAACTGCCCTGGAGTTTCTGGGAGAAATGTTATTTTTCTTTGATTTTGCATGATAATGGAGAGACCGCTTGGGTGAGGCCAGGGTTTCCTAGAGGTAAACCCAGAGCTCTACAGACTTATAGTAAATCACCCTTCTGCCTTTCTTTGCCTTTCCTTTTTATTTATTAGGCAAATAAAGAAAATTGTCATGGTTGACTAATTCATTGTTGAGAAGTGAAATACAGACTCAAGAGTCTCTACCACCCTAAGACTCAGACAGCTGTATGGTCTCTGTTCTTAAGGAAAATGAGAACGTAGAATGACATAAAAATTCTACACATAAACATAAACCCATTCACCCAGTATGTATGTGTTGAACACCTACAATGTGGCAGACAGGCCCAGGTAATGCATTATGCTGAAAACACAGATGATTTCTCCAGAGATAAGGCATTTCCCCCTTCTCTTATTTCCTTAAGAGTGGTGGCCAAACCATTGACTGGTCACTATGTGTGGGTCCATGAGTTTTCTGAATGTAATTCTTATTTCCCCCAGTCTACCCTAGTGATGAGGAAATAAGTTTTGGGTCTGACTCCCAGAATTCCTGAAGGAAATATACAAATAAGGCCCCTCAACTCTCCCATTGCATACGGGGGACCCTAGCCAGCCAAGGAGGGACCTTCACAGCCCTCAGGTACCATTCTGTTGCTCAATGTGCTTTTGAAATGCAAGGATGCTGTGAACTTGAGGATGTTCCCGTTCTTCCCTGCCTACATGGAAGTGTGGAGAGGCCTCTGCATCTTGGCTTGGGGGTCATGTGTATTGATCTCCATCTGCCATCATTTCATGGCTGTGCAAACATGCGTCACATGGGAGTGACATGGCAATCCCTTGCCTATCTTCTCCCTCCAGGGTGGTCCGGGTTTGCTGTGGCAACATCGGCTTCTAGTTACCCTCCCTCAAGTTTCATCTTTCTCTACTGTCTGAGCGGTTCCTGAAAAGGCTGCATTAACTGAGTGAGTGATTACTTCAAGACTTGAAATAGCTTTTTTCCTGTCCCAGATATGACACAGTCACTTCCTCAGTAGAGCCATCACTCCAAGAGGAACAGGATGTCCTTGTAACGGAGCCAAGAGGGTCACATGAGCACAGTCGGGGGCCTCCTGGGACCTTGTTTCCCCTTAAGCTGCTGGCCAGGACTTGTCCACAAAAGCCTCTCTGCGACAGACCCAGGCAAGCCATCCTGAACCTATCCTCTTATAGGGTTTCAGTCCAGAGCATTTCTCTAGGGAATAAGTGTTTGATGAACAAACACTAGAAGGGTGATAGGGAAGAATTCCTGTGGAGTGTCTTTGGTGGCCACATGGAAATAAAGCCAGAATGCATGTGTTTCTGCACTAGAAGAATTGGGGAATCCCAATTGCCTGGTATCCTTGTCCCCCATGGCACCCTTGAAGGAGACCATAAAGTTTGGACAGGCAGCCGAACTTGCTGATTGGGGAATTCTTGGCTTAGTCTGGAGCCGGCTGGAGTAGAGAGTGGGAAGCAGAGGGAGGAAAGGGTTACATTAGAATTCAGGATCAGGCAGAAGAGAAAAAGCATTTATGAAGGTTGACCCCCAGCCCTAAGCCCAGCTCCAGACCCCAGACCTTGCAGACACATGGTCAAGTTTTATTGGGAAGTCACCAGCCACTCCAGGGGAAAATATGATTCAGGCAGCTGTGCAGGAGCAGGGGTGGGGGAGCTGAGAAAGGTCTTCAAGCGGCCCAAAAAGGGGAAAATTAGCTGAGTCAGAAGCCAACAAGAGGAACCTGAACTAGAGGAACTTGGTCTGTAGGGTCAGAGGCAGCCTCACGCTGGGAGAGAGACTTGGGTTTTTGCTTTTATTTTTTTTAAATCTTGAATTTCTGGTGCCATAAAAATCTTTATGAGACACAAAGTGATTTCGTATTTATTTAGTGAAACCTTCTAAACAACTAAAAGTCACCTTTGGGGTGAATGGGAAAGTCCCCAGTCAGACCAGGAAGAAGTTCCAGAATGCCAGGAACCTGAGCAGATTTTCCAGGGCCACCTGGTCTTGTTGCTAAACCCCATCTCTTCCCTCCAAGAGTGAAATAGTAGATAAATCCAAAAGCTCCAGAGCTTTCGACCTCTAGAAGAGTTGAGGCTGGCCATCAGCCAAGAGAGGTCACATAACTTTGACTATTGCCTGGGACATGGGGAAAGCCACCGGGTCACACAACAGACATCAGTATTGCACTGATCAGAGCACACAGTTGCAGACAACAGAGTTAACTCTAGCTGGTTTAAGCAGGAAGGAGTTTATTTGGGGACATTGGGAAGCTCGTAGAATTGTCAGAAGGGCTGGAGGAGCAGGTTTTAAGCTGAACCTCTAGGAACAGTGCCTGGAACCACCCTGCAGGATTGGGTTGGTAGAGAGCGGCTGCCACTGCCAACCGCGGACCCATGCTTGCCCCTGCTGCAGGCAGGGCGCAGCCACTGCACCTCCACTCCCAGAAACCTCCCAGAAGTATGCCCACACCCCTCCTGTTTCCTCAGCTGACTTCCAAATCAAAGTCTCTTATGGGTGCATCTAAGTGATAAAATCTAAGCCACATGTCTGTACCCAGGAAGGTGAGAAATGTCTATACACACACACACACACACACACACACACTCAACGTAAATATCCTTAAAATGTGGAGAGATTACGCAAAGACTTGAGAAGTTGGGAATGGCAGATATCTGCTACCAGAGGTCTGTGAGCTGCAGCCTGGGATGCTCAGGAAAAGGTCGTGCCCCGTGTGTGGGTGAAGTGATAGATTCCTTGGTCAGTCTCCCTCAGCAGCATTCCACTCAGTTGGTCTTAGGCAAAACAGAGAAGTAGTGCTTGCCTTCTAAGCTCTTCACGTGACCAACCCAAACTGTCATCCATTTATTTAGCTTTAAGACACTTTCAAAAAGAGATTTGAGTCAACCTGGATGTTGTTTTGCATAAGCAATACTAGTCCATTATGGGCATCGTGCAAGACACAGTTACACATGACTTCTAGTCTTGATGGGGAGTCAGGAAAACATACTCGCACCAACAGTACAGAAATAACCACGTTATGAGAAGCATCACGTGAATGGTGCAGAGCTGTGGGCTGGTCAGTATGGCTTTTTGGAGGAGACAGGATTGGAGCTGCTCCTTGAACAATGGGTAGGATTTAGATAGGCAGTCCTGGAGGAGGGGAATGAGGTGAGGGATGCTTGGAGTGGGTGGGGCGTGTGTATACAAAGGAGATCCAGTCAGTTACAAGTCTGGAAGCAGTGCAGGGTACGAGCCGAAGAACTGTAAAAGATAACAATAGATACTTGAATTGGGACCGTGTTTTGGAGAATCTTGATTGCCCTATGTATTAGTCAGAACTATTTTAGTTTTAATCGATAGAAATACAACTCAAGTTACAACTTAAGACAAAAGGGAATTTATTGTTCCATCTAATTAAAAAGTTCAAGGGCATGAGTTTGAGACCCGGCTAGATCCAGGTATTCAGATGATCTCATCAGGACTCAGTATCTCTCAGCTCTGGGTTAGTCTGTGTTAGTTTCATTTTCCAGCAGGCTTTCTCCTTGTGGTGGTCCCTGGCAACCCCAGGCTTACATCATCTCAGTTTAGAAATCTCTTGCCCAATATTTCTAGCAGAATTCTCAGGTCTGAGGTTTATTGATTGGCTCAGCCTGGGTCATGAGCAACCACTCCCTATCCCTACCAGAACTATAACCTTGACCAAGGGAATGAGGGGTCTCTCACTGGCCAGATCTGGGACATGGCCCAAGAGGGCAAGTTCACCTTCACCCCAACCACATGGAGGGATGGTCACTTTAGCAGATGCTATAGGTTCCTCATCCTTTTTCCCTTGGTCCTTTCCCATTTCAGTGAATGCTGGCTCAATTTCCAATTGCTAACATCTGCCTCTCTTTACCTGAAGCCTTTCTCGGACCACCAGAGACCACTTGCACACATTCAAGACAGGCCAGAGAGCCAGGGACATCTGGACATCTGGACATCTCCTAGGAGCAGTCCTCAACGAATGGCTGATGGGATTGGTGTATAAATGCCACATTAGTATTTAAATTATATTTAATAGTAAAATAATAATTCAGGGACTTCCTTGGTGGTGCAGTGGTTAAGAATCTGCCTGCCAATGCAGGGGACACGTTTCGAGCCCTGGTCCGGGAAGATCCCACATGGCGCGGAACAACTAAGCCCGTGCGCCACAACTACTGAGCCTGCACTCTAGAATCCGTGAGCCACAACTACTGAGCCAGTGCACTACAACTACTGAAACCTGCGTGCCTAGAGCCCGTGCTCCGCAACAAAAGAAGTCACGGCAATGAGAAGCCCCCACACCGCAACGAAGAGTAGCCCCTGCTCGCCATGACTAGAGAAAGCCCACGTGCAACAATGAAGACCCAACGCGGCCAAAAATAAATAAATTTATAAATAAAATAAAATAATAATTCACACTAATAGAGGCATGCTAATTTTAAGGAGGAAGAAACCTGTAGGGCCTCTAATTCACATTTTCTGAGACCCAATTCAGCGGGAGAGCACATCTCTCTCCACCCCACACAAGTCCAGGCCTGATGTGCATTGGTTTCTATGGGGCCCCATCTGTCTTTAGACCAATTGCTGTGGTGCGGAGAATGGAGTGTGCTGACTGGGTGAGAAGCCAGATCCCATCCTCCATCTGAGGCTTTGGCGCTGAGAGTGGGGGAGCAGGTTCTCCAGGGGAAATCAGGGAACCATTCCTGAAACTAGCACAAATAGAAGCTAGGTGGCGAAAACAGTAGGTTCCTGAGACTCAGTGCTCTTCCAGAAGAACGAGTGTCTCCGTCAGGTTCTCCAATATGTTTTCCTGTTCCTCTAGTACAAGAACGTACTATCAGTGGCCTTCGGTTCTCAGCTCCTTGGGTAGGGGTACAGCCACCTCGGCACCAGAGAGGTGAAGACGTCAAGAGTCTGGTACACAGTGAGATAAAGGACGTGGCCTGGGGTCTGTGAGAAACATTTCTGAGACAATTATGTGTGCCAGGCTCTGTGCTAAGTGCTTTCCCGGATTATCACATTTTATCATCCTCACGGCCACCCCAAGGTAGGTGCCATTTCTAATCTCCCCACGGCAGAAGAGGAAACAGAGGCTCACAGAGGTGACGTAACTTTCCCACACAAGGACACGTGGCAGAAAGTGTCAGCTCAAGAGCTCGATCTGAATGGTTTGGTGTTTAGACTTCCCAAAGCTGATCATCCTGGGGAAACTGAAGCAGCACCTGGGCGACCCTGGCTGTTGGCAGCAGGAGCCACCCCCTCCCAACCCATAGGGGATGGTGATGCTGTTTTTTAAATTAATTAATTAATTTATGGCTGCGTTGGGTCTTCGTTGCTGGGTGTGGGCCTTCTCTAGTTGTGGTGAGCGGGGCTACTCTTTGTTGCCGTGCGTGGGCTTCTCATTGCGGTGGCTTCTCTTGTTGCCGAGCACCGGCTCTAGGAGCACGGACTCAGTAGTTGTGGCTCACGGGCTCTAGAGCACAGGCTCAGTAGTTGTGGCGCACGGGCTTAGTTGTTCCGCGGCATGTGGGATCTTCCCGGACTAGGTCTCGAACCTGTGTCCCCTGCATTGGCAGGTGGATTCTTAATCACTGAGCCACCAGGGAAGTCCCGGTGATGCTGGTTTGAAGCGCTGGAGACAATGTTTAATAGGCAGCTCTTCTGGACAATGGCTCCTTTGCAACAGGTGAGGGAAGGGTTTCTGGAAAGTTCATTCAAACTATACCAAGCTCTCTTTAAGGAAGAAGGATGGATAATGACAGCCCACCTCCTCTTCCCCTCCCCAACACACCCCACTTTGCGTTAAGGCACAGCCACACGTTGTAGTGAACGTCCTACTCTAGACTCAGCTCCCTCACCTCTGGGAGTGCTGGTGGCTCTTGTTCTGTGGCCTCCTTCAGGGAGGCCTTACCTGACACTCCAGTCTGGATGGAAGCCTCCCACCCCCTCACCCTACTTTATTTTTTTCATGGCACGTGATATATTGTTTAAGTATTGTCTGCCTCCCTCAGTGGAATGGAAGCTCCAGAGGAAGAGGATTTTATTTTGTTCAGAGTTGTCTCCCTAGTGCCTAGAACAGTACTTGGCACAGAGTAACTGTTAATAAATATTTGTTGAATGCATGCCTGTTTCCCTGGCTCTGTGTTAAGCGCTGCCCGTGCATTAGCTCACTGAATCCTCAAAAGCCTATGAACTTGCCCATGCTGGGCTCTAGAACCAATTTCAGCAGATGGAGAGGTAGATATGTCCCCCCACGCCCCTGCCTGCATTCTCCTGCCAGGACCTGATGTCAGGAGCCCTCAGGATAGACCAACCAGACTTAACAGGCTGTGAAATTCACAAGGCCAGCTGTCTGGGGGGGTTTCCACCCTGGCTGCTATTAATGGCACCATCTGATCCCAGCACCTTCACACCTCCCTTGGTGGGAAAGTCTTTGGGGGTATAGGACAATCTCAGGTCCCAGAACCTTCTTTCCAGAAATTAGCAACAAACCAAAGAGGAGAGAGCTATCCATGGAAGAGCTGGAGGGATTTGCTCCTGTGGACCCTGGGGAGGAAAGATCTCAGACAATGGGGATGGGGAGTGGGCTTGGAGTGGGAATAAAAGAGGCTTTCTTGGCCTCCTCTCTCTTCCACTCTTGCTGCTACCCCACCACCATCTCAGGAGCAGCGGGAACGAGGGCTTTGGCCTGGTCAGAGTTGCCCCACAGAGGGCCCAGCTCTCAGCTAACCAGGGGCTCCTTTCCAAGGCTGGGCCTTTTGAGACAAACAGCAACTTTCACCATGTCACACCCCAAGAGCTAATAGCCTCCCCCTGTATGTAATGTGTTTAAAGCTGGGGAGGCAAACAGCAGCCTAGGGTGGCTCACAAGCTTCCTGGGGTGCATGCTTGTGGTTCTGGAAAGGCTACAACACTGCCCTGCCCTGCAGAGTGGCCCCTTTCCACATCCTTCATTTTGACTGTAGTCATCTTTTCTCTGGCCAGACCCTCCATTCACTATTTATTTATTTATTTATTTATTTATTTATTTATTTATTTATTTATTTATTTATTTATTTATTTATTTTTTTGCGGTACGCGGGCCTCTCACTGTTGTGGCCTCTCCCGTTGCGGAGCACAGGCTCCAGATGCGCAGTCTCAGTGGCCATGGCTCACGGGCCCAGCCACTCTGCGGCATGTGGGATCTTCCCGGACCGGGGCACGAACCCGTGTCCCATGCATCGGCAGGCGGACTCTCAACCACTGCGCCACCAGGGAAGCCCCATTCACTATTTTTTTTAAAAAAAAAAAGTAAACTTCCTCTCACTCAAAGGCTACCTGCTTTTTGGTTAATTGACAAGTATACAACAAATATTTATGGAAGACTTCCTGGATGCCAAGCCACACCCACAACAGTGGGCAAGACAGACAAAACCCTGGCCTGCTTGGGCCTTCCAATCCAGTGGTAGAATAATTAATTCAGCCCACAACGCAGGCCTAGTTCTGGGTTCTTAGCGTACCCTGGTTTAGCCTCTAGATGCGTGTGGCAGAAACACATCCATAACTTGTTAGAACTATAAAAGTGTAACTCAACCCTCCAGAGGAACCCTGCCACACACAGCATTTCACCCAGCTTTCCTCTCTTCCCCTTTAGTCTTGGAGGTTGCATTTCTGTGCTAGGAATACCAGGACTTAGGAGGGGCTTTTTCTGAGTGTTGTGTGGCCAAGACTGCAGCCGGTGAACATTCTCAGGGGCCGCCCAACGCTAGAGGCTCCAGGGGATTGGAAGCCAGAGGAAGAATCCAATCTTATCCTCGATCCAGGCTTGCTGCCTGGGCCTCCAGGGGTCTGAGCTGGCAGGTGAGAAAAGGGGAAATCATCAGCTCGGGAAACAGCCCCACTCCTCCTGCCGTGGGTGAGCAGCACGCTGTGAATTTGCTGTGTGGTTTGGACCAGCTTGCCAAGTTTCCTGCCTTTTGTTACAATACTATCAGCTGTTCCCTCGCGGTTTCAGGGTATGAACATCGCTCTGTTTATACTCGGCAGCACAACGGTCTGTGAGTTTTTGTACACAGGAGGCCACCAAATGTCTGGAGAAAGAGGAGGGAGGCGAGAGTGTACAGACATTTGCCAAAGTGACAATGAGATTCAGTTCTTACCTAGGAGGTTGGTCAGAGGTTCCCAGCTTCGGCACTGGTGCCAAAGGGCCTGTGTGGACACGACAACAGCCTGAAGTGACTTGGGGATGGTCAAAGGGAAAAGTCCTGGACATTCAGCTTGGAAGGTCTCTCTGATGTGACTCTGGCCTAACCCTGCTCTTTCACAGCATAGCAGACCGAGATTCAGACACATGGGATGACTTACCCAGGGTCACACAGTCAGTAGAAGAGTTGGTTTGGAATTGAGGATGCCTGTCTTTTAATTCACTGCTCTTTCACCCCCATTTTATACTAAACCCATCAATAGTAATTTAATTTCATACAGACACATGTCTATATTTTCATGAGCAAAAGTATGAGCCATATATTTTTTTGGTAAGAGGTTTAAATATTCTCAATAGCCTGCAAGGAAAAGAATACAGCTCTCCCCAATGTCTGTATCACTTTCTCGGAGAGACAACGCAAGCCCATGCTCCCAAGTACAAGTCTTAATATAATAAACCTGAACCTGTGGTAACTGTCAGTGCTTTAATGCCTGAACCAACCCTCACACCTCAGAAATCTTTGTGCGGTATGTGTGGATACCTGCGTGGGTGCGTTGTGTGGACATGTGTACACACTATGAAAGAATTTTTGTTGTAATTGTTTTTGTTGCACTGATATCTCAAATGAATTTCTGGAAGAATTCATTGCTTCCAGAAGTGACCGCTTCTGGAAGAGTCTGTCCTTCTTTAGATATTCAGGCATGATTCATTGCTAGTGCTGGCCAGAGTTCCTAGTTTGTGCTTTTCGTGTGTGTAGGTGACATTGGATAGGAAGTACCCAGCTTGCTATACCAGAAGTTCAATTATAAAGCGGTGATGGGAACAGGGAATACATTTTCCCAAAAAACCCATGTCATGTATGGCTATGTGGTTTAGTTAATCCTTGAAACTTGTTTAACTACATATATATTTGAAATATTGCCTGTTTGGAATTAGTACAAGTATGAAACACTGCTTTTTCACCAACTGTGCTTAAATAGAAGAACTTTAAAACCAAATAAGAATTCATTTTTAATTATCATGAATGTTGGTGGTGAGGGTGAGCAGTTTTATTAGAAGTACAGGTAGATGCAGGCTTTGTTAGAACTGTGGATGGGACCTTTAGATATTCTAAGGGGTTGGGGTGTTGATGGTTCTGGGATTTGAGTATGGTTAATTTGACTTTTACACTTGTGGCTTTCTCTTTCTTCTGTAAGGCATTATTATTCTTTTTTTTTTTTTGCGGTACGCGGGCCTCTCACTGTTGTGGCCTCTCCCGTTGCGGAGCACAGGCTCCGATCGCGCAGGCTCAGCGGCCATGCCTCACAGGGCCAGCCGCTCCGCGGCATGTGGGATCTTCCCGGACCGGGGCACGAACCCGCGTCCCCTGCATCGGCAGGCGGACTCTCAACCACTGCGCCACCAGGGAAGCCCCTGTAAGGCATTATTATTAGTCACACTGTTTAAGTTGATCAGATGTGATTAGGGCTTGGGCTTTTGTTGACAAATGGAATAAAGTGAAGGAAGAGAGAAAGAGGGAAACATTGTTCCTCCTGAGATCACTAGGTAGGAGTCGGAAGAAAGTGGACAAATAAACTGCCTGTGTACGTCAGCAGCAACGCCTGCTGTGTGTGGGTCCCCTGGCACTGAATTGCTTTTTGGTGGCGGGAAGGGGAAGGAGCAGAAGAGAACTGAAGCACAGCGCACCCACACGGCTCAACCCTCATGGTCAGTGGTGATTCCTGATAGCCCAGAGCCCTGTACTCTCCCTGTGTCTGATGTGAGTGAGTCACTCCAAATCAGAATGTCAGCACCATTCCAGAAGCCCAGTCCCATGCAATCCCACGAAAGGAATATCTTGTTAGCCAGCAGGAGTTATCTGCTTTCACTGATGTCCTCCTGAAACCTGGACCCAACCAGAACCCCAGGACAACTCCATAGACATGAATTCTGGAATCCCTCAGGATATCTGGTCAACCCCATATGTTTGGGAAGTGCGAAGAGGATAGGGTGGGCAGAGGGACTGGAGAGCACCCCAAAGAGAAGGTATGGGGTCTGGGACAAAAGAGGGGGGCATGAGCTCTACTTGTCTAAAAGCAGTAATGCATGAGAAAGCTATCCTGAGATGGGCCCAATTAGACTTTGAATGGTTAGTAAAGTGGGCAAAAGAGAGAACGTGACATTGTAACTTTTCCCTGTAAGAGGAGAAAGGGGTTGGTGGGGATGAGGTGTGGTCACTTCCCTGCACTATCCAGCAGGGACATTGACCCTACCCCTGACTTGGCTCAAGTTAAAGCAAATGGAGTGATGTTTAACTAGCATCACAAGTGTTGGTTAGGGGGAAAGCATCCATAAACTCGTGCATACAATGCTTACAAATGCTTGGTTTAGAGAAATAAACTTTGATGAGGATGGTCTGAAGGTTATACAGTTTATGTATTCTTTCAGTTCTTAAAATCTCTCTTTGAATCACACCAGCTGTGGATCTGAACCATGTGCTTTCGGTCTCCAGTGGAAATGCTTTTTAACAAACTCAGATTTCTGAAGAAGTCATCAGCCTACATTGAGAGGTTGTAAGAGAAGGACCTATGGAACTCCTTGTCATATCTCTGGTAAGAATGTTTTCTTTATGAGGAGTCATGGAAGAAATTTCTCTTAGTTCTTCATTCCAGGAATAGTTGTTTTTCCCCTAAACACCTGGCTTTTATTTTATGGACACTATAGATCATATAACTGACCATGTCTCCCCCTTTTTCTGCTTATATTCAATTTTTTTTTTTTGGCTGCCTTGAATCATCCTTGCTGCACACGGGCTTTCTTTAGTTGTGGCGAGCGGTGGCTTCTCTTGTTGCAGAGCAGGGGCTCTGGGCATGCGGGCTTCAGTAGTTGCAGCATGAGGGCTCAGTAGTTGCAGCTCACAGGCTTAGTTGCTTTGCGGCATGTGGGATCTTCCTGGACCAGGGATTGAACCCATGTCCCCTGCATTGGCAGGTGGATTCTTAACCACTGCGCCACCGGAGAAGTCTCTGCTTATATTCAAATTTGAAGCAATCTTGAGCCAGCGTACAGATCCTCATAACCTGCAGAACTGATTTTCACCCTTAGCATGTTCATCTTCTGTTTTTTTTTCTTGTTTTCCCCTTTAAAATCTTTCTTGTATATCTATTGTTTTGCTTTATTATATAGCATGTAATTTTAAAAAGTCATCTTAAATTATTCTGAGAGCAAGTTGCTTAAATAAATACAAAGGTGGTGAAGGGGTGCTAGCTCACGCGAGTCCATTTGCTGACTGTGGTTGGGTGGCTTGAACAACAGGCTATTCATAAGTACAGGAAATTTGCAAGACTGATGTTAGAAACTGGAAGTACCTGCACTATTTATAGTTGCATTTTAAAACAAATTCTTGAATCTGAGCAGTGAATATGTGCTATTCTAACTGAAAAGGTAATTATCAAATTCCTTAGTAGTCACTTGGCCATGGGGTAGAAGTAACTCGACTCTCCGCCCAGGGGAGATTTCTGGTAATTTCTTTCATCTAAGCAGCACTATTTTCTTTTTAAGGTTAATTCCATTCAAAGATCAAAGTCCAAATACTTAATCAAAACCACTGATTTTGCAAATGCACAGCCATTCTTGGACTAGATTTGCAGCCACCAAATATTGAAGAAAGCAAAGCAAAATGGAACCAGGCCCTTACAAAATACATAGTGTGTTGAATTTTTTTTTTTTTTTTTGCTAGGTATCACTAAACACTGAACCCTACTGCTCTTCAAACTCTCTCTTTTCCTTTTTTTTAGGAATAAAAAAAGACCTTGATACCCCATCCTTTGAGTTACAGCTATTAGGACAATGGAGAGAGGGACGAGAGTAGGAGCGGGATGTAGTATTAGGAGGCGTTTGATGGCTGCACGTCTAGTCCACTTAGGTTTTGTACTGGATGGGCCCATTGCCAGTTTCATTGAGAAGACATGTGCAGATGAGGGCTTCTGTCACCGAAAAGGGGTCACAGTTGGCAGAGGAGTGATGGTATTCCCAGTAACCCTTCTTCTGGCCGACAGTCCTGGGAATGTGGGTGCTAGCTCCAGGGTTGGCCACGCCGGCAGAAAAGTCATTGAAGTTGGAGGTTTTGTGGAGTCGAGTTAGGTGCCGGGCATTGTCCAGGTCCCCCTTGGGATCATAGGCTCAGACGCAGGTACTGCTTGCTCAGTTTCTCAATGGCCTCCTCAAGGTGTTTCAGACCATTGTCCTCTCTCACGGCCTTGGTGATGAAGTTAGTGTGGCAGCCTGCACCATTCCAGGTCCCAGGAATGGGCTTAGGATCAAAGGTTGCTGTCATTCCAAAGTCTTCAAATACATGCCACAAGATGAAACGGGCCGCCCAGAAATGATGTCTCATATCCATTCCTTCACAGGGTCCTATCTGGAATTCCCACCAGGCAGGAATGACCTCGGCATTCCGTCCCTCAAATCTTGACACAAGTGTACAAGCAGGCCTGGTGGTAAGCCTGCACAATATCCCTGCCACAGGCTTTGTCTGCTCCCACACCACGGTCATATGGACCTTGGGACCCAGGGAAGTGGCTGGAAGGCCAACCAAAGGGGTGTTCGTCTGTGCCCATGAGAATATATTCCTCCTCCATTCCAAACCGGGGGTGCTGGTTGCTCACCATGTCTGTGACCCATTTACAGGTGTGCCTTCAATTGGTCTCTGTGGGCTTTTGGTTGTATTTGAAGACTTCACAGAACACCAGCTTGGGGTCCTTGCAGAAAAGGTCCTGAAACATGGCAGCAAGGATGAGATACTTGTCACTGTTGGAGCTTCAGAATGAAAAGTACTAGAACCATCAAAATGCCACTCAGGCAACTCATCTAACACCATCGATCCAGGTACGCATAGCTTGGGCTTCCTCACCCTGAGACAGGGCCATGCCCACCTGCTGGTTGCCTTTTTTCAAGTGGGAACTCGCTGAAGCGGCCGTGGTAGGAGGCATCCTGGGTGGCAGGGCAGGCAGGCGGTGAGAATGAGGTGCAGGAGGAGAGGCGAGGAGGCCGGGGATGCTGTGCAGACGCTCTGCTCTTCTCCCATCCTCAGCTCTGCCAAAATTATCCCTTCCTTCTCATCTAGGAAAAGAAGCAAGCTGAGCCTAGAATTGGTTTGAATGGGGCAATGGGAGGGTGTCTATTTTCTAAATCTCCCTCGCAGTCTAAGTGTTCCTTCTATTTCTCTCTGGGTCACCTAGTCTCAAGAGGAGATGGTGATGAGCTTACCTGTTTCCAGATGGCACAAGCATTGGGTACCATCTGGACCCAATGGTACATGGTATCCTTTGTACCACAGTGATGATGGCTCAGCGTCAGGGGGAGGGGGAGACAGAGCAGAGGCATGATTTATGGATGTGATTCAGTCTTCTTGGGCCTGCTTCCCTACAGGACTAACCAGAGGCCAAATTGGGAAGAAGGAAAAGATTCATCCTGGATCCTTTGGCCCCTTTTCCATTGGGAGTGATTCTGACTCTCACCTGCTTAGAATTGAGGATGCCAAGGAGCTTTCTGGTACAAATATTAACAGTGTGGAAAATTGGCCCAGAGTATAAACAGGAGTTTGAAAAGGAAAGAATCAAGCCCATTGTATTCTTAAAGAAAAGACTTTGAAAAAAATAAATCACAACTTGTAGATTTCAAAAGACTATCTTCTTTCCAGTTTTCCGTTTAGAAAATATGGATATAATAAATACACATTTGTACACACTTGCCTTGAGGAAAGCACCTCAGAAACGCATAGTGGTTATCCTGAATGGTAAGATTCCAGGGATTGTTTTTTTCTTCTTTGGATCTATGGTCTGATTTCCCCACAGTGAATGTGAATGGCAATATTGTTGGATGCTAAGCGAAGGTCAGGTTCTAAAGTCATATGTAAAGAAGAAAATCATCTCCCCTAAAATTACCCCTTGAAGACTACTTCCCTACTAAAATGGGATATATGTGGCTTTGTGTATCACAAAGTAGTTGCCTTGAATTTAGGGGCCAAGATATATGAAAAGATACACGTGTTCATACATCAGAATCCACTCAAGGTGCTGAAAAGGTGCTAAGCTTTGTGGGAATTGAAACCGGCTGCCGAGGGAACATCTGTCATCTTGCTCTGCGTTCCCTGGAGCCTCTACTCACTGAGTGGAATGGCCTGAGGAAGCACCTTTACTCTGCAGATTGCTTTCTCTCTGTTTCTCTCACTGTTTCTTTCTCTCTCCTCCCAGGATGTGGTGCGGGGGCTTGTCGTAGAGCTGGGTTTGCAAGGCAAGCCATTATATTCACTTAGATTGCGTATTCTAGATCAATAAAATTAGCATTTTATTCTAAGGTGGATTCATTAATTAATTGAATTGAATTTATTGAATTCTAAGGTGAATTTATTCCCACTTCACGTAAAGTTAAGAAAGCTTTGTGTACGGTATGGGGTGGTATGGGGTGGTTGGAATGGAGGAGGTCTGGGTATAAAAGCAGGAACTTTGAGGAGACCAGGAAGGGCCTGCCCACTTTTGCTTGGAAATCCAGCCTGGACACTCTTAGCTGCCCCAGCAAGTTGTTGGTAAAGGTGGCTCTTAACTCTGGGTCACTTTCCTATTTGGGGTGGTGGGCAGGAGGAGAGATCAGTTGGAGGGATGGAATAGAATCTTTTTTTTTTTTTTTTTTGCGGTACGCGGGCCTCTCACTGTTGCGGCCTCTCCCGTTGCGGAGCACAGGCTCCGGATGCGCAGGCTCAGCGGCCATGGCTCACGGGCGCAGCCGCTCCGCGGCATGTGGGATCTTCCCGGACCGGGGCACGAACCCGTGTCCCCTGCATCGGCAGGCGGACTCTCAACCACTGCGCCACCAGGGAAGCCCTAGAATCATTTTTATATGTCCTTCTCCCTCACTTTCTCATTCACAAACAGGTCCCCACAAGACTGGTATGCCCCTGGGAGATGTCTGGGGTCCGTGGCAAGGAAACATTCGCCCAACACTTACTTATTGAGCACCTATTATATGTGAAGCACTGGGATAAGTATTGAGTCTTCTTGGGGGCAGCCTGTATACCCTCCTTCCTCCCTGCCATGGGGGCAGGAAGAAAGTGAAAGAGAAGACACAACTATGGCTACTCCATGCCCTCTCATTTGGTGATTTGTCCAGCCCTGTGGATCCGGTGGAGCAAGACAGTGAGGTTAAGACCTGGGTTTTAGAATCAGACAGGCCTGGGTTCAAATCCCACTTCTGGCACTTGTGAGCTACATGACCTTGGACAAGTTATTTGGCTTTTCTAAGTCTCAAGCAAGTTATTAAGTCATTCTGTAAGTGGAAAAGATACTTACTGAGCACCTACTATGTGCAAGGTACTGGGGATAAGTACTAAGCAACGTTCTCTGCCCAAGAGCCTTACAACCTGTGGGAAAGACTGACGTTCATACTTGTAAGTACAAACTGTGGTAAGTTCTCCAAAGGGAAAAGGAAGAACCTTTTGAGACTGGATAGCTGAAGCCCTCATTTGGGTCGTTTCAGGGGAGGGCTTTAAGAGAAAGGCTCTCTGAAGAGGTGCTTTAAGTCGAGAACTGTGGGATGAGAAGGTGCCAGAGTACGAGTGTGGGAGAGAGAATTCCAGCAGAGAGCAAAGCATTTGTCCCACCTTCAGTCAGTGAGATCCACCCACCAATCCCCTTAGAGCAGAGGAAGCCCTTCTTAGCTAAAAATAAACTTGCTGAGCCTCAGAAAATCCTGTCACTGCCCAGATCCCCCCAGAGAGACGATTCTGTGGCTCTAACCCTCCCAGCTGCACCCTGCAGGATGTGTGGGGCTGGTGGTCTTCAAACTGCAGCCCCCAACTTTCCCGGCTAATTTTGCCTGGCTGAGAGTGTGTCTCCAGCAAGGCTGGGCTCCCGAGCTGGGCGCCCGCCAGTCAGTCTGGCCAGGGAAGGAACTATTTTGGGAATTTTTATGGTGGAGCAATATTTTTTTGGTAAACAAACGGAAAGCTGTTACACAGGGACGGTCACCCTCTAGCTTGAGGTTCACCTTCCTCCATGTGGAGCTGTCACAGAGGCAGCACTGTCCAGCGGAGAATGTCCCCAGGGCTACCCACCTTCATTGCACACCTCATCGTTTCTCTTAGATTAAACAGCTACGGAAATTGAGGAGGCTGCTCCCTCCCCCTGCCCTATCTTGGATTCTTTGAAAACAAAAGCTCTGGTGTGGTCTCAGGTAGTGGGACCCGGCCAGCCTGATTAACCCCTTAGGGCTTGGAGATGGCCTGTTAGCTTTGGAAGGGACCTGCCATCCCCCTCAAGTGGTGAAGGAACCAAGGCCCAGAGAAGGGAAACTGCTTTCCCAAGGTCACAGAGCTCATCCACTGCAAATGAGGTTGGAGTCCCAGTGCTCTTCTCTTCCTTTAGGAACAATAAGCCAGACCAGAGGTCAATAAAAGGAAAGGGTAGATCCCAAGTTTGGTGTTTTGCAGAGAGCCTACAAAACTATACACACATCGCAAGTCATGAATGTACTAAGTTCCTAAGCACTGACCCCACCCTCAATGTCTCCTGGGAGAGGATTCTCCTTATATCTGAGGACCAGTCCTTTATCCCAGTTCTGACCTCATCTGGCCTGGCCTCTTCAGGCACTTGCCTCTGATTGGCTGCTTGGTGGCTGGGACTTCTTTACCCAGGGCCCCTCCCCTTGATGCTGAGAGACTATCCCTGCCCAAGCGTCATTCCTCCAGCAGCTTCATCAACTCTTGTTCTGCCCCAGTGGCTCCCAAGCATCCAAGCTGCCTGGGCCCCATTTTCTCAGACTGAGCTATGGCCATTTTTTAATGTCTGAGCTCAGAGAAAGATAATCAGGGCCTCCAAATGAAAACAGGATCAATGCATTGCCTTCCCCCTACTGACAGAGCTAGGAGGCCACTATATTGTTATGGTAAAAATAGCTGCCTCTTACTGAGCCTCCGCCAGGCCCTAATAGATATCTTTTCATTCATACTCACAACAGCCATGCATGGTATGGATTATTCGTCCCACTTTACAGAGGAAAATGCTGAGGGCCAGAGAAGCCCAAGATCACACGACTGATGAGTAAGTAACGGAGCCGAGATTCACTCCAGGTCTGTCTGGCTCTAATCCCTCAGCTCTCCCCACCAGGCAGCCTCCAGGTATGAGACAAAGAGGGTCTGGCCAGGATGGTGGCAGAACTATGTAGCGGAAAGGACTCTGTTTACAAGCTCCAATAGATCAAAGGTTGGAGTTGAAAGCAATGGACAAATAGAACATATCACCTAAGTTTTGAGTCTTGCATTGGTCAGGAGTCTTCCATTTTTAGTTGATAGAAACCCAACTCAATCAGCTTATATACAAGACAGCTTACCTACATTTGAGTGCCTGGGAAATCCGGGGTTACATCTGGCTTTATGAACAGCTTGATCCATGAAAGTCTTTCTCTGCTTGGCTTATTCTTCAGACAAGCTTTCTCCACACGATAGTATCAGTCGTTGCTGGAACCCCAACATCAGATCCTCTCAGCAGAAAGGGACCATTTCTTTCACAGCTTTGGTGGGAAAATCCCAGAAGGACTCCTACTGACTGGCTTGGGTCATATGCCCATTCTCTGAGCCAATCACTGTAGCCAGGGGGATGGAGGAAGCATGTGCACCTCAGGGAAAGCAGCTGAGCTTCGGTGTCTGATGAAGGGGAGAAAAGGTTTGGGAAGACAGAAACAACAGATAACCTTAGGCCAGGGGACTGGGAGAATGTTGGCACCCCTGACAATCAGAGGGAAAAATCAGGAGGAAGGGTTACGTGGGAATAATAATGCTAATTACAGCAACAGTAATAAGTAACATTTATTACAGCTTACAAAGCCCTTTCACATACCTTGTTTAGTCCTCATCTAACTCAGAAAGGAAGGCAGAACAGGTGGTGTTACTGACCTCATTTTACAGACGAGGGGACAGGTTTGGAGAGGATAAATGATGTGCCCGTGGCTGGCAGGTGGCAGTTCTGGAACTCTGATGGTGGACTCTCACTCAGGTTCTCTGAATCCCAGTTCAGGAGGGGAGACAGGCTGAGTGTGAAGTGCCTGGTGTCCTGAAGGCCTATGCTACTCTCAAGGTGACAGGCACACATGATCATGTCACTTTGGGGTCATTTACTTAGTGTGAGCCCTTGCTAGGTGTTACATGCCATGTGGGCAGGGATCATATCTGTCTAGTTCACTGCTCTACCTTAGTGCCGAGCTCTGTGCTTGGCACCCAAGAGGCACTGAATATAAAGTGATCCAGTAGAGCCCTGTTGATGACCTGAGTCTCCCTGGGAATGGAGGATGGGGACCAGAGATCCAGGCTAAGGACTGAGCCTTGGGGAGTGAGCATGGGGAAAGAAAAGTAATGGGAGCCTAAAGTGCAGCATGGTTGGTCCCAGCCCCAGACAACCTTCACCAAATGCACCACAAGCCTCGCATCTGCTGGGCAGACCAAACTGGACATATGGGACCTACAGACTCTGAAAATCCCATTGGTACCACTGGACTGGGCTGGCAACCATGTGAGTTGTGTCTTCTGGGACCTGTCTTTGCTGTGCCTGATTGCACTTCTCTTTAAGTTCAAGTTAAGTCAATCAAACTCCGTTTATTGAGCACCAACTATAAGCCAGGCGTTGTGCATATATTGGGCACCAGGCATATGGTGATAAATATGACACAGTTTTAAGGGCCACTCATTTGTTTAACCCTCATTATTTCCCAGATACTGTGTTAAGCACTGGGTGTACAAGATTTGGTGAAAGTCTTATTCTAGACAGGGTGGAGGGACACATTTATGCCCAACTGATTACAGCACAAACAATGTGATGTTTGTGCAATGATAAGTGATGTGATCTGCATATAAAACAGTGCTTTGGGATTATAGAGATAAAAGTGACTAATTTTTGTTTGAGAGATTCAGAAACTCTTGCTGAGGAGATGCTTTCTGAGCTAGACTAGCAGAGCAAAGGAAAAAGGTAAGTGCAGGGTGTACTCAGAGGAGGAATGGTGAGCTGCTTAGAGCGGGGAGACTCAGTGCTCGGGAGAGGTGGCGGGAAGTGGAAGGTGGGAAGGAGGAGAAGCTTGAGGACTGGTTCAGGGATTTCCACTTTATCCTTAGATGCCCTGGTCCCTTGGCAGGGAAACCCTTGCCTGGTATCTGTCTATGTTTTGCCATTCAGTCATCTATTGGTTTCATACTTTGTTCTCTGGTCAGCATGTCCTATTTATGTTTGTTTTCTCTTAAAATGTGAGCTACTAGTGGGCAAAGCCAGTTTCCATGCATTTTAAAAAAAATTTATTTATTTTGGTTGCATTGGGTCTTCTTTGCTGTGCGTGGGCTTTCTCTAGTTGTGGCGAGCAGGGGCTACTCTTCGTTGCGGTGAGCGGGCTATTCATTGCGGTGGCTTCTCTTGCTGCGGAGCACGGGCTCTAGGCACGCAGGCTTCAGTAGTTGTGGTGTGTGGGCTCAGTAGTTGTGGCTCGCGGGCTCTAGAGCGCAGGCTCAGTAGTTGTGGCTCACGGGCTTAGTTGCTCTGTGGCATGTGGGATCTTCCCGAACCAGGGCTCGAACCCGTGTCCCCTGCATTGGCAGGCGGATTCTTAACCACTGCTCCACCAGGGAAGCCCCATGCATATTTTTGCGTGTGTGCTGAGCCCAGTATTGTACGGATCATAACCAGATCCTCTGGCCAGGAAAGGCTGGCCATGAGCTCTACTGAGTGACTAGGGAGCAAACTCAGAGCTGCTGAGACTGAGCTCTCCCTGAGCTTCCCTCATCTACCACCTTTGGGGTCACCCATAGTGTACATACTGGAGTGCACTGATTGTCCACTGATATCTGATCCCCTTTGTTCAATAATAGAACTGAGTTTGAACCAGACACACGCCACCCAGCCTCCCTTGCTACTTGGTATGTCCATACACCTGTGTTGCAGCCACTGGGGTGTGAGTAGGAGTGAGTTGGCCATAAAAGGAATGCATGATCCTAAAAGGAATTCATTAGCACAGTGAGATCAGCTCCGTGCTTGGTGACCACCCAGGGGGTGGGATAGGGAGGGTGGGAGGGAGATGCAAGAGGGAAGAGGTATGGGGATATATGTATACATACAGCTGATTCACTTTGTTATACAGCAGAAACTAACACAACATTGTAAAGCAATTATACTCCAATAAAGATGTTTAAAAAAATGTTTAACATTTTCAAATGTCACAAGAGAACCTGGAACTGTAATAGCAAGCATTGCACATTTGGGATTTAATTTTGTAGTTCTTTGTAACATTAACCTTGTTAATCTTTGATATTAATCTGCTTTTTATTCTCTTGATTTGCTTTGGGTAAAACTTTAAAAAATCCTTTATTTTGTATAAAATCTATAGTTTATATTTGAAACACAGAATTTCTACTTTGGTTTCCCAGTTGTATATGTATATCAGATCACTGAAGTTTTCAAGCCTGTATTGTACATAGAATAAATTTATTTAAAATAAATGTATTGGATAAAGCCTATATATATATATATATATATAGAATTAACTAATTGGAATTTATTTTGCTGTGAATGACTAATGAACGTATAATAAAATTAACTGTAAACTAATAAGTTTACACTATTTATTTATTTTTAATAAGTTTATTTATTTTATTATTAATTTATAGTTTTTTGGCTGTGTTAGGTCTTCGTTGCCGTCCGTGGGCTTTCTCTAGTTGAGGCGAGCACGAGCTACTCTTCTTTGTGGTGTGCGGGCTTCTCACTGCGATGGCTTCTCTTGTTGCAGGGCACAGGCTCTAGGCGCATGGGCTTCAGTAGTTGTAGCATGCGGGCTCAGTAGTTGTGGCTCGCGGGCTCTAGAGCGCAGGTTCAGTAGTTGTGGCACATGGGCTTAGTTACTCCATGGCATGTGGGATCTTCCCAGACCAGGGCTCGAACCCGTGTCCCTTGCATTGGCAGGCAGATTCTTAACCACTGCACCACCAGGGAGGCCCCAAGCTTATACTATTTAAAAACATGTTCCTTATATTAAAAAATCAGAAATAAGGAATAAATTAATTAATACAAACTTTAAACATTTATCTCTAAAAATAAAAGCAATCATTTAATCGACTAAAAGTAAAAAGTAGGATCGCCACATTACATTACTGGAAACAAAGTTGGCTATCAGACATCATTGTTCTTTAATTACATGATTCTTTAAAAAATTATTAGGGCTTCCCTGGTGGCACAGTGGTTGAGAGTCCGCCTGCCGATGCAGGGGACATGGGTTCGTGCCCCGGTCCGGGAAGATCCCACATGCCGCGGAGCGGCTGGGCCCGTGAGCCATGGCCGCTGAGCCTGTGCTCCACAACGGGAGAGTCCACAACAGTGAGAGGCTTGCGTACTGCAAAAAAAAAAAAAAAATTGAGTTATTTGAATTATTTCAGATTGTATGCATAAAGTAAGACTTTATTAATATCTAATATAATACTATTTAGAAGTTACATAACTTAAAAATCACATTTCTTCAGCAAATAATTTGCAAGGAAAAATAGAGAATAGAGAAACTATACATTTTAAAAAATTGAAGAAACAGATCAACTAAATGCTAGACTTTATTGGATTCATACTCAAACAAAACAACTGTTAAAACATTTTTGTGAGACAATCAGAAAAAATGAACAGTGACTATTTTAAGCTATTATTTACCTAATTTTAGGTGTGGTAATGGCATTGCTGTTATATTTCTAAAAAGTTGTTACATTTTAGATTTTCATAATAAAATATTTATCAATGAAATTTAAAAAAATAAAATGAATGCGTGACCACTCCCCTGCCCTTTCCCCCTTCCTACATCAGGTGGTGAGGACACCTGGAGAAGCCATCTTGGACTCAGCAATGGGAGCTGTGTGTTGAGGAGGGCAGCGTCACCTAATGGCCTGGACCACCTGTCTGTGTACTGGGCATTTTTAAGTGTCTTTGTTATGGCAGCTTAGTCTATACCTAGATATGCTTAGTAGAGGGAACCTTGGACAACCAGTTCTTTGTTTTGTGGTCTTACACAGGTCGCCTTATCTTTCTAGGGCTCAGTTGCCACATCTGTCAGATGGGAATATTAAGAACTCTTTCCTTGCTCCATGGCAAGCATCTAAGAGCTGCAGACGTGGCTATGATTTGAAAACCGCAGGAGCAAGGCAAGGGTGCATGGGGAGCAATGTCAGGGTGAGTGAGTGATGGTCTCCGATCGTGGTTTATCACTCAGTCATTTCCTCTTAAGGAGTTTTTGAGAAACTCAGTTAAACCATTGGTCTAGCTAAGCAGAGCCGAGAAGGACCCTGTGGGAGCTCACCATCTGCCCAGAATAATTCTCCCCCAAATGTAAAGTGCTCAGAAAACACAAAGTTTGTCTTGGCCATAGTGGGCCAGACCTAAGGAAGTGATCTGGGGCGAAAAGCTTTTACACAATTGTAAGTAATGGGACGTGTTGAACCCAGTTGAACCTCATTAAAATGCCACGGCGAGTTGAGTGTTTATGTTTCATGCTCATGTTGTTTGAATGTTTAAATTCACATGAAAACGGTAAGCACTGAGATGAAATAACTGGCAGGGCCTGGGCCACTATTTCAGGACGAAGGGTACTTGATGGCGACAGCGGTGTTGACAGAACACGCTGCCTCTGAAGTACATGGAGGGCCCCAGCTCAGATGGGCCCAGGGCTCCCCACTCTACTAACCTACCCATTAACATGATTTGCTTTTCCTCGTGTAACCCACTGCCAGGCACTGGTGCTTGTTCCACACACCCAGGTTGACTTATGATAAATGAAGGACAGAGTCTGTGTGATTTGGGAGAGGCCAGCAAAGAGCAGAGTGTAAGGGTTTGTTGGGGAAATAGATTGAATAAAGAAGGCTGTCTAGGAGAGAGAAATAAGACAATGTGTTTGAAAAACTGGAAACAAATTCCTTAAATACCTCACAGTAAGAGAATAGTAAGACAGATTATGGCCTAGTCATGCATTCTATTCATTTAAAAAAATGGATGAATTGTCTACTGTGCACCAGGGACCTGTGTCATTAGATTCTGGGACAAAATCCCTGGCCTCATTTTATGCAGCTATTTAAAATGACAGTTATGAAGCTTAGGTAACACCACGGAAAATGCTTATGATATAAATTTAGCAAAAGATGCAAGTGTCCAAATTTATGTACAGTGTGATGACCACTAGATTAAAAAAAAAAAAGATGGATGTATAGGAGAATGAAGTGAGAGAAAATATGGCAAGGAAGTAATGACTGAGTTGGGGGGCACGTGGAGTTATGGCCAACCTGCCTTTATTTTCCTAACTTCCTGTACAGTAGTTGTATTCCATTAGTAAATTAAAAAAAAAGTTTTTTAAAAAATAAGGGACATCATCTGACCAAGCGATCCTCCCACATTAACCACTGGTCCAGCCATCCTTCAAGGAGTACTTCACACTGGACCAGCCGGTCTTCCCGTGCCAACCGACTGCTGACCTTCTCCAGGTGTCAGGCTCTGCTCCTCGGATTCTGAATCATAGATGTGAACGTTTGGGAGGGGCCTGGATATGCAAAAGGGCACTCCTCTTCTCGGTCATGGCAAATTCAGCAGTTCTCCAGTGGAAATGGAGAGGGCCCCAATCCAGCACAATGCAGGGGCTGGTATTTCCCCCACTCTCATGGCCCGGGCACCCGTCCACTTAGGCCATGAGATGAAGGACTTGGCCAGCTTCCCACCTTGGGAATGGATGGGCCAGGTACCGCCTGCCAAGCCACAGCCAGACACTCACAACTGTGCCTGTGCCCCCGGAGAAAGCGAAGGTTCTGTGTGCTCACTCCGAATAGGCCTGCCTGGGTCATGACTCTGGGATGTAGTGTGGAATCAGACAACCCAAAAATTTTTTTTTTAATTTGCAAGTATTTAATCGAAGAACTATATGCACATGGTTAGGAAAATAAAATAGTACAGAAGGCTTATATTTAAAGCAGACCTCCGTTGCACTGCTCCTTGGAATCAGTCTTGTCTCCCAGAGGCAACGGCTTCTAACTGTTGCCGTTCTTGGTTCTGCCAGTTTCTTTCTGAGTAATATAATATACTAATCCTGCTGTGTCCTGGTGGTTCCTTAGGGAACTTTATCTATTGTCTCCCTGCTTGAATAAAGCAGGATTTAGCTCATCTGTACGCTTGGGTAGACGCAGAAAAGAGCCATCCAGGCGCTCCCTTCAAAAACCAACGTGCAGACCAGCTGTGTGAATAGTGGTCAGCAGCCAGCCCCTTTAGGGGCTGCCAGCCCCTTTAGGGTCAGCCTCAGAGGTAACACAGCGCCCTCGCCCAGGCCATGCCCTTTCTGGGGCAGCCTGCATCCAGTGCATCCCATGAGGGAATAAGGTCAGGACATTCCCGCTCAATGCAGGACTCAAATGGTGAATGCTCACTTCCGTGTTCCTGGCTGGTGGGAGGAGGCTTTGTAGAGTCTGCATCGTAGTTTGACTTGTCCCTCTGTCCAAACTGCTTCCTTCCCATTTGGTTAGCAGACATTCTGTCCACACCAAAATGTCCTTCATATTTGATCCTGTCTAAAACATCCACAGAGACATTTGGTTTATGCCAAAAAGTCCTTGAAATTTGGTCCTGTCAAAAGCCCTGTGACATGGACCATTCATGGATTATTCATGGATTATTCATGGATTCTTTTGGCTAGGACCAAATTTCAAGGACCTTTTGTCATGGACCAAATGTCTGTAGACCAAATATCCAATGGACGTTTTGGAGAAGACCAAAGTCCTGCAAGGTCCCACTCTTCACAGGTGCCAATCCTAATAAACGTCATGTGCCCCTAACTAGCTCAATGTCTGCTTCCAGGGACCCAATCCTGTAACAATTGTCCTTGTCCCTCTCCCAGTTTTTCAGAGTATATCAATTTGTATATACATCGTCAACTTAGCAGGAACTATATTTCCCAAAATTCCCTCCCCATCATGGTTCCAAGTTAGGGTTAGCCATGAAGGACATTTGTGCAAAATTTGGAAGGTGGAAGTGAGGCCACAGCCTTTTTTACTCTCTAAAGGTTGGCACAGGGCCAGGTGCCATTGCAGCTCACATCTCTCACTGACAAGTGGCTCACCTTGTTGGCCTGCTGCCTGAGGTTCCTCCACTCCTTCCAACTTTCCTTCAGCTCTTCTGTGTCCTGGGCTGGACACATGTGCAGCTCCATGATGAAAGTCACTCACATCATGGCGATTGGAGATGGAGACAGATAGAGGTTTCAGGTTGTTCGTGAGGGTTCCAGGTTGTCCTTCCTCTTCCTTGCTCGCATCTTTTCTTCTCCACTGCTGGTCCCGCTGACCACAGATCCAACACCAGACACAGAGGCAACAGGCTTACACAGACGATTTAATCAGGTCCCATGACTGCGTACTCCCCACAACAGTTCCTTTTTTCTTGAATTCTAACTGATACAGTCACTATTTCTAGTTCCTCTATTGGTAACTTTGTTTCATTAGCTCTCAATTGTATTTGACACCTTACCCTGTAAGGTAGGATATTAGTATCACCATCCTAGTCTTCCCCTCTCACCTCTTCTATCAGCTATTTTAAAATTTCTACATTGTTAAGTGTGGTAACATTATATCCTGTCCTAAAATCATAGTGACCCTTTCCCTTTTTTGTTCACGGTCCATTCTAAAAGTGGAAGACCAATAAACAGCAACTGGAATAGTGTATTTTGTGTGGGTAAATGGGCGCAGGGCCTGGTGACGGTCAATGACCACGTTTCTTTTCCTGTATATCTGAAGGCAGACACCAGTGCCACTCCAAGGACAATATTCTTAGCCCCAAGATCCAGTAGATTTTCTTACTTTATGTGCCACCATTTGCACAAATGCATCTTACCTCTTATGTTGTCTCATTTTTGGACCATAACTTTCTTGTTCAGTGGTTTGTTTTTCCCTGAGTTTTTGATTGCTTCCTTTTTTCTCTTTGGGCAAAGAAAGCTAGGTCTTTGCCATCATGTCCCAATTTTATCATCTAGGTTTTTCCTTATTTTATGTGTGTCTTGGATCCATTATGTTCTTCTAGACGTCTTTCTCCTTGGGACTCACGGACATTTTATTGGACACCATTTTCTTGCTAAACAGCTGACTTCTGGGTTAATTCCACCATTTCTTGTATTCTCACATTACCCTTTTATTGCCCTGATGTTCACTCCACTTTTCCTGGAGTACATTCTCATTTAGTTTATTCATAAAGCATGTACAAGAAGGAAATATCAAGTATAGTTGACCCTTGAACAATGTGGGGAATAGGGGCACCAACTTTCCCTGTGGTTATAAAGCTTCCTTTATAGTCAGCCCCCCCCCCACATCCAGATTCAACCAACAATTGGGTAGTACTGTAGTACGTATTCAGTGAAAGAAATCTGCACTTAAGTGGACCTGCACAGTTAGAATCTGTGTTGCTCAAGGGTCAACTGTACCTATGTGAGGATTTAGCTGTGTGACTTGGACAAGTTTCTAACCTCTTTGTACTTCAATTTCCTCAACTACAACATGAGGATTATGTCACGTACCTCATGGGATCACTGTGGGATTATATGTGATAACATTTGTAGAGTGCCTGATCCTTGGTGCTGAGCAACTTTTGGTTTATTTCCTTAATTAAGCCACTTTTTGGCTAAGATCTTAAAATGCTCCCACTGCCTATGGAATACAGTCCAAATTTTTTAGCATGGCCCAAGGCCCTCCTTTCATAATTGGATCCTAATTGACCTTTTCAAACTTATTTCTTATTACTCCCTTCATGTACTTTGTGCCCTGCCGAACTCTTCTCCCAGCACCTGTGTCTTCCAGCCATCGAACCTTGACCCTCTGTGTTCCCTCTGCCTGAAAAGCCTTTCTTATAATGTCTGTTTGTCCAAACCCATTTCCCTTCTCAAGTGCCCTCTCCACCAGACATCCTCCCCTGATCTCCAGCTATAAGCAGTCCAGCACTCTCTGGCTTTTATCCCTTTCTACTGGATATTAGAGTTGTTTTGGCCACACACTTGGCTGGCTGCCTGTGGACAGACCAAACCCTTTTAATACTTCTATGCAGCTGGGGCAACCACAGCAGGGAATGACCCTCTTTTTGCATGCTGGGCAGGATCCAGGATGCCTTAGGCAACATTTTCAGAGAGCCAAAAAACTACTGCTTCTTTCCTCTCTCCTGCCAGTGCAGCTTTCCTCCCCCATGAACAGCCCCTCCCCACCTATACCCCATGGAAGGGCCAACTTTATTTTTGGGAAACCACCTATTTGGTGAGGTCTTATGGCCCCTGGGAAAGTACCCTGCCACCAAATATCTCTTCCTTTGGGATTTAACTCCACCAAATAGGTGGTTCCCCTGAAAGTAAAGGGCTTGGGTGAAAGAGGATCCACAGAGTAGTGGGGTACCGGAGACGGATTTTTCTCGATTTCACAGGTTAGGTCTTAGGTATGATGGAGCCCGACTGGTCACCAGGTGAGGCAGGAGGTTGGGGAGAGCGTAGAAGGGAAGGTGATTCAACCTATGAATATAGGGTTTTCCCCATCCCATTCATGTGCCATACTCTCTCCTCCTGACCTAGGTGAGACCCTGGACGGCTCCTTGTAATATTACCTTTGAGGGAACCACAGAGAAAGTGAAATCCCTTAACTCACCCAGCCATTTCTTCTGGGTATGATCCCCAGCCATTTTTGTTCATTTTCAGGAGACATGGGAAAAGAAGCGTGGCCCAAGCTGGTGCTCATCCCAGGCCCTTCTCTTCAGAGCCAGGCCCGACCCACTCCCTATGACCTCGATCAATGTAGAAGGCATCCAGCACTGTGGAGGTGCAGAAGCTTGGAGTTGTGTGTTTCTGAGCAGACTTTGAAGCCTATTAAGTTTTGAATTCCGTCTGGTGGTCACATCCTGGACTGGCTGCCCCATGGCAGACAAAGCTCCTTTTGTAACCAGTGGGACCAAGGGAAGGGGGAAGCCGAGTTCTTAATGTGGCCGACCAACTTCCAGCTTATACCAATAAATTTCTCCTTGGACCTTTCCAGTACAAAGCCTTGCTAATATGGAGCTGTGGGGCTGCGGGAACTGGCTGAGGCCCGGCAGTGTCCACAGACCCAGTTCTCCTTGCCCTTGGCCAGATCCAGCTCTGTGGCAATCTAGGGCTCAGGTAACAGAGGCCTGGGATCCCAGGCATCTAATTCGGTTTTCGTGTTATGTGCCCTATCCAGGAGGAAGGCTGTCCAGGGAGGCCACCCACACCTGAATCAAAGAACACAGTTTCTTGTTGCTGGAAGGGTCCTCAGAGAAAGCAAGTCTAACCCTGTTTCTTTTTCACAGGGAATGGGGTGTGTGGATATTGGATCTCTGTTATCTACAGAGACAGTGACTAGGCTGGGGCTAGACTGCGGGTCTCCCTACTCCACATCAAGAGATCCTTTTGCGTACACCATGCATGACTTTTCTTCTGGAAATGTGTATGCTTCAACAAAAAGACAAAGGGAACAGGTCAATGAGGTCTAAAGAACCAACTGATGATGGTCGGGGTTAAAGCAAAGTGATTGGCCTATAGGCCAGGGCTGCCCTGGTTCTCCCCTACATCACGCTATAGACCACAGTCTTCTGTAAGACCCAAGGGAGCTGTAATTCCAGTAGGAGTCCAAAGGCCTGAGAACCAGGGCAGCCGATGTTGTAAATCCCAGTCCAAGGGCAGGAGGAGACCATATCAAGAGGTGTGTACCAGCTCAAACAGGCAGGTGGGAAGGGAAAGGGACAAATTCATCTTTCTTCTACCTTCTGTTCTATGCAAGCCTTCAGTGGATTGGGTGAGGTCTACCCACACCAGGGACAGCAATCTACTTTAGGGAGTTCACTGATTCAAATGCTAATCTCATGTGGAAATGCCTTCACAGACACACCCAGAAATAATGGTTAACCAGCTCTCTGGCTAGTCGACACATAAAATCAACTATCACAATGTTCTTGCTTTTCACCAGTGTCATAAGTTTGCTTTTGTTTTTTGTTTATAAAACCTGGCTCTCAAATTTGAAAAGGAGTCAACTACAGCTCCGTATTTCCTTTGTACCTTCCATACATACCTAGGGCTTCCCAGTGATGCAAAGACTACTTGGGTGGGAGCCAAACCGTGGAGCTCATTTATGATACAATTACAGACAATTACCCACTGGAAAGTTAAACCCCAGCTAGTTGTTCTGTTACTATGACAGCAAACGGGGGCTAAATTGATAAATAATTTCAGGGACTTATGCATATTGGGGGAGGCAATATAGTCAAGTCATTTAGAAGATAGTCTGTGGAGCCAGATATAGACCTGGGTTCAAATCTCAGCTCTGCCATGATTTACTGACTTTGTGACCTGTGGACAGTTACTTTACCAACTTTTGCACCAGTTTCCCCATACGTCAAATGGGGATAATACTAGGGTTGTTTAGAAGGACTTTGTGAATTCATCCATGTGAAGTACTTAGAACAATGTCTGTTACATAGTAAGTGCTCAATATGTGTTAGCTGTTATTATTATTGGAGAAGTGAGTGAAAATAATAAACATTTGTTGAGTGTTTGGGTGAGGTATTGTGGATGCCAGGAGCTTTGGGAGATAAGAGGGTTAATAAGAAGAATAAGAGGTGGGCCCAGCTCTTGAGGTGCTTTCAGTCAACAAGAAAGAGAAGATACTAACATGTCAAACAGAAGGAATGCCATGCAAGTGAGACCAATAGTAACAACTGATTTTTGGGATAGGGGATTGGATTTCGGAAGGGGAAGAACAGAAATCAGGCCAGAACCTAAACATTCTGAGATCTCAGAGATGGGAAAATTACCTTGAGTAATTTGGGGGCGGTTGGAAAGTGAAATTTTTTTCCAGTTAGAGGCCTGGGGTGTGTGTGTCTGTGTGTGTGTGTATACCCATTTACAAAAAGAAAGGCCTTTTTTTTTTTTTTTTAAAGAAAAGAGAGAAAGGAACATTTCCAACACCTCCCTGTAACCTCATTCCACTAGGCCACTTCAAGATTTCATTAGCACATTGGCTATGGCACTTTTGTTTCAGCTACCCCAGCTCCCAGGATACCTGGGGGAATTCTGAGAGGTTAGTTTTGCCTCTCGGAGAGAGAAGGAACCAAGCAGAGATTTCCAGGTCAGAGCAGATTTGGACACCTATCTCTAAGGGAGTGGACTGGGCACCCAACCTCCTGATACCAGAAGGAATACGGTCCAGGGGCCATTCACATGGAGCCTGATTTATGTATAAATTTCTATACTATGGTTGTTTTCTTAAGTAATAACTAAGGAAAGGAAGGGAGGACTTCAACCTGATTTAGAATCTCTTTATTCAGTTACTTTTTAGCCTTTGTAACCTCAGCTATTTGGAACCCCAGAGGGATAAGTTGTTCTAAAGGGTTAAAACTTGGGTGCCCAAACTTAAGTCATTTTGATGGGCTTTAAAAATGTATGCATGCTTTTTTGCTTTGTTTAGTAGAGTATTTGGAACATGATTTAGCCTTTTCTACCAGAGTACTCTGTCACCCTTATGATCTTGTGTATTGGATAACTTGACCCACACTAAGTAGGCCCAGATTACTATGTATTTTGAACTTTATATAATTTTATTGAAAAAAAAAGCTCCAATAGACTTCTGGAATTAGCATGTAAAAAGCTTAGAAGTTGTCATTCCTGTCTTTACAACAAAAAAAAGTGATTCAAACTGAAAATCAATGACTTTTCTTGAATTCTTCACAGAATTAGGGTTGCAGGGCAAATCATCACCCTGAAATCTGTAGAGACATGTGAATACAGAGGAACACAGCTGTGATCAGCTTACCTGGAGCAGATGTTGCTAGAGCCATAAACTGGTGGGAACACTTAAGTGATAATTTGACAAATTGCTAGAGATTGAATGTGGACTATCATGAGAGTGAGAAATTCTTGGGGGCCACAGACTTAGGGACCCCCACACTCTTGTGGGTTTTACCTCCAGGAACTGCCAGATTCTCACAGTGAAGAGCCAAGAAAGAGCCCCTTGTGACTCTGACCGGGAGAGGGGAAAAGTAATCATTCAGAGCATTCTCTATAACAAAGGACTACTCTCCTGGGGAAAATACTTTGCCAGAGCCTTAGCCTACCTGGAGGAAGTGTGTTTACCCAGCTCCAGCCCCCTTTAGCCTTCCTGTCTCACCTAAAGGGAAGGAGAAAGCTAAGAAACATTTGTGAAGGTCACAGCCCAGAGGCACAGATCCACTAAAAGACTGAGTTTAAATCATAGGATTATATAACACTTCCTCTCCTCACACTTTGCCAACACATCAACAGGGCTCCTGTGTGATGACAGTGAATTACAGCTGAAAGAACTGTAAGGTGAAGACTCCGTTTCAGGAGGAGTTCTTAGGGAAGCCCAAAGACAATGGAAGAGACAAAAACAAGGACACTAGAGAAATCTGAAGCCTCTGGCACCTACAGTAACAGCCCAACATTAAACACAGCTCAACTCTTAGCCAGATTAACATAAAGATTTTTCACTCGGTTCCTATTACTGTGTATATCATGTGTAGCTTTCAACAAAAAATTACAAGGCATGCTAAAAGACGGTAAAAAACAGACGTAAAAAAACAAAGAAGGCTTCCCTGGTGGCTCAGTGGTTGAGAGTCCGCCTGCCGATGCAGAGGACGCGGGTTCATGCCCTGGTCTGGGAGGATCCCACATGCCACGGAGCATCTGGGCCCGTGAGCCAAGGCTACCGAGCCTGCGTGTCCGGAGCCTGTGCTCCACAACGGGAGAGGCCACAGCAGTGAGAGGCCTGCGTACCGCAAAAAAACAAAAAACAAAAAAACAAAGAAAGCATCAGAGCTAGACTTAGATATGACACAGATTCTGAAATTATCAGACAGGGAATTTAAGATAACTAACATGTTAGGGGCTCTAATGGAAAAATTAGACAACATGCAATAACTGATGGATAATATAAGCAGAGATTTGGGAACTCTTAGAAAGAATCAAAAGGAAATTCTAGAAATTAAAAAACAACAACAACATTGCAACAGAATGAAGAATGCTTCTGATGGGCTCATCAGCAGACTGATGATGACTGATTGAGGAAAGAATCAGTGAGCTTGAAGATATGTCAATCGAAATTTCCCAGACTGAAATAGTCAAATACTTAGCGTCAAGAGTGGAATGGTGGTTGCTACTGCCTGGGAGGAGGGAGAAATGAGGAGTTACTGATCAGAGAGCAAAAAGTTTCAGTCAAGCAAGATGAACTAGCTCTGGAGATCTGCTGCAAACATTGTACTTTTAGTCAACAGTAATATTTTGTACACTTAAAGCAAAACAAAATAAAGAACTTTCCCAAACTGAAATGCAAAGAGAGAGAAAAAAGGAAAAAAACAAACAGAACATCCACGAATTAGTGGAACAATTTCAAAAGGTATAACATACATATAATTGGCATGCCAGAAGGAAAAGAAAGAGCAGGGCAGAAGAAATATTTTAAGTAATAGTGGCCAAGACTTTTCCAAAATTAATGACAGCCTTCAAACTGCAGATCAAGGGAGCTCAGAGAACACCAAGCAGGATAAACACTAAACATATCTACACTTAGGCAAATCGGTATTCAAACTGGGGAAAACCAAAGACACAGAGAAAATCTTGAAAGAAGCTGGAGGTGATACACACTTTACCTACAGAGGAACAAGGATAATAATTATAGAATATTTCTTGTCAGAAACAATGCAAGCAAGAAAAGAGTGGAAAGAAATATTTAGAGTATCAGAAACCACCCCCCCCACCACCAATTTAGAATTCTATATCCAGTGAAATTATCCTTCAAAAGTGAAAAAGAAAGACTTTTTTTTGACAAACAAAAACTGAGGGAAAATACTTCCAGTGGATCAATCCTGCAAGAAATCTTAAACGTTTTTCAGGGGAGAAGGGAAATGATGTATGATCAGATGTACATAAAGAAAGGAAGAGCACCAGAGAAGGAATCAATGGATGTAAAATAAAATTTTATTTTTCTTATTATTCATTGATATAAAATATAACTGGGTGGCTCTGGCACATGGATAAGTGAAATGAATGACAACAATGTTATAAGGGATGGAAGGAGCTATTGGAAATATTTGTTGTAAGGATCCTGTACTATATGTGAAGTACTATAGTGTTATTTAAAGGTGGAGTTAAATTAGTTGTAATTGTATGTTGTAAACTCTAGGGCAGCCACTAAAAAATTTTAAAAGAAGTGTGATTGATATACTAAGAGAAGACATAAAATGGAATCATATAAAATGTTCAGCTAAACATTCAGTGAAGGCAGAAAAAAAGGGGAAAGAAAAAGAAAGATCAAGTGTAACAAGTAGAAAACAGTTACAAGCATGGTAGATTTACTCCAACTATATCAATAATCACTTTAAATGTAAATGCTATAAATATATAAATTAAAAGATAGAGGTTGTCAGAGTGGATAAAAAAACACAAAAATAAAACAAGACCCACTACCTGTTGTTTATAAACAACTGATCTTAAGTATCATGACTCAGATAAGTTAAAAGTAAAGGGATGGGGCTTCCCTGGTGGCACAGTGGTTGAGAGTCCACCTACCAATGCAGGGGACACGGGTTCGAGCCCTGGTCTGGGATGATCCCGCATGCCGCGGAGCGGCTAAGTCCGTGAGCCACAATTACTGAGCCTGTGCGTCTGGAGCCTGTGTTCTGCAATGAGAGGCCTTGATAGTGAGAGGCCCGTGCACCGCAATGAAGAGTAGCCCCCACTTGCTGCAACTAGAGAAAGCTCTCGTGCAGAAACGAAGACCCAACACAGCCAAAAATAAAAATAAATAAATAAATAAAATTTAAAAAAAAGTAAAGGGATGGAGAAAGATATACCATGTTAACATGAATCAAAGAAAGCTGGAATAGCTACATTAATTTCAGTCAAAGCTGATCAGAACAAAAAAAAATCAGGAATAAAGAGATGAACTGATTAAGGAGTCAATTGTCTGAGAAGACATAACAATCCTTTGTGTGCACCTAAAAACAGAGCATCAAAATACATATTGCAAAACTGATAGACCTTCAAGGAGAAACAGATGAATCCACTATTATAGTTGGAGACTTTAGCACTTTTCTTTCAGTAACTGATAGATGAAGCAGGGAGAATACCAGTCAGGATATAGCTTACCTGAATAGCGCTACCAACCAACTTGATTTAGTCAACATTTATGAAATACTCAATCCACAACAACAGAATACACGTTCTTCTCAAGATGACATGGAACATTCACCAAGACAGACCATATTCTGACCTATAAAACACACCGAATACATTTAACAGAATAAAAATCATACAAAACATGTTCTCAGATCACAGTGGAATTAAAGTAGAAATCAACAGAATGATAGCTGGAAAATCCACATTTGGAGATTACACAACACACTTCTAAATAGCACATAGGCCAAAGAAGTCTCAAGAGAAACTCGAAAATATTTGAAAATGGAAATACTACTTATTAAAATGTGTGTGGTCAGTGAAAGTAGTGCTTAGAGGGCAATTTATAGCATTAAATGCATATATTAGACAAGAAGAAATATCTAAAATCATTGATCTAAGTTTTCATTTTAGGAAACTAGAGTAAGAAGAGCAAATTAAGCGTAAAGCAAGTAGCAGACAAAATAATAGAAGAAATCAAGGAAATTGAAAAACAGGAAAACAATAGAGAAAAATCAATGAAACCAAAAACTAGTTCCTTGATATCATAAAACTGATAAAACTCTAGCCAGGTTAAACAAGAAAAAAATAGAGAAAACACAAATGACTTAGAAACAAAAGAGGTGTCATCTCTACTGCTCCCATGGACATTAAAGGGATGATAATGAACACTATGGACAACTCTGTGCTCACAAATCTGATAACTTTGATAAAATGGATCAATTCCTTGAAAGACACAAACTATCAAAACCCACAGAAGGAAAAATAGTTTGAATAGGTATATCTATTTAAGAAGGAAGCACTAGGTTCAGATGATTTCACTGGTGAACTCTACCAAACATTCAAGGAAGAAATGATACTGCTCTCTACAACCTCTTCCAGAAAATGCAGGCAGAGAGAACATTTCCTAACTCATTCTATGAGGCCAGCATAACCCTAATGCCAAAACGAGAAAAGACATTACAAGAAAGGACAATGCAAGATTCTTATCTTTCATGTACATAAATGTAAAAATAAAAATCCTCAACAAAATATTAGTAAATCAAATCCAACAATGTATAAAAAAATTATATAGCATGAGCAAGTAAGACTTAGTCCAGGTTTGTAAGGCTGATTCAACATTCCAAAATCAATCCATTTAATCCATCACATCAATAGGCTAAAGAAGAAAAATTATACCATTATATCTACTGATACAGGAAAAGCATTTGACAAAATCCAACATCCATACATGATAAAAAACTCTCAGCAAACTAGGAATAGAGGGAAACTTCCTCAACTTAATAAAGAACGTCTACAAAAAGCCTACAACTAACATACTTAATGGTGAGAAATTGGATGCTTTTCTCTTAAAAGCAGGAACAAGGCAAGGATACCCCCTATCACCACTCTTATTAACATTGTACTGGGAGTCCTAGCTAGCACAATAAGATAAGAAAAGAAAAGAAAATTTATACAGACTAGGAAGGAAAAAATAAAAGTTTATTCACAGATGACAAGATTGCCTATGTAGAAAAACTAAAAAAACTGACAAAAAAATCCCACAAGAACTCCTGGAACTACTTAGCAAGTACAGCAAGATTGTGGGCTACAAGGTTGATATACAAAAGTCAGTTGCTTTCCTACATACCAGCAAAGAACAATGGAAATTTAAAAAATGTATCATTTACAATAGCATGGAAAAAATGAAATACTTAGGTATAAATCTAACAAAATATGTTCAGGATCTATATGTGGAAACTACAAAACTTTGATGAAAGAAATCAAAGTTCTAAATAAATGGAGAAATATTCTATGTTCATGAATTGGAAGACTCAGTATTGTTAAGATGTCAATTATTCCTAACTTGATCTATAGATTTGATATAATCCCAATCAAAATCCCAGAATGATTTTGTAGATATCAATAAGTTCTAAAGTTTATATGTAAAGACAAAAGACCTAGAATGGTCAACACAAAACTGAAGAAGAACAAAATTGGAGAGCTCACACCACCTGATTTCAAGACTTCCTATAAAGCTACAGTAATCAAGACTGTGTCATATTGGTCAAAGAATAGACACATAGCTCAATGGAACAAAATAGAGATCCCAGAAATAGAATCAGATAAATATAGTCACATTATCTTTGGCAAAGGAGCAAAGGCGGTTCAGTGGAGAAAAGGTAGTCTTTCAACAAATGGTGCTGGAGCAATTGGATGTCTACATGCAAAAAGAGAATCTAGACACAGACTGTACACCTTTCACAAAAATCAGTTCAAAATGGATCATAGACCTAAATACGAAATGTAAAACCATAAAACTTCTAGAAGAAAACAGGAGAAAATCTAAGTGACATTGAATTTGATGATAAGAAAACAACCAACAACCAGATTCTCAGGATTTTGGAGACAGAGAGACGGCCAATTGGTTTGACTTGGTCCCTTGAATGGAGGAGATAGGAAGGGATGTGTGTGTGTGTGTGTGTGTGTGTGTGTGTCTTTCTGTCTGTCTGTTGGGGCTGGGAGGGCAGAGAAACAAAGTAGGTTGGTTTGCAGAGAGAGGAGATGAAACAAAAGCTCAGAGAGAAGTGCAGGTGAAACATGCAAGGAGAGACACTGCCTGTGGTTCCTGGTGACTTTCTAGTCCTTTGGTTTCTATCCACTGAGAAGACTTCCTATGGCTTCCATGGATACTCCAGGATTCTTCTAGGAAGATTTCTTATCACCTATGCAAGTTCAAGGTGTTTTCTATTAACTAAGACTCCTGTTAATAGGGTAATAGGGCCCTACATGAAAATCTTCATGTAGACTTGTACCTCAACCTCCCCTGTCTCCCTCAAATCAATAGACACTTAGATATATACATTGTATTTCCTTTCAGGTCCAAATACAAAATCCCTTTCTGAAGCTTTCCAAGAAGGCTTAGCACAGCTGAAATTTCGTTCTCTGCTGCTGATAAAACTGGCCCATATATGTGTGACTGGCCTGGTACCACAGCCTGGATTCCAGAGTTGTACCATTTAAACTTCCTGATCACCTCCCGTTTTCTCTTCTCATTTTGTCTAAGTTTAGCTCTGCTCTGTGCCAAGCTTTGCAGCTATTCTTGCTACAGATAAAGTAGTTTAGTAAATAGGGTGAGGGGTTTCAGTGAGCAAAAGACAGACAGAAAGAGCCAGAGGCAAAGTTAGAGTTTGGGCCTTGGTGAGTAACCCTGGGCCCACTTTCTGATCATCTCTCAGCTTTACATGGTTCAGTAGTTTGATATTATCAGTTCAGACAAAGATGACAAGGCCCAGTGAAGCACTGTCCAGTAGAAATATGATATGAGCCATAATGTAATTAAAAATTTCTAGTGGTAATCTTTTATTTATTTAAATTTTATTGTAGTATAGTTGATTTACAATGTTGTGTTAATTTCTGCTGTACAGCAAAGTGATTCAGTTATACCTATATATATATATGTTCTTTTTCATATTCTTTTCCATTATGATTTATCACAGGATATTGAATATAGTTCCCTGTGCTCTACAGTAGGACCTTATTGTTTATCCATCCTATGTATAATAGTTTGCATCTGCTAATCCCAAACTCCCAATCCTTCCCTCCCCCATCCCACCACCCCTTGGCAACCACTAGTGGTAATATTTTAAAAAGTAAAAAGAATAATAGGTTAACCCAAAATATCTAAAATGTTATCATTTCAATATGTACTCAATATAAACATTATTCATGAGATACTTTACATTCATCTTTTGGAGTACGAAATCAAAATTCAGTATGGATTTCTCAGTTTGTACCAGTCACATTTCAAGTGCCCAGTAGTCACATGTATGGGACAGTACAGTTGTTAGGCTAGAATTAGATTTGGCTGCTAGTGTCAAAAGTGGCTTAAACAAGAACGAAGTACATTTTCTCTTATGTAAATGTTCAGGTAGGCATTGTGGGCTATCTTAGATGGCACTGTGGCAATATTCAACCCAGGCTCCTTCTATCTTGTTGCTTCTGTCCTCTACATTGTTGCTCCAACCTGCATTGACTTCCTTTCCAAATTCCTCAACAGTCCAATATGACTGCTTCAGCTCCAGCCAGTGCATCCACATTCCAGCCAGCAGAAAGGGGAAAAGGAAGGAGAAGGAAACACTACCCTCTTATACTGGTACTTCCAAGAAGTTACACATTACTTTGACTTACATGCCATTGTCCAGAATTTAGTCACATGGCCCTACCTAGCTGCAAGGGAAGCTGAGAAATGTAGTCTATGTTTTAGGTGACCATGTGACTATCTAAAATTTGGGGAGTTCTGTGACTAAGGAAGAGAAAGAGAAGAGATATCGGGAATCAACTGGTAGTGTTGGTCTCAAACCAATCCACACTAAAGCAATGTAGATCAGAATGATAAACCAGAAAGCCAGTTTATGAGGATATTATGAGATTGTAATTGCCAACAGGGTGGGTGTGCGTGGGTCTGCTCTTGCAGTCTCTTCCCAGTAGGATAATCTAAATGGTTGGAAGATTAATGGATCAGACTATGATGGCCTGAGAGACCCCTTTCCATTTAAGGGTATACTGACCTGCCAAGTGAACTAAATCATTCCTGCCAACCTGTGAGGAAGCTCCCTCTCTGGGATGATGCTAGAGATACTTGGACAAACTCCTGCCCTTCATTGTTCCTTTATCTGAACTTCCTGGGGGCTCCATCCTTCCCTCATCCTAGTTTTGCACATTACCACTCTGCTTACATTAGTTACATTTTAGACTTTGGGAGGAGATTTTGAAGAAACACTGGCTCCTTGCTATAGGCTCTGGAAATACTGTTGTCTCATCAGCAACATTCATTCACTGGACAAGCATTTATTGAGCACTTACTGTGTGCCAGGTATTGCATTATGCTCAGAGTGAATAAGAACCTACTTTCTGTCGTTGTGGTGATCACAATATCTAAAGAATAGGGAAGGTGGGGCTGGCTTCCCTGGTGGCACACTGGTTGAGAGTCCGCCTGCTGATGCAGGGGACACGGGTTCGTGCCCTGGTCTGGGAAGATCCCACATGCCGTGGAGCGGCTGGGCCCGTGAGCCATGGCCGCTGAGCCTGCGCGTCTGGAGCCTGTGCTCCGCAACAGGAGAGGCCACAACAGTGAGAGGCCCACGTACCGCAAAAAAAAAAAAAAAAAAAAAAAAAAAAGAATAGATGTACACTGAGTACCAGGAGTGAAAAGGCATCTGTGGTACTGTGATTTATAATATGCGAAATCTATATTTGATCTTTGTCCATTTCTGGCACAGAGCTCCTAAAACCCTTGTAATTTCCTAAGTAATGAGAACAACAAAGGTGTTTTTGTTATGTTAATGGGGTGACTTTTGGACAAACCTAAGGATGGGGGCTGGTTGCCAGGAGAATCAACCTTGTGACTGGAGGGTTAGAACTTTCCATCCCACTCCCTGAGCTCCAGGGAAAGGAGAGGGGCTAGAGGTTGAATCAATCACCAATGGCCAATGATTTAATCAACTATGCCTATAAAATGCAGTTTCCGTAAACACCCAAAAGGACGGGGTTTGGAGAGCTTCCAGGTGGGTGAACACATAGAGATATGTGGAGAATAATGCCCCTGGGGATGGCATGGAAGTTCTGTGCTCCTTCCCACATACCTTGCCCTATGCATTTCTTCCATCTGGCTGTTCCTTAGTTACATCCTTTTATAAAAAATCACTAATCTGGTGAGTAAGTGGTTTCCTGAGTTCTGTGAGCCACTCTGGCAAATTAATGGAACTTGAGGAGTGGGTCATGGGAGCCTCCAATCTATAGCCAGTCAGTCCGAAGCACATGTAACTATCTGGTCTTGGGACTGGCCTCTGGAGCAGAGGGCAGTCTTGTGGGATTGAGTTCTTAGCCTGTGGAATCTCGTGCCATCTCCAGGTAGACAGTGTCAGAATTGAGCTGAATTGTAGGACACCCAGCTGGTTGTTGTTTGTGTGGGAGCCCACCCCTGTCCCAGCATGCCACCCTCCCAGACACACACATTGGAATTGGTTGCAGAAAATGCAGCATCCCGGGTGGAAGGGACGGACAGCAGGTGCAAAGGTTTAGAGACATCAAAGCACATGACAGGTTTGGGAATAGGAAGTAGCTGGGTGGGGCTTGAGGGGAGGAGGTGCTGGCAGGGTGCTGCAGTGGACACTGTGGTGGCCTCCTTAACATCCATTTCCTTTTGGTAACTACCCCATTTTCCTTTGGGTATCCACCCTCCCTCCACTTCCCATGTACTCTGGAGGAAGTTGACTCCACCCCAGCCCTAGGGGTGGGGGCAAATAGCCCCAGTATAGACTCATCGGCCAAATCCCTTCTTGCCTGAGAATGAACAAGTGACCCAGTTCTGACCAAAAAGATTGGAGAAGACTTTGCTGGCAGCTTCAGGAAAAGACACTCTCTGTCTTTCTCTTTCTACATGGCATGGAGTGTGGGTGTGAGGCCAGGAATTACTGCAGCCATTTTGTCACAAGAAGAAGAAGGCTGCCTGAGGTTAAATACAGCACCATCGATGGCAGGGAGGACATCCAGAAAGAAGCAGGGGTGTTGACGGCATATTGAGATGTTAAGTCAAACCTACCCTGAAGCCCACTCTACCCTTAGGTCTTAGGCAGGTTTGGGCCACAGTGTGAGGGACCTTGGTGTTTAGCCTTTATTCTGGGGGCAGAGGGAAACAGTGGAAGGTTTTCAAGCAGGGGAGTGAGCTGACTGGACCTGAGCTGTAGGAAGCTGCCTCAGGGAACTGAGTGCCATGAGAACCTGAGCCAAGACAGGAGAAGGGGACAGTGTGAGGGTCACTCAGGTGACTGAAGCAGACTGACTGGATAAGAGGGTGTGAGGACAAGGGTGTGTTTGGGGAAGATTCTAAAACTCTTAGCCTGAATACACGAATGGAGAAGCTCTCTTTCTTCCTCCTTCTACCTCCATCACTGTACCCCCATGAAATCATTTCCACTGCCAGACTCTTTATTCTCCTTTTTTGTGTATTCATCCGTCTGATTACGGTTCCTCATGGGCATGCCTGGTCCTCTAGAGCAGGGACCGTGCTTCCTCATCTTCACATCCCCAGGGACCAGCCTGACACATGGTTGGCACTTGATCAACCCTGAATTGGACTGAGTTGATAGCGTACCGGTTCTTGCTGCGCTAGGCGTTAGCTGCACCCTCCTCCCGCCCCCAGGGCTTAGTCATCTCTTTCGTAAGTAGCCTCCAAAAGCTGCAGCCACAATACCCAGCTTCCTTGTTGCTGGCGGGTGTCGGCAGCCTGAGTGCCAGAATGCTGGGAAGCCAGCCGCTGGGAAGAGCTAGGGTGGTGAGAGGGAGAGAGTAATCAGGACTTCCACACGTTCATGCCAAGCGTGTGTGCTCCCCAGGAGATCTGTAACAACACCTCTTCTCCAGGAAGTAGAAACCAGCCCTCCTTCCTTTCTTTTTTCTCACCTGTCATGTCCTGTGGCCAGAAATGCATTCATTGGCTTTCCATGCTTCTAAAATAAATCAGTTTCAGAACCACACCCTTCCAAGCTACCCCAGGTTTGCTCTCTGAGAGGGTTAACCTTCCCATCCCTCCAAGCATAATATGCTGGGGTTCCACTTCATAAAAATATTAACCCTTTAGCTCCTTTCAGAAGAGGGATCTTGGTTTTCCCGAATGTCTGCTCCCCACTATTTCCCCCTCGGCTACTAGTTCATCCCATAGGATATTGACTGTATTTTGGGACAGTCACAGGCTGTGGGGCATTGAGGAGAATTACATTAACCTTTTGCCAACTTTGCAGGGCACCCTTCCTTATTCCTTTTATGTCAACCTCCGATGGGTTTTTGAGACACCCCTTGTTCTTCCAACCCCAAAGTTTTCCTCATCACCTCACCAAGATTTCAAGCTTTTCCCCTGGTCTGTTTCGCCATGGAAATTCCCAGCCCCCCGCTAGCCTGTGCTTCTCAAGGGCTCTGAAATTCAGCTCTCATCTGCCCTAGTGTTATGTTGTTTTCCCTGTCACGATGGCAGGGATTAATACGTGCCAGGGAAGGAGGGTGGAGGGAAGAAAGTGAGCAGGGAAAAGCAGGACGATGATGGGAGAGAGCCGGATGGGAGGGTGTCTGAGGAGGAAACAGAGAAATAGGCTGAGTGCATCAAGGACGGAAAAGGGATTCCTGTTTTGTTTTGTTCTATTTTGGTTTTGGTTTTTTAGTTTGGGTTTGTTTCTGGAGGTGAGGAGACATATGTTTACTGCTGAATCCTGCCCCCAATACAGTCACAGCAAAAGAAATCCTCTCCCGTAGTCAATAATCCAGAGACAATTTCCAGACCCCAGGTCTAGTAGGAAAAACTCTCAAAAGAGCTTCCAGTTATTCTCAATGCACTGAGACAGGCCTGCTGGGTCAGTGTGACAATGTGACCCAGTGCCACCCCGAGACTTAGGTAAGCAGGCCCTGACCTTTGGAGATCCCTGCCCTGGCACCCCTGCATTCCTGGGGTGAGAAGTCCTCAGGACCAAGGGAGAAGCCCAATCAGAGCCTACATCCATGCCCACGCTTACCCTTGTCTAGACCTTGTTCCTAGTATCCAGGACCCCAGATTCTCTTCCCAAATGGTCCAAGCCTGCTTCCAGGGCCCATAAAGGCCTATTTTCCTGGTCCAGGGTGCCCAGTGCAGCCAGTGGCCAAAGGGTAGCTGCTTGCAGCACAGGCAGTGGACAGAATGTGGAGCTACATGCTGGCATTAGGGACATGCAGGTGGGCAAGATCCCCCGCTCAGGGTCAGAACAAAAGGGGGACAGGCCCTGATCTGGGACTGCCTGTCCCTGTGCTGCCATACTGTGGTCCGAGGAGCCTGAGAATTCTAAATTCAAGCTTGGCCTTCCAAGAATGTTAGGAAGGTATGTTTGTGAAGGTAGGAGGAGAAGACATATTTTATTTAACAAGTTGTTAGCTTGACTAATAGCTTTTAAATATTTAGATACATGATATGTGGGTCTTCATTTGAATTTTGCCCTGGTCCCCCAAAACTACAAAACAACAAAGATTTGCCTGTCGTGGATGCCTCTATTTTCAGCTGTACCTCTGAATCTCTTCTTCTCCATGTCCCGGGTCTCCTCTGGTAAATGCCTTCATTCAAAGTCTCCATACTATGAGGGGCAGTTAATAAAGCTTGCCTTAGTTATAGTGAGGGCAGCAGTAATGGAATAGTGGCTATCTTGTTTTCTCTGTTTACTCTTTTTTGTTTATTCTTTTTTTTTAAACATAATGTACTCTTTTTTTTTAATTAAATTTTTTTTTTTAATTTTTGCCTGTGTTGGGTCTTCGTTGCTAGGCTTTCTCTAGTTGCGGCAAGCGGGGGCTACTCTTCATTGTGGTGCGTGAGCTTCTCATTGCAGTGGCTTCTCTTGTTGTGGAGCACAGGCTCTAGGTGCATGGGCTTCAGTAGTTGTGGCACACAAGCTCAGTAGTTGTGGCTAGCGGGCTCTAGAGCACAGGCTCAGTAGTTGTGGCGCATGGGCTTAGTTGCTCTGTGGCATGTGGGATCTTCCCAGACCAGGGATCGAACCGTGTCCCCTGCATTGGCAGGCGGATTCTCAACCACTGCACCACCAGGGAAGCCCTCTCTGTTTTTCCTTTTTGGTTACCTAGATTCAGAACCCCCTTTCTGAATTTGGGAAATATCCCATCCTGTACACACCCACTTTTATGAGCCTTGGTAGGGAAGAGAGCTCACATTCCTGTATGGAAGACAAAAATGCTAGGAACTTGCTATGGCAGACGCACCAGTCATCTCTCCTGATATCTATTCTCTCCATCTTTAGTAAGAGAACCCCCGATTTTTAGCTGGGCACATGGCTACCTGCATCAAAGACTACATTTCCTAGACCCTTTTATGCCTGATTTGGCCAAATGATCAAGTTTCAACCATTGAGCTACGAGTAATGTTTATGAGTTTCAGGAAGTGGTAGTAAAGGAAGAGGTCATCCTTTTTTGCCCCTTTCTCTTTCCCGATGGCTGGGATGTGGACTTGATGGCAGCCGCTCAAGCAGCCATATTGGTCCATAAGGTAGCACACAAAGGCAGAGTTGAAGGAGCTTCAGAGCACCTTGCATGCACTCTTTGCCTTAAACTTTTTTTACACAGGGAGAAATAAATTTCTATTTTGCTTGTGGTTTATTTAAAACTACAAGTATTTTGAGTTTTCTGTTATGTGGTGTGGAACCCAAGCCTGAATAATTCATTTGTTTTCCCAACCTCTCTTGCAGCTAGGGTGCAGCACGTGACCAGACTCTACCAAGGCAGGCTCTTTGGTCAAGGCAGCCTCAGCAGGGAGCTTGAATTTGTGCAGTAGTGGTTGCACCTAGTGTACAGTGCTGGGGGTGGGGGCAAAGCAGGATGAAATGCCCAGTGCTTGGTGGTGGCAGCAGGTCCTCACCTCACTAGGCCAGTTTTGTCTCATGATTTTGGGTACAATTTTTGGCTGCATGGTCTCAAACTTAGTCTGCCAGCCCACCTGATGATTCTGTAAGTTATCAGTAACCTGTCAATAAATCCCCGCTCTGCTCACATCTGCCAGTGTTGGTCCGTAACCCACAGTAAAAATACTTTTTAACAATAAGAGTTCACCAAGATGGTTGGTTTTTGCCTTCAAATGAATTTAACTCAGACTCAGTATGAGGCACGAATCCCATCTAATAAAAGTCAGAATTTTCCAATTCCCTTGTTTCTAAAGATGTTTCTGGCGGGGCGGGTTGAATTAAGCTCTTTGGAATATTTGGTGTCTCTTGTTACAGGGATACATACCATCTGCTAGTCGAAGCTATGGTATTTTGGGAGGATTCCAGCAACCAAAATTAAATAGGAATTTAATTACATTTAATACAAAATTAAATTACACTCAAAGAGCAGCAGTACTTCACTTATTCAGAGGTGATTTACAAAGCAACCTCCGTTATTTGGAACACTGTCAGAAACCAGAGAAGAAGCAACACTAAACAAAACCCCAAAATGGGTAAGGAAACAACCAACCACCCTCAAAACAAAATAAAACAAAAAAGACCATTCACAGCCAAAATGAATGTCATAGGATTCATGCTCTGCGGTTTATATATTTGCTCATAGGCAAAGCCTTCAGACCCTTTTCCAGGGTCCATTTACTCTTCGTGCAGACACAATTCAAGGGAAAATTTGGGTAAAGAATTTCCCATTCCGCAGCAGATCTGAAAAAGCACCTTAAAAATGGAGGGGTGAAGGCTAGTGGAGACTTGACACTCTGAGAGGAATGACAAGATGGTCGTCAGTTTGTGTTAAAGGCAGAGACAAACCTAAAATCAAAAGTAGACAGGAGAGCACAGTAAGGCCTCTGAGACCATTTGGAGTAATAGGAACAGCACCATGTCACAGTCCAGCCCAAGAATGGAGTGTGGGAGCATGGTGGGTGCTATGGTCTGAATGTTGGTGTCCCCTCAAAATTCATATGCTAAATATTAACCCCCAAGGTGATGGCATTAGGAGGCGGGGCTTTGGGAGGTGATTAGGTCATGAGAGCAGAGCCCTCAAGAATGAGATTAGTACCCTTACGAGAGAGGCTCCAGAGAGATCCCTGACCCTTTCACCATGTGAGGCTATGATGAGGAATCTGCAACCCGGAAGAGGCCCCTCACCTGACCATGTTGGTACCCTGATCTTAGACTTCCGGCCTCCAGAACTGAGAGGTAACTTTCTGTTGTTTATAAACCATTCAGTCTGCGGTGTTTTGTTACGGCAGCCTGAATGGACTAACACAGCGCAATCCATGAAAACTCTGGGCAGCGTGGAGAGTCAGGGAAAATTACAAAGTGGGCCAGTATCCAGTTTTGGTGAACGTGTGGAACAACAGGGATTCCCCCGCTGCTGGTCAGAGATGACCGCTTGGGAAACTGGTTTGGCAGCACCTTGCAAAGCCAAGCACACGCAGAATCCTTGACTCAGCAGTTCCCCTCCTGAGTAGGTATAGAGAGAACCCTGGCACATGGTCGTGGCAGACTCATGCCAGAAAATTCATGGCAGCGCAGTTGTAATAGTATTCAAAATACCTCAGATGCCCATCAAACAGTAGAGTGAGTAAATGCATCGTGAGAGATGGAATCTTATACAGCAGAGAAAATGAGCAAACTGCAGATGGCAATATGGATGAATCTAAAAAACACAGCGTTCAACAAGAGAGCTAGTCACAACATAATACATAAGTAGAATTCAATTAATATGAAATTCAAGACCAGACAAAACTAATTATATTGTTTGGGGTTACATCCATATGTGGTAAAACAATAAAGAAAAGCAAGGACATGATTAACACCTACCTTGGTGTAGTGGTTACCTCTGATGGGGAAAGAGGGAGCTCCTAAGGTACTGTAGTGTACATTAAGTCCCCTACATACAAACAAGTTCCGTTCCGAGAGCGTGTTCATAAGTCCGGTTTGTTCGTAAGTCCAATAACATTAGCCTAGGTACCCAACTAACACAATCTGCTATATAGTACCGTACTATAATAGGTTTATAATACTTTTTATAATACTTTTCACACAGATAATATATAAAAAAACAAACTCACAAAATAAAGAAAACATGTTTAATCTTACAGGACAGTACCTTGAAAAGTGCAGCACTACAGTACGACGGCTGGCATACAGGGGCTGGCATCGAATCAACAGGCAAAAACAGTTACTGACTGGAGGAGGGAGACGAGGTGGGAGATGGTAGAGCTGAAGGATCGTCAGCAATAGGAGACAGAGGACAAGCTGCAATTTCGCTCAGGCCTGACTCTGATGGCACAGGTTCTGGTTCCTTGCTGGATTCAATTCTATCTACCCTCTTGAAAAACTGACCCAGTGATGGCTGGGTAGTAGCTCTTTTTTTCTCATCATAGATGACTTGGTAGAACTGGATTGCCTTCTGCGTGGCTGCTGCAACCTTCGTGCACCATTCTAAGTTTGGGTCCTGTGCCTCAAAAACTGCCTCCTCAAATAAAGAAAATCCCCTTGCCATTTCCTGTGTCGTGAATCTCTTCAGTTCTTCAGTTACTTCTTCTTCCTCTTGTTCTTCTTCGTCCTTTCTCTGGGCCTCCAATTCCAACAGGTCTTCATTAGTAAGCTCCACGTTCGCATCTTTGAAAGTTCTCAACTTGAAGATTCTGATAAATGGAATATTTATAAATGGAATATTTCCTGCCATATCAATAAACAAAGGACTTTACAGTCGTCCATGATTGCAACCCTCCAACGTGAGCCGGTGAGCCCTGAGGAAACTCAGGGCTGAAAAGAATACCTGCTGTCTAGCAGCCATCAGACTGCAGCCACTCCCTGCAAAGAGCCCTGAGGAAACAGGATGTGAAAACACCGGATACTGGCCCCAGATAGCTGAGGTGCATATCAAAGGAATGATTTCAGTGAGCCCAGACTCTTGCATCTTCCCATGCATAGAAAAGTGCTAAATTCCTTAACTTGAGATATCTGGTTTTCTTTAACTAACAATAATCTTTTGATGTCCCGACTACCTTCCCTTGGTTGCAAAACTCTTATATATCCTGACTCTTCCACCGCCTCCATCCCCCACCCCCACCCCGCCTCCCCTCCTTGGAGGAGTTTCTGAGAGTTATCTGAAATGCTGTCTCCCAGGCTGCAGTCCTCATTTTGCCCCAAATAAAACTTAACTCCCAACTCTCATGTTGTACATTTTTTAAAGTCAGCGTTTCGCATGTAGGGGCCTTATCGTATTCTTTTTCTTACCGTGGTGGGTCTATCGGTATTCACTTGATTTATATTCTTTAAACTGTACATGTGTGCTTTATACATATGTGATATATTTCACCAACTTTTTAAAAAAAGAAGTTAAAAAAAAACCCCAAGAGTCAGCTTCTGTCCGATTTACTCTGTTGAAGAAGGCAAGATAGCATTTAATAATATTAGAAACATTTCCACCAAGAACTATTAAAAGAAAAACAGTTTGGGGCCCTTGGAAGGCTACGTTTCAGTGATCTGGAAAGTTCATTTATGCGTGACAGCTCATCAGCTTCTTTTCCATACAATGAGATACTTCAGTAATGACCTGGAGTCCCATCTCTTTTCAAATGACTTTCTGATTTCCTATTGGTTGAGAAAGAAAAGAGAGCGCAACCTTAGTGGGAGCTCTTTAGTGGCACAGAAGCCCTTCACCAACCTGCTCTAAGGGTGCATTTTGGCCTCCTTCCCTCTGGCTGCTTCCCCATGGCATCACCTGGGAGCCTGTTACAAATGCAGAATCTCAGGCCCCACCCCAGACCTACAGAATCAGAAACTGCATGTGAACAAGGTCCTCAGGGGCTCCAAGTTCACGCTGAAGTATAAGAAGCACTGCTCAGGTCAAGACCATGACCAGGGACCAGATACTCAGCTCCTTATAATTTTAGGAAAAACTGCTCTTTGAACAGTCTCAACATGGACGCTTCTTGTACTGAATTCCATGCTGCAGTAAATAGTGTTCAGAAAAATTCAAATTCATTCATTCATTCCATTAATATTAGGATGAATTGTATGAAATTGTCATTCAAAAATGGTTGAATATTGTCAGTTTGATATGGTCTAGCTCTTAATATTTACTGAGCTACTATTATGTGCCAGGCACAATGTTAGGTATTGGGGAAATAGCTTCTGGCAAAACTAGCTTTGGTCACTGCCCTCACAGAGCTTACAGTCCACTGGGAGAGGTGGTCTTTAATGAAAAAAAAAATCCACACGACTAGATGTAAAATCACAATCACCTTGTAATAGTTACACAGTGGAGGCCCCTCACACATGCGCTGTCATGAGTTGATGTATTTCAGGGAGGGGGTCAGTCAGAAGAGGCCTCCCTGAGGAAATGTGGTCAGAAGTGAAATCTGAAGTGGGTGAGTGAGGAGCGCGCAGACTCAGGGAAGAGAATTGCAGGCAGAAGTCACAGCAGGTGCGAAGGCCTTCTGTAAACGATTCAGTGGAAGGCAGAGAGCCCACCCTGATGGCAGGACCCAGCCGGCCAGGTCTGGGGTCTCTATAAATAAATGATCTTGCCAGCAAGGTAGCCACATTTGTCCACAGTAGCTCCCCAGGCTTTCTGCTTCTCCTGCAGCCTCTGTGTTTAAAGAAGCTGCCAGGGCTTTCTCTCCCCGGGGGTTGGGCGGGGGGGACTGGCAGACCACGCTTTAATGGTCTTGCTAGTCAAATTTACTCACTCACATTTGTGTGGCCTGCTTTTAATCCTTCTTGTTTGAATAAACTTTGGTGGCCTCGGGGAACTTCTTTTAGTTCCCTGAACGCCAGCGATGATCTGTCTTGCTGCTAGGACTTTGCACATGCTGTTCCCTCTGCCTGGAACACTGCATGGGCAGCCGGCCTGCCTCCCTCCACTCCAAATACCGCTTCACTCCCACTCATTGTCAGTACCCATCCCAGAAGTCTTTTTTACCCCCTCCCCCCACAAACCTGATGCTGCTCCCACAACCCCCTGCACATAGACGTGTCAAGGGCTGATTGCCCACAGCACCAAGTCTGATATGACTCACCAGTGCTCGCCAGCACCCAGCTCAGGGCATAGTAGGTGCTCAGTATTCACTTGTTGAATGAATAAATGGAAACATTGTATTTAACCTGATGTACAGCTGTGGCCCAGACTGTGGGTTGGCTTCCTCAACTGCCGTTTCTTCATTTCTTTCTTTCTTCCTTGCCTGCCTCTACTCTCTATAGAGGCTGGTTTGCTTTCCCAGCCTCCCTAGTACATAGAAGTGACCATGGGACACAGTCATGCCAATAAGATATCTGCTGGGGATTTCTGGGAAATTTTTTCCTTGTTTATAAAAGGAACTCACAGCTGGTGCTGTCTCCTTCTTCCTGCCTGGAGCTGAGCTGTGATGCTTGGAGCTGCAGTAGCCATGTTTTAACCATGAAGGAAAGGCCAATAGAATCAAAGACACAATAGTCTGGAAGTTGCTGAGCCACAGAACCAGAACAGTGGCTACTTGTCTCTAGATTTTTCCTTATTTGAGGAAAATGAATGCCTATTCAGCCCATTGTTAGATGGTTTTCTGTTATTTGCAACTTATAGCATGTCTGATAAAATGTGTCTTGATGGCTGCCACCAGGGCTGTAGGGAAAAGGAGAAAACAGTAGGGAGAGTGTACTCTTTAGCTTGTCAAAGAAGGAAGTTAGGGCTTCCCTGGTGGCGCAATGGTTGAGAGTCCGCCTGCTGATGCAGGGGACACGGGTTCGTGCCCTGGTCCGGGAAGATCCCACATGCTGTGGAGCGGCTGGGCCCGTGAGCCATGGCCGCTGAGCCTGCGCGTCCGGAGCCTGTGCTCCGCAACGGGAGAGGCCACAACAGTGAGAGGCCCGCGTACCGCAAAAAAAAAAAAAAAAGAAGAAGGAAGTTAACATTTGTTGAGTGCCGATCTGTCCCTGGTTATTACACTAGTTGCTTCATATATATGACATTTAACCTCACAGTTCATCCAAGTAGAAGTATCCTGTCATTACACAGATGAGGCAACAAAGGCCCAAGACCTACATGAATCGCCTCGGTTGGCAGTGGTAGAGCTGGGGTAGGGCCAGGGTCTCTCTGCTCCATCCCACTGCTGCCCTGAAGGGGAGAGTGGTAGCCTTAGCAAAGTCAGCCAAGTGTTATGGGAGTGAGAGCACCTGGGGGCTTGTCTCAAATCCAGACCTCCCCCCAGTCGACTAGGATTCTTCTAGCTCAACGTCCTTTGTGTCTAGTAGCTACACTAGCTTTATAAATGCCAATCCATTTATCCTAGAGATAGTCATACATCACTAACTTTAAAACGGCCACTGCCACTGCCAGAAACTTCCTGCAGAGAAACAAGTCCTTTGACTTCAGCTCAAGCATGTTACTCAGCAGGGCTTGTGTCTTGGAGGGTCCCCAGTGCCTGGGCAGGTGGTCCTTACTGCTTCTCTTTCTCTGTCCCCCGAAGCACCTCCTCTCTCTCTTCCCTACTCTAAGGGCCTCGTAATTTCATGCTATGTCAGTCCCTACTCCTGAGAAAAACAAACGAACTTACAAACATATTGTATCGAAGTGTTGGCTATTTAACTTGCTCCTTCTTTCAGGCCCCTCTTCTCCTCCATTGTCTAGCCCTGGTAGCTGGACATAGTGCTACTAATAAACACCCCAGCCCAGGCCCACACTGTCAGAACCGATCCTGGTCTTTGGCTGGGCTGCACAACAGTTTGCTTGTCTGGTCCTACTTCGGAACTTGAGACATTGTGCCAAGCTCTGTGCTAACAGCCATATGACTTAAGCATTATGACCCCACTTTACAGACATGGGAACTGAGGCTCCTACCCAAGGTTATACAAGGAGGACTCAAATCCAAACCTGTTGGACAATAAAACCTAACTGCAAGACTTCCCTGGTGGCGCAGTGGTTAAGAATCCACCTGCCAATGCAGGGGACACGGGTTCGAGCCCTGGTCTGGGAAGATCCCACATGCCGCGGAGCAACTAAGCCAGTGCACCACAGCTACTGAGCCAGTGCGCTGGAGCCCGTGAGCCACAACTACTGAGCCCGCGGTGAGACAACTACTGAAGCTCGGGCACCTAGAGCCCGTACTCCGCAACAAGGGGAGCCACTGCAATGAGAAGCCCGTGCACCGCAATGAAGAGTAGCCCCTGCTCGCCGCAACTAGAGAAAGCCCGCGCACAGCAACGAAGACCCAGCGCAGCCAAAAATAAATAAAAACAAAACCAAAAAACAACTGACTGTAGTCTTCTTGGTAAGGGTGTTTCTCACCTGGTCCCTCAGCCATCTCCTTCCTGCTTCCTACTCCCCACTACCATTCCCAGGGAGCCTGAAGATTCCTCATTAATAGATTTATTCCTTGATGCTGAAAGCATTTTGATTTTCAAGAGTCTCCATTAAAATGCAGAAGCCCCTGGGAAGTAGAGTCCCCTAAATCTTTATTTTACAGCACTGGGGTAGGGAGAGTTTCACGCACAAGTCCTATGGGAGGACAACTAAGGGAGGGCCTGGGGACGGGAAGGAGAATGAACGTGTCTAATTGGCTCAGGGCCCCTTTCCCCTGGGGCCTTGATGAACCTAAAGTTAGCTTCCTACCTGAGTCCCAGGGGCCCCAAGGCTGATCATTTCCAGTGAGCTACTTAGGGAGGCCAATTATGCTGAATGCCTCCACCTCCTTCTCGTATTCTACTGTGGCTTCCAGAAGCCCTGAGCTCGGAGTGCGGCGTTGAGAGGTGGAGCTGAAGGGCCACACACTCCCTCCTAACTACGGGACCCCACGTCTGTGGCTCAGAGAGTCGGGGTCCCTGCAAGGTGGGTACGAGCCTGTGCTGTGTGCACACGCACGTGGGGAGGGCTTCAAATGCTACTAGCCTCCTGGCCCCTGGGTTGTCGTGGCGACCTTTCCTTGAAGCAATCTCACGTTGGTCTGGGTGTTTCTGAAGGCAAGCCTTCCTGGGTGACAGTGCTGACTCAGGCTGGGCTGAGCGCCCCTCCAGATGAAGGGACCATTGCATTTCTGCTTTGACACCTCAGGCTTCCAGGACTGAACCTCGAGAATCAATATTTTTATTTCTGGCTCAGCGCGGAAAATCTCTTTGCTGACCTACAGGAATAAACCTACCCCTTGGCATTCTGTGTCAGGGCCTGAATGCAGATGACAAATGTCCCCTGAACTCGGAACATCCCCTGGACTCCCCTTCACTGTCTCCCTCCCCTCGCTGCTTTGGTACTGGATCCACTGCTTTCTTTTCCTGCATATTTTCAGAAAATAAGAGGCAGGTTATCCTAATGAGGACTGAGGAAGAGTTCATCAACATGCCAGACATGGTGGTCATACTTTACACGCCTCATTTACCCTCACTACGGTCACAGAAGGTGCAGACGAGGACTCATTTTACACGTGAGGGCACTGATGTTCAAGGAGAGTTAGCAGCTTGCCTGGGGTCATGGAGCCAGGCTGTAATAGAGCCTGGATGGGAGCCCAGTTTGTCTGATTGTGAAGCCGGTGCTAGAACCGCTAGCACACTGCCTCTCAGTCTCAGTCCTGAGAGCACTGTCTTTGGTGAGTTGCATAAATCTAGCTGCAAGGAATATAAATGCGGCCCAGGATAGAGGTTTCTCTCTGTCACTGCCACTGGAAACCAACGTGTCTAAGTGTAAAAGGACGCCTCCCAGGATTTAATGATCTGGAAGAAGTATCAACGTGCCTCCTAAATAAGAAGTTCACATTTTGTTTAAAATAGCAACACAGTGATTTCCAAGCTTTTTAGACTTGCAGCGCTCTGTTGCTTTTGGTTGTTTGTTTTATTATTTTAAAATTTTTTAAATGTTATTTTTATCTTCCTGCAAAAAGCCCTCCTAGAATATCAAATCGGGGAGCTCTGCGGGTTTTTCCTTCATTGGCATCACTCACAAGATGCAAGAGGAATGGGAAAACTACCCACATTTTCCTTCTGGTAGAGGGAAGGGAAAAGACTTGAGAAGTTCATGCAACGTGCATGCAGCTAGAGGAAGAGGAAAACCCAAATAAGCCTTGCACCTTACCGGGGGTTACATCTACTGCCTCAGTGCAGAGTGCCTGCCCCAGAGTGAGGCCGGCGCCCCCCATCCCCCCCCGCCACCAGAGCCCCAGGATGGCGCCACTGTCCCCACAGCCACTGCTGCCGCCCGTTTTATTATTGTAAATATCCCTTATGTAAAAGGGCATTTATCTGTGATATGAGATTCAACTTTAAAATGTTTGCTTCGAAGTCCTCATTGAACCCCCTTAAGACAACTGGAGATGCCTAAAGTAAGTGGAGCAGGTTACCCGACGTGTCCACTTCATGAACACTCGTTGAGCTGTACACTTGAGATCTGTGTGCTTTTTTGTTTGTATGCTATAGTTCAATAAAAAAAAATTCCCTTAAGTATCAGAAAAATAAAAGAGTGAGGGCTCTGTCTGAATGGTGTGCAAATGAGAACAAGTGTGTGGGCGCCCGTGATCTCCGGTTTTTGGTGGAGCTGACGGGCTCTGATTTGGGGTCTCGCATATAGCTCTCAGGGCCTCTACATGGGCTGCCTCACCATCACACCCTTGTGAAGAGCTTTCTCTTAGCAGCCTTCTGGAGATCCCGCGTCCCTGCCTTTCAGCTTCCAGGGGTTCAAAACATAGGGTTTGCACAGGGTCGACTATAAAGACCCCAGTGCCTGTGTGCATGCACCCACACGTGCAGGACACAGGTTGGCCAACAGCTCTGACAGCAATTAGGTGGTTTTTATTTGCATGGTGCCTCCAGCACATACTAGCTGTGTGACCCTGGGTGAGTTTCCTAACCTTTCTGAACCATAGTTTCTTCAGTTGCAGATGGAAGAGGGTAATACTGCCCACATCATAGGATTGCATAAGGAAGGATTAACTAGGATGCTGCATGTGAAGGGTTTAGCCCGGGACCTGGTATACAGTAAACACTACAACCACGTACGGAATGTCTGGGGACGAGGCTCAGGCATCCAGTTTTTAACACGCCCCGTAGGTGATGCTGATGCACAGCCAAAGTTAAGAATTATACTCTGACCTGGCTTCTGCCCCCACCCTGCTGTACCATGGAATATCTAAAACGTTAATTCTCTTCGCTCCCTGTTTCACAGATTAGAGCAGAGGGCAGAGGGGCCTGCCCTTTGGAAAGGGTGCATGGACGCCAGAGGAAAATCATTTCTTCCTCTCTCCCACAGACATTCGCTGAATGTGTGCCAGTTGAGGTGTGAGGGAAAGACAGACAGATGGCCAGGTGTGACTCCTGTCCTTAGGGAGCCATCTGCTCACAGAGGAGATTGCCTGATGACACGCACTGTGATGAAGAGGCACTGAACTCTTGGGCTCTGCTTCCGGCTTTGCCCCATCTGAGTGTCTCTGGGCCTTATTTTTCACATCTGTAAAGTGAGGGGGATGGACAGGGTGATTGCTGAGGTCTTTCCATCCCTGACATTCTATGAATCCATAATTTTATCCTTAAAAATGCTGTACTGTAAAACTCAACAATAAGAAAACAAACAACCTAATTAAAAAATAGCCAGAAGCTCTGAACAGACACTTCACTAAAGAAGATATACAGCAATTAAAATAACGAGATACCACCACACACCTCTTAGAATGGGCAAAATCCAAAACGCTGGCAACACCAAATGCTGGAGAGGATGCAGAGCAACAGAAATGCTCATTCATTGCCGGTGGGAATCAAAATGGGACAGTTACTTTGGAAGAGACTTTGGCGATTTCTTACAAAGGTAAACATACTTTTACCATACGATCCAGCAATTGTGCTCCTTGGTATTTACCCAAATAAGTTGAAAACATGTCTGCATAAAAGCCTGCAAAAGAGTGTTTATAGCAGCTTTATTCATAATTGCCAAAATTAGGAGGCAACCAAGAGTCCTTCAGTAGGTAAGTGGATAAACTGTGGTATATCCAGACAGCGGATATACCGCTGAATCTTTTGATTCAGCATTCAAAAGAAATGAGCTATCAAGTCATGATATGACATAAAGGAAACTTAAATGCATATTACCAAGCGAAAGAAGGCAGTCTGAATAGGTACATACAGTGTAATTCCAACTATGTGACATTCTACAAAAGGCAAAATTATGGATGCAGTAAACAGATCTGTGGTTTCTGATGGTTAGTGGGGAGGCAGGAATGAATAGGGGGAGCACAGAGACTTTTTAGGGCGGCGAAACTACTCTGTATGGTACTATAATAATGGATATATGCCATTATACATTTGTCCAGATCCATAGAATGTACAACATTAAGAGTGAACCCTAGTGTAAATGATGGACTTTGGGTAGTAGTCATGTGTCAGTGAGGGTTCATCAATTGTAATGTACCACTCTGGTGGGGATGTTGATAGTGGAGGAGGCTGTGCTTGTGTGGGGGACAGGAAGTATATGGGAAATCTCTATATCTTCTGCTCAATTTTGCTGTGAAACTAAAGATGCTCTAGAAAATAAAGTCTATTAAAAAACAAAAACAAAACACCATATTGTACATGCTTAAGAGCATGTACTTTTGAGCCAGACTGTCGGTGTGTGAGTCCTAGCTCTGCCCCCTAACTAGCTGTGATCTACAGCAAATGAGCTAAATATTCTGTGCCTTCATTTCCTCATCTGTAACATGGGTATAATAATATGCCTGCTTCACGGTCTTCTGTGAGGATTAAAGGAATTAATAAACCTAAAGCATTTAGCACAGTGGTTGGCATATAGTAAGTATTCAATCAGTACTAGCTACTATTAAAAATGTGAACCTCTTTAAGAGCTGATTCCATTCGATCAGCTGTTGCCACCATTTGGCCATAGCAATCCCTTGCACTCAGGAGACACAATCAAATGCCTGGCAGAATGGAACTTCTCTCCACTGTACGTTGGGGTAGAAGATCTTCTTCAGAGCTAGAGCTTTCAAGCCCACGCATGCTCTGAGGCCCAGAGAAGATGCCTGTTAATGGGACCATGCCAATGGATCAGGCAGGGAAAACAGCAATGTACCTACACTTCATTTGCCTGAGTGACCTGGCAGATTCCCCCCGTCCCCATTCTTTCCTTCACCAACCAAACACTCTTCTGTTTCTGATGTCACTCTGGGGAAGAAACCTCAACGATTAACAAAGATTCGTGTTCAAGTTTGAGGTGATCTTATCTTTGACCACAGCAAACACCCTTGAGCACCGTGACATTTGAGAGATCAGTTGAGAACCACTGACAAACTTGGACATTTTGTCGCATAATTATAACGCATTTAATGTTTATTGGACATTCTCCCCAGTAGTTCTAATGGCATAATTGTATTTGGAATTTACACATATGCATTTCAACACAATTAGTTGGCATTGCAATTTAGGATTTTTTTTTTTTTTTTTTGCGGTATGCGGGCCTCTCACTCTTGTGGCCTCTCCCGTTGCGGAGCACAGGCTCCGGATACACAGGCTCAGCGGCCATGGCTTACGGGCCCAGTTGCTCCGCGGCATGTGGGATCTTCCTGGACTGGGGCACGAACCCGTGTCCCCTGCATCAGCAGGTGGAATCTCAACCACTGAGCCACGAGGGAAGCCCAGGATTTTTTTTTTTTTAAAAAAAGGGTCTAAGAACCTTAAATGATATATATCACTTTCAGATAAAGAATGAGCCAGGTATTAATGTACTTAAGAACAGGTACTATAGTTGACCTTGGCCAAAAAGGGTCACTTGGCCACCGCCTGTAGAGACCAAGAAGTGACTGCCCCTCACAGGCAACTCCAGACACTTTCCCTTCCATAGAAGATACGTTTGCATCACCATTTCATTGATAATGATAACTGCGATAGAGGACACTCTATCTCAGGGGATGTTAAAGTCTGCCAAGGGCTTGCATGAACGTTAAATTACCTTGTTTAACCCTCACAACAGTCTTGGTAGAGGAATCTGAGGCTCTCAGAGACCAAGGTGGGAACCCAAGGTTTTTCAGTTGGTAAGAGGCACAATTTGGACCCAGCTCTTTGGCTTCAAAGCCACGCTCGATCCCTTAAGTTTTAACACTTCCTCCCTTCGCTGGCTGTAACTGGTGGCTGGACTTGCGCATCTAACAGCCCACCTCTGCCTTCCCGGCTGGCAAAGCTTCAATTTATTTAGTTCCCGTATCCACACCGCCTCCAAGTGATGAGGCCCGTCACCATCAACGCAGCACCCTGGCCAGGGACTGGTCTAGTGTTGACCATGTGACTAAATCTGGCCAATGAGTTGCGAGGGGATGTCTAAGGAAGGGGTTCTCCTGACTCTTCTTCCGCGGATGGGCAGAGCTCAGTCTTTCCACGGTTTTATTTTGATTCCTATTTTACTGATCATGATCTCTTTTAAAGAGCACCTGGCTAACTTCCTTTGACTTGGCCCGTGGGCCTTGGCTCATCTCTGATGACACCGAGACTGGGTCTGCGGTTTGATGGCGCTTGGCTGCAGTTCCGCACTGGCCCAAGGCAGGGAGCCTACCCCAGGGAGAGGGTGCAGCTGTCCCCTGTCGGATGAGCCTGAGTGGCTGGCCCAGTGGGAGCATTTGTGGACTCAGGCCCCCCGGTTGCTCTCAGAGGAGGCTGGCAGCCAAGCCCCCGACCACACATGCGCTTTACTCCAATGCTTCAGGAACAGCGCGGGGGAGGGGTGACGGGCAATGATGACTCCTTAAGCGAGTTTTCTCTGTGAGACCATGATTACTAAGCACTGTGGCTTGGAAAAGCCCTTTCTTCTTTGAGAGACCAAGTCCCAAGCGAGAAACCAAGAACCAGAAACGAAGTTTTTACACGTGGACATTAACTCCTTAGTTTCTAGTACCTTGGCCAGCTGCCCGAATGGGTTTAGTAAATCTTAATTGGATGGGGAACATTAACAGCACAGAATGAGTACATGGCATTTCTATTTTCAGAGTGAGTCTTCCGTTGCTTCCTTTATTCTTCTGTCAACCCAGTGGACAAGGTAAGGAAGGGATTACCAACCAGTCACATGACACTGGGAGATACCTTTATGTGTACCTACCCAACCATACCCAGGCTCTGGGTTAGGTGCATCACGTGTGGTCTTGCTTAGTTCTCACGGGGACCCTATTCAGCAGGAAGTCCTACCTGCACTTCACCTCAGAGTATAATGAACCTCAGAGAAGAGCATAAATCCTGGGGCTGGGGTTTGAATCTAGCCCCTGCCACCTATGTCATATGATATTTCTGGGTGTCTGTTTCCTTAGATAGAAGATAAAAGTGTTGTGATACGGACTCTCTAAGGTCAAGTTTAGTTCAAACTCTAGGATTCTATGAATATTATCCTCTGCGTTTGAAAAATGGAAACAAAGCATAGAAATTATCTTTGTTCGGGGCCACATAAGAAGCTGGAGGTAGGTGAGCCCGCTCAAAACAAGGTCTCTGGGCTCCCCTCTCATTGCTCGAGGAACAGATAGTGGGAGTGGCTCCCGGTCTTAGGGAGTTGAGATCAACATGCCCCACATCCATCTGGCTTCACTGCGCTTGTCTGTCTAGCTTCCAGGCAGTCTTCATTGCTGTCAGTATCTCATCTCTATAAAAAGGTCCAGCCTCTCCTCCCAGGCAAGCAGCGGCCTGAGCCTCTGACCTCGGCTGGGTTCAGACCAAACCTGGACACCTTTGTCGGGGAAGATTCAAACTATAGCATCCAAGAGCTCCCTTGCTGAGCCCTTACTTGTGCTAAGCACTGTTCCAAGTGCTTTATAGGCAGTACCTCTTTGTATATTTATATATTTAAATCTTTATAATACCCCTATGGGTTGGGTATTACACACACCCACACACACACACACACCCTGTTTTAATGATGATGAAATTGAGCACAGATCCATTAATTAACTTGCCCAAGGCCACACAGTTAGTATGTATCAGAGATGGGGACAGTCTGGTTCCAGAGTCCATGCTCTTTGCCACTGTGGTCTACTGCCCTGCATGACGCATTAACCTCAGACCAGGTAACTAGATGAAAACCTTGTATATGGATGGCCATGGATGACAACCTGAGACCCCAAGGTAATGAAGAAGTCTGGGAGAGTTAGGGCTAGGCGATGGAGTCTCAGGAGTCCCCCTGGAGCACTGAAACTTTGACATATGGGACGAGGGAACAAGTTTTTATAGGATACCTGCTCCTGTGCTTGAGAGGAACAGGCCTGGGGCACCAAGCTGATTTGGATAAGAGTCCCCGACAAGTAGAGAAAGTTGATTCTGATGGTTTTTCTACCTATCTCGTAACACTCCTTAATTCTCCTTTGCACACTTATAATTACTTAGTTAATTAGCTAATTATTCTCTCACCAAAGAATTGGGCCAGCCTCTTTCAGGATTGTATTGCCACAGCCCTGCACATATAATCAAATATTTGTTGAGTGAATGAATGAATGAAGAAATGAATGAAAATCCGGCCCTGTGATCTAAAGTATACTTTCAGTCAGAGCTCTTGGGAAGGTTCTTGAAGGGGAGGGCACAAAAATAACAAGTTGGCATTTGAGGAAGTATTTGAAAGGAAAGGCAGGCTTTAAAAGGGAGGAAGGAGAGGATTAGGGAGGTGTATTTAAGAGATAGGGAAACACTGGCAGGAGGCTAGGGTAGGGAAATGTGGGCATAAAACCTGGAAGGGAGCCTGTGAGCCTGGCCAGGGCTACCAAAGACGCCTTGTCCAGAGGCCTCCCTCTGCAGGACGCGCAGCCTCCCTCAGAGCCTCGTCCTGAGGCCAGCCTCCAGATGTCTTCCTGTAACAGCAGTGAGTTCTAACTGTAAACGTTTTATCTTCATTGCCCCAGGACAGCAGATCCCCCCAGGTTCCAAGTGTGGGGAACTTTTATGCTTCTTGGGCTGAGTTTCTGTTAGCCTGGCCTGGGGACAGGTACAAAGCTGGGAGCTCTTTGGAAGGCACCCTTGGGCCAACTTAGGGCGGTGTGCTTAGGAAAGCAGGTGTCAAAACCTGGCCTGGATTGCCTGGAGCTGGAAGAGCTTTTCTAGAAGTGAAAATACCACCCCTGCCCCCGACACTGGGGCTCACACAACAGCCCAGTCATAGGTCCCCCTTAGCTCCTTCCCACACCTCTCTCTACCACACCACCAAAATTATTGAGTGTAAGAGGAAATGCCACCTCCTGCAGAAAACCTAGGGGACTTTTTTTTCCCTTCAATAAACATTTGCTGAAATAACTTTTTATTGGTGGTTGTTTTAAAACACAGAGCATAAAAAGAGTCCTGAGAATTATTCCCATCATAACTTTTGTTCAGCTAGATCTGTGTCATCAATGTGGGCCTCAATTTCCTCATCTATAAAATATGGCGCCCCTTCCTCACTTCAATATTCTGCAAGTGTGCTGTAGAAGGAGTGACTGATCATTGCATTCTGCTCAGCACCTGTTTGATGAATATTCTTTAAGTGTCAGGAGCGCAGACTGCTTTTGACATTATTGGGGATACCAAAGAAATGATTTTCTGGCCCTTGCCCATCATTTATTTAAGTATCCATTAAATGCCAACTATAAAGTCAATATACGGTAGGTGCTATAGGAGTTTTAAAAATGTAAGATGTTGTCTCTACATCTAAGGTAAACTCAAGCACATTGGAATGACACTACATGTATGAAATAAAGAGAAGATTTTAAAATAGCATATGATTCCTGTTAGATGGGCAGGGATGTGCTACTTAAGGTTGGAAGAGGGAGAAGTCACTCTGGCTTTGACAGATCTGAGAAGGCTACCTAGCAGTAGGGCTTGGGTTGGCTAAAACTTAATGTTTGGTGGTGATTGTGGTGATGATGGTGATGATGAATACAGCCAAATTTATTGAACTCTTAGCATGTGGCAGGTATTGATAGGGTGCTTTATAAGTATCACATTTAATCCTCATATCGACACTCTAATGTAGGCACCATTATTGTCCCCATTTAGCAGTTGGGGAAACCGAGGTCCAAACATTTTATCTGGGAATCCGACCAATACCATCGTAACACCTTCTAGGTTTGGGGGGACAGGGACTAAGAAGAAAGGAAAGCGTGGAGAAGGGTCCTCAATCCCTCTAGAAGCAGCATTCTGTGGGTGCTAAGTGGAAACATCTTCATAGCGTAATGTCTACATTTTCGGATTAAACACCCTCTTTTAAGAATGACTTGAGGGGCTTCCCTGGTGGCACAGTGGTTGAGAGTCCGCCTGCCGATGCAGGGGACACGGGTTCGTGCCCCGGTCCGGGAAGATCCCACATGCCGTGGAGCGGCTGGGCCCGTGAGCCATGGCCGCTGAGCCTGCGTGTCCGGAGCCTGTGCTCCGCAACAGGAGAGACCACAGCAGTGAGAGGCCCGCGTACTGCAAAAAAAAAAAAAAAGAATGACTTGAGACCTCTTGAATATACATCCCTATGTTTATAATGTACTTTCTAGATCTGAATGAATACAGTGGACTCATCTCAGATTTTCTCTGTGTTGCATTTGACCATACAACAACCCATTTTGGCTTCCATGGCAGTGGGGAAGCCCACTCCTGTGTTAAGGGAGAGGGAAGCTGACGGACGCTGAGGTTCTGTGCTTCTGTCTGTGCCTTCCTTTCTGCTATCTTCTGGGGTACTCTTTGCTAAATTCTTTGCCTCCTCTTATATCCCCAGTTTGTTAATTATCAGCATCTCCTAAGACTGAGTCCTAGGCCAGCTTCTGTTTACTCATTCATTAACTCAAAATTTGTTGATCACCTATTATTTGAAATTTAATATATCTAAAGATCATCTTTAATCTAAAGGAGTTTGGTGATTCTACCTACAATCCTGGTGTCAACTTCAGGGAGCACCTATATATATGGATGACTTATGCAATGACATCCCCACATGGACCTTTCATCTTCTCCCAGGTGTTTTCAAGACATGTTTTGAAACATAATATTCTGGGAGCAGAATGAATCAGCATCTCCCTAGATCACTCAAGTCCTCATTTCCCCATGTTAATGAACATCATCTGTCTTCCTGGCCCTCTACTCTGTCATCTTTATGGGCACAGATGATATCTTCTTTTTGCTTTGCCCCCTCAAATAGGTGGCATATAGCAAACATTCAAACAAGGTTGTCTGACTAAATTATTTAAATGACTAACCAAACCCTGAAATGTAAGAAAGCAGCTCAGTGTAGTTCTGTATTCAGTCTCAGGTGGTTGAGTGGCATTTGATGGATGCGGCAAGAATACTAAGCAGATAAAATTCTACAGTGTCATTTCAGCAACCTTTTATAAGCTTGACTTTGGGCCATTTTATTCATGATTTTTTCAACCTTCTTTGGTGGTTAAGAGGCAGAAAACCCTCAAACTACCTTAGTAAGAAAGAGAAAGCGGATGTATTGACTCCATCACCATGAAGTCCAAAGACCAATTCAGCATGTTCTCATGGCATGTTAGGTTCAGGAACTCAAATGATGATCTCATGGTTTTTCTGTCTTTACGTGTCTTGGCTCTCTTTTCCTCTGTGTGTTGATCCCATTCTCAGTCAGGCTCTTTTCACATGATAAGAAAAATGGCCACCAATGGCCACAAACTACATCCTTACATTGATGTTTAAAGGAAAGAAGCTCCCCTCTTCCTTAACATTCACATATCAAGTCTCAGGGAAGACTATGATTTGCTCTGTTTGGGTCATGTGCCCATCCCTGAACCAATCACTGTAGCTTTGGAAATGGTCTGTTTTAATTGGCCAGCTGAGGCCACACACCCACACTTGGGTGGGGATGATGAGGCGCCAGGATTGACATCCTTCCAGGGCCTCAGGGAGAGGGAGAGAAGTGGTTTTCCAAAGAAAGGAATGCTGAGGAGAGCAACATACCTCCACTACACCCCTCCTCTCCTAACCCCACCTGGCCCAGAATTTTAACTAGCGAATTGTGTTAGGAGATTAAGGAGAAGATGCTGGGCTTTCCCCAGAGATGGCTGTATTTCCATGGGTGCTGATTTATTATTAAACCTTTAGACATGTTGCCTGTTGTTTTATAAAAGTCTCATTGGTGGTTATTGGAAGAGAAGCAGTTCTGTTCCCAACTCAAATTTTCTTCTCAAATACTTCAGTCATGAATATATATACATACCTATATATGGGAAATTTAAAAAACTTTAAAACAGACCTCCCCACGAAATGACTACCATGTATCTTCTCCTCCTACCCTAAGGGAGAGAGTGGAAGTCTCATTTCTCCTGGTCTCTCCTGGTAGGTATTTGATTGAGTGAGGGAAGAGTAGGAGGAAGAAACGATCATACACAGGTCTCCATAATTTGCAGACTATATAACAGCTAGTCTCAACTTCTTGTTTGATTTTGTTGTACCATCCTGCCCTTCACCTAAGAATTCTCTGTGGCATTTTTTTTTTAATTAGCAAATTTTTAAAACCCTGTTTTTGAAAAATTTGTGATAACCCCATGGATCACCAGGGACACTGAAAGACTGATATTGAGATTGGCTTTGTTTATAACAGAAGCTGCAAAATCAAATGCCCCCAGAGTCTAGGCAGGCCATGTAAATGCCCTGGCAGGCTGGGTGGAAACTGTGTCAGACTGGGGTGTTTAAGTCCCATGCAAGGCGGCAGCTTCAAGCGGGCTACGGCCCATTGTTGCCATTAGGGAGTGCATGTTGTGGCAAATATTAACTGTTCACTAATATGTAGTTCCCTTCTCCTCCTGGTACATAGGAGGACTGAACTTCCCTGCCTCTTTGAAATTAAGGGAAATGGCCATGTGACTTGTTTTGGCCAATGAGATGTAAGCTAAAGTGCTAAATGTTACTCCAGGAGGAAATATTTAACTGCTGGTGCCTGGCCCTCTCTACCTCTCTCTCTTCCCATGCCATCCTGACCACGGATACACTTGCTGCTATGGAGGTGCCATACTGAGCCAACACCTGCAGGACAGCTGCCTTGAACAGTCACCTCAATCCACAGTTGTCTTGTGAGGGTGAGAAATAAACCCTTATCGTGTTAAGCCACTGAATTTTGGAGGATGTCTGCTACTGCCGCATAACCTGTCCTAAACTGACTTTTTTTTTTTTTTTTCTTCTGGAGGAAGAATCTAGTCCTTTCGATTTTTTTTTTCAGGAAATAACTTTTTAATTTTATATTGGAGTACAGTTGATTAACAATGTTGTGTTCATTTCAGGTGTACAGCAAAGTGATTCAGTTATACATATACATGTATCTATTCTTTTTCAAATTCTTTTCCCATTTCTTCGGTTGTTATATAATATTGAGCAGAATTCCCTGTGCTATACAGTAGGCCCTTGTTGGTTATCCATTTTAAATATAGCAGTGTGTGCATGTCAATCCCTAACTCCCTAACTGTCCCTTCCCCCCACACCCATAGCCATAAATTCATTCTGTAAGTCTGTGAGTCTGTTTCTTAAACTGACTATTATATGTTACCTGACTGATTTTTTTTTAAGAGAATAGAAATCTAGATTTTTGTGTGTAATCTTCAAGTTAAAAAAAAAAAAATTTGGCCATCAAAGCCAAGTTCAGCCTGGCAGCTGCTAGTTTGCAATTTTGGGTCTACACAGTTTGAGTAGAGAATGGAACAATTAACAAATGATTTTTCTATTGTGCAACAATCCTGTCTGAACTCCTACAGTGCTTATAGTTGGCGTCACTTAGTAGCTTTTAGTTACCCTTGGTCTAGCTGTTTATAAGTGTTCAAGTTATTCTTCCTAAATAGATGGGAAATGGGGACAGGTGAGGAATCATGTCTTAAAGTTTGTGTATCTCACAGGCACAAAATATAGTTTCCATAAATCCTAGCATAAAGACAAGTCAATTGGTTGTTTACTCAGAACTACCACTTCCTCCATTGATACTGGAGAAACAGGTGTGGGGAAATAATTATTTTACCTTGCTGGTTCCCTTTTTCCTGTTTGCAAAGAGGTTGGGATTCATCAATGTCCGTTAAGCTTTAAAAGGCAATATCTAAATAAGTCAGAGACACAAAACCCAGTGTATTAATCAGGACTTTTCTAGTTGCAAGTAATAGGAAACCTAAATTCAAACTGCCTTAGGTAAGATATAATTTCTGTAATATAGAAATTATATTATATTATATAAATTATAATATAGTTTCCTATAACTAAAAACTCCAGAGGTAGGGATGATGTCAGGCATGTCTGGATTCAGGAACGCAGACAACGACACCTGAACTTGATCTGTCTTCCCCTCTGTTGCTGGGCTAAACTCTACTCTTCTTTGCATTAGCTTCACTCTCAGAAGACCCTTTCCACGTGGTAGCTTCAGGCATTTTCAGGTCCAGCTTCTGTCCGCTTCTCTTCCTAGCAGATCCACAAAATTCCTAGTGTCATCAGACTCACTTGGATATATGGCAATCTCTGAGGCAGCCCACTGGCCAGGGCTGGATGTATTAATTGGGACTTCTTTAGTTGCAAGCAATAGGAAACCTAAATTTAAACTGCCTTAGGCTGGGTCACTCGTCCATCTCTAAGAGCCAGTGGTAGATCAGCTCCAACCAGCAAGGCAGGGAGAAGCAGACCAATGTCAACATAAACGGGCCAATTTATGGTCTCTCTCCAGCCACTTCCAGGGGCAATAACTACGTAGAGGGGCCTAGTAGGGGACAATGTGGCTGTAGGTCTTGAAGCTGTGTTTACATAGCATTTTATATAAAGTTAAAAAGCATCCATATCAAATAATGGAGGAGACCTAATGGATATTATAGGGAGATTGAAGGGGCTAAAGACCTCCAGGTTACCCCTCGGTGCACCCCCTGTAGTATATTTAATTTGTGAGTGAAGCAAAGGCCCAGTCAGCCTGCCGGTGGCCTAACCACGTCCAAAGGCAGCCCTGGAAAGGATTGCTCTAACCAGGCACACTAATTATTGGTCCCTACACATAGACCAGTGTAGTTTTTCCAAAGTTCCAGACGAAGACGCATAAAGTAACATTGCCCCCATTCAGTGTTTTCTTCCATATAAACGTCCAAACCTCAGGCTCATGGGGGAAACATTGTAAGGCCGTTTCATAGTACCCAGGTTTGATGTTTCTGCTGTAGTAAAGGTGTAGTTGGCCTTTCTGGGGCTGAGAGTCATGTTCTTCCACAAGACTGTCAAATTACTACTCATTTTCTACTGTACCTTCTCTTAGGACCTTACTTTCTTTTTACTTGCTAACTTCAATGCTTCACGGGAGAGAGCTGACAGTGAAGGTGAAAATGGTCAGTCGATGTCATTGGGACCTGCTCTGTCTTTCCCTCCATAAGACCAGTCCTCTGATGCAGAAAGATTTCCCTGCACTGGGAATAAGAAAAGGAGCTCACTGTCCTCAAATTGAAGAGACCTGCTCACTGGGCTCTGCTCACTTGCTTCCATCGGTCTCAAGGCTGGTTGTTTCTTGCACTCCAAGAAGGCATGAACTTTTTCTTTCACTTCCTTTCTTCTGTGGGTGATGATCTGACATCACTCTGAGAAGGAGGCTGAAGGTCACTGAATATAAACACTGTCACTCCTCCCTGGCTGAGGCAGAAAGGCAGGGGGTTGGCTGAGCAACCAGGGGGTCTGGAGGAAGGAGATGCAAACCAGAATGCCAAGGTCTCAGGTGCCACATGTGTGCTTGAGGGCTCGGTGTCTCTGTGCCTTTACATACTGAAGGCACCGTGGAGGACGCATTTCCTCTGGAGTCACCCTTAACCATCTACCACTCTTAGGAGGATGAAAGGTAGGAGTTCAGTTGGCAATGGAAGTTGTAAAGGGAAAGAAGGCCATTCGGGGTGGGCTGAGGGCGGCGGCTGCTCACACGGGTGTCCGCCCGCGCGTCCGTGAGCGGAAAGGAGAAGCCTGCTGGAGTGTGATAAAAAGCCCAGGGGTCAAACTGTGCAAGCCATGGGGAAAGGGAAAGGGGTGGGGGGCTCAGGCTGCAGTCCAAGGAGGGCAGGTCTTTTGCAGCGAACCACCCCAGGGCTGAAGGGCGGCTGTGGTGGCCAGGTGGGCTAGTAGGCGGGGGTAGAGGCACCCAAACGCCTTGATCCTCTGCCCATCCTTCTGCCCAGAAAAACGAAACAGGCTTGCGAGATCATTTCCTCACTCAGTGCTTAAGTGTCCAAGGATGAAAATGTGTTGAAATCTCTCTCTCTCTCTCTTTCTCGGTTTGGGAAAAAAGAGCTAAGGACTGAGGAAGATGGTTCAACACAGGCTACGTCTGCTTCCAGGGCCTTTTGACTTGTCCGGCCGCCACCTTCTCGTTGCTTTCGGCCCGAGCTGTGTCTCGGGGTGGAAGCCGGTCGGCTGTGCGCTGGGGATGCTCTTACATAACCGCCCGCCGCGTCCTGCTTCCTCGCGCGCTCCTGCACCGCCGGCTGGGAGAGCCGGGGGCCGCGATGGAGTCAGGGCCGCTGCTGCGGGGCCGGGGCCGCCCCCGCGGGGAGCGGACCGCGAGGAGCCGCGGGAGGAGGGCGCGAAATGCGGCGGGGGAGG
>NW_020172456.1:4461828-4462181 GCF_003031525.2 Neophocaena asiaeorientalis asiaeorientalis | reverse complement strand
GGTGCTCTCCTTGCGCGGCGGGGAAGGCGGGGGAGTGGGGGAGAAAACTGCCCGGGGAGATGAGCCGCGGGGTGGAGATGGAGGGTGAAAGGCCAGGGAAGTGCAGGGTGCTGGTGGTGGAGGGATGACAGGGACCTGCTGGCAAGTCTTGCCTGCCCCAACCCCGTCGCAGGGAGGAAGCACGGCCGCCTGAGGACCTGGAGGAAGGCACTGAGAAGGGCTGGGGCTCTCCATACAATGAAGAGGGCTTCTCTCAAGGCCATTGCTCCGGGATTCCCCCTCTGGGAGGGGGTCTCGTGGTGGCTGGGTCCCCTTTGGTCTCCCCCAGCTCCCAAGCCAGGTTACATAAAGAG
>NW_020172456.1:4455022-4461814 GCF_003031525.2 Neophocaena asiaeorientalis asiaeorientalis | reverse complement strand
GGAGCCTGGAGGGCTGTGGACCCCTGACCCTGCGGTTGCAGACCCGGTTTTGCCTGGGTCAGTGGTGGGGTAGGGGGGACAGGGAGGCCTCCGCACCTCTGCAGGGATGGATGGGCCATCCCTGCGGCTGGAGATGGAGAGGCAGGTAAAAGAGGAGCTCAACTGACCCCTCGGGTCAGCTCCCGTAGCAAAATTGCGTGACCCTTGCACTGGGCCTCTCCCCCCCACCTCCCCCCGCATCCAGGGCATTGGGCTGTGGCCTGACCACATGTGCTCAGGGCAGCTGGGCTCAGGTCTGCCTCTCTAAAAAGGGCTTGCAGACTGTGTGGGTGTGTGTTCCCAGGTTCAAATCTTCGTGGACTCCTCAGGGTCTTAGTTTGAGGAACTGTGAGAAGCTGAAGCTTTGAACCATGCTTGGGTGCCTGCTTGTCCTTTAAGGCCTTGCAGTGAACTGTGTTCACATGTTATCTCCCTTCCCCCCAACCTCCCTTCCCTGAGGGTTTTTTAAAACACCTCCCACTGTTTTCATCTTTCCAGCCAATCTGGCTGCAGTTTGGATGGATGCCTTATCTTCCGTTGCAGGTTTCTAGGGGAGAGTTTAACTAGGTATCAGGTGTGAGCATGGCTCTGATTTTATATAAACCTGACGACCAGGGAAGAGAAGCAAGATCTATTCTCGTGCCTCTGGCTGGTTAAGGTTTTGCCTTGTTTAAAACAGGGAGGACGGATTTCTCAAAGACTCTTCTGTTTCCCTTCTACTTTGGCTTCGGTTCAGAGTTGCAGGCAGCTCCAGAATTTTCCTGAAGAGCTGGGTGCTGTGAGATCTGAAGGGCAGCTGGAAGGCATGGATGTGGAGGCTTCTGACTTTTCTCCTGGGTGGGCTGCAGCCACCTCCAAGGAGATGTGTTGATAACTGGTAACAGTGTCCCCTAAGGAAGAATCTGGACAAGGATCTCTCCACTCACTCGCCACCTGGCTTTTGCAGCTACCACCTGTTTGCAGGATGTGTGGGCATCTTTTCCAACCTGCAGAAAACTTGGCAGAAGGCTGAGAAGGGCTAGGCTCTCCAGGCCCTGTTTGTCATGGGGCTGCTGGTGTTGCGACTGTCCCTCGCACAAGTGTCTCTGTTTCCAGCTCTGTTCTGGAAGAAAGGGGCCAGTGCAGACTCTAGGTTGGCCTGCTCTGTATTCATTCAGCCCCAGCTCAACTTGAGCGATCAGAGCCAGGGCTGAGGGCAAGCTACATTCTTTTCTGCTTTTCTGCTGCAGGATGCAGTTTGCTTTTTTTCCATGTGAATGAATTATGTTGGAAACCAAAATGGGAGGAAGAGAAAAATAGAGTGAGTGTATGTGGGTATGTGTGTGTGCATACCCTATATAGGCAGGGGGAGAGCAGCGGGCACATTATTTTTCCATTTTCCTTTAATTAAGGCTCTGTGGAGGTGTGTTTGAAAACAGAGGGTCTCCTATGCCTTTGAGGAGGGTGCGAACACTGTTTTGGCTGCGTCTTGGGCCATATGCAGTGAATGGTGGCCAATGAAACTGGGCCTGGCTCAATCTGTTGCTTGTCTTGGCAGTCGGTTCTGTGGCTTGTGTTACCAGCTCTGGAACTCACAGGCTGCCAAGCTCCGTGTGCCTGTGTGTGTGCACATACGTGTGTGCGCACGCTTGCTCTTGTGCGTGGGTGTATGGTTTGGCCTCCCAAAGCTCAGCGGAGACAAGCGCGTTAGCGACCCCCGGTTGGAATTTTCAGCCTGTGTTTCTTTACACTAATCGCTGCGGGGGGCCCGGCCAGAGCCCACCATTCTGGGTTTTCTTCCGTCTGTTTTCTTGCTGCAGCCCTTGGGATTCCATTCGTGGAGCTCCATTTCCAAAGCTTTAACTGGCCAATGGCATATTTTTTACAAAGGGCCAAAGGATCGGTCACATTCTGTGTGTGTGTCTGTATTATGTATGATGCTATGAACTCCTGGCACCAAGGAACAGAGATGGGGTGAGGTGGGAAGAGAGTCGAGAAGTCTGGCCTGCCGGCAGTTCTTTCCCAGCTTATTCTCGCTGCTCAGGATAAGGATCCTGGCAGAAATGACTTACTGTGTTTTTATTGAGCACCTACATTAGGCAGGGGAGAAAGCTGTGTTTACAGGCAGGGCTTGTCAAAAGCATTTCCCTGGTCTCCAGAGAAGAATCTTTCTTGGGGAGAGGTTCCAGTTTCTTCTATGGCTGGGATGGCTATGCAGGGATCAGGTTGTGTCGGTGGCTTCTCCTGACACCCACCACATTGCATTCTCTTATGAAGATCTGAGGAGTGACTCCTTCTAAGCAGTGCAGGGTTACAGTGGATTGAAGGACACAGGAGATGCTGGCGCTGTGCTTCTGGAGGCAGGCGTGGAAACCCAGCCAGCTGGGAGTGCCCTGTTGCCAGTGATCTATGCAGTTGTCTTCTGGCCTGTGAGATGGAGGAGGACTTAGGAGAAACTGAGGCAGAGGGCAGGTGCTGGGTCTCATTTCTGCACCTTTGTACCCAGCCCTGATCTGCCACCTGTTGTTTCTCTTCTGCAGTAACTGCGTGGATGCAGGATGGTCCTGCCTCCTTGAGATTTAGAGTTGGAAAGTGGGAGAGCAGAGAATTCTCTGGGCTGGATCTCCAGAGAATCCTCCGGGGATCCTCCTCATGGCCATAGGAACGGGAGACCGGTGTTAGATGGGAACTGGGAACTGTGCAGAAGGGACCTTGAGGGGTCATCAAGCACTAGTGTTGCTCCAGGAAGGAAGGCCCTTGAAGCTACGCTGACTTCACACTCACCAAGTGCGGGTGCCGTTCCAGGTGCTTTCCAAGTATTAACGAATTTAATCTTCTTTTTAGCCTTACAGGGCAAATAATGTTATTAGTCCCATTTTGCAGCTGAGGAAAGTGAGGCACAGAGAGTCTCGGGAACTTGCCCAAGGTCACACAGCTAGCAGGGGCAGAGCTAGGATTCACACCCAGATGATCTGGCTCTGGAGTTTCCACTTTAACCTGCCTCACTCTCCTGCCTGCAGAGCTGAACCAGCCATCGGAGTTGGTCTTTTGCTGCTTGCCCTTTTCTCCCTCTTGGAGCTTCACCATCCTTTTGCTCCCTGCCTCCTGGATCTCCTTGACTTTTGGAAGCTGGGGGACCTGCATCATTTCAGATTCCAGGAGAGAGGTCATCCCAGGTGATTCCTTAGCTCCAAGAACAGATTCGGTGTTTAATTCTCCAAGATTCATGATAGTACTATGCTCTGTGATGACTGGCCTGGCACCTTTCTGCCCTCTCTGCGCCCCGGCCCCTGCCATGGACTGCTGCCCTTCACATCTTTCTCCTGGGAATCTTCCCAGGCTCCAGCTCCCAAGACCTCCCACCCGTTGATTTCAGTTGCCAGTTACTTGCTCTTGACTTCCAACTGCACTAGTGCTCCTGGGGCCTGACCCTATGAACTCCCTTGCTCCTTGAGCTGCCCTCACTCACCTCCACTTTTTTTTAGCACCAAGCCTTGCAGCCTTAGGCTATCTGCACTCATTTGCACACCCATTCCTGCCTCCTGATGCCAGTCCAGGCCAGCTGTTTGCCTGGAGGGGAGCAAACCTTCTCAAAGAGACCCAGGGATTTTAGAGCCTTCCTTAAACTTTTTTCCTGTGGACGGACAGAAAGTTCATGATGCAGATCCTAACTTTCTCTTGATCTGCCTTTAAAAAAGAAAATCTAGGGCTTCCCTGGTGGCGCAGTGGTTGAGAGTCCGCCTGCCGATGCAGGGGACACGGGTTCGTGCCCCGGTCCGGGAAGATCCCACATGCCGCGGAGCGGCTGGTCCCGTGAGCCATGGCCGCTGAGCCTGCGCGTCCGGAGCCTGTGCTCCGCAACGGGAGAGGCCACAGCAGTGAGAGGCCCACGTACCGCAAAAAAAAAAAAAAAAAAGAAAATCTATCTTTGCCATTCTAGATGAAGATGCCAATTACTGGGCACTTTCTAATACGAGTAGCCTTTTACGATTTTGACACATCAAAGCAAGACTATTGTTTATTTATAGATACTCCCATTAAAGAATATGATAATATCTTACAGATTTACATACAGTAAACAAGAGAAGAAAATAAGAGGGAAAAACTTAAGTTTTTAAGTTATCTCTTCATTCTTTTGGCTGAAATGACTTCATCTTAATATCTCCCATCAGGGCCCATTTTCTGGACTTGAAGTGTTTTGTGACTTTTTTTTCTACTTGTACAAGGCAGCATCCCAAATCGTGTGCCTACGAGTCCCTGAGGAAGTCAGGATAGAGAGATACAGATACCAGATTTTTTCTTTAGGTTCTTTTCCCTCAGATCCACCTGATCCCTGTTTCTTTCAAGCTGCCTCTCAGGAAGCTGCATCAAACCACCCCAAATCTTAGTCTCAGCAGCAGCTTAGGGTCCACTTGTGACCTCCAGAATGCTTTCTGTCTTATTCATGCCTTGCTTGTCAGTCTCATCTTTGATCTGTGCATCACCCGGTTTTTCTTCATTGGCTGTTTTCCAAGTTGTTCCTGGTCAGTGTCCTGAATTGCCAGTCTTTTTTTTGAATTTATTATTTATATTTATTTATTTGTTTGTTTATTTATTTATTTATTTTTTGATGTACGCGGGCCTCTCACTGTTGTGGCCTCTCCCGTTGCGGAGCACAGGCTCTGGACGCGCAGGCTCAGCGGCCATGGCTCACGGGCCCAGCCGCTCCGCGGCATGTGGGATCTTCCCGGACCGGGGCACGAACCCGCGTCCCCTGCATCGGCAGGCGGACTCTCAACCACTGCGCCTCCAGGGAAGCCCTAAATTTATTTTTATACGGCAGGTTCTTATTAGTTACCTATTTTATACATATTAGTGTATATATGTCAATCCCAATCTCCCAAATCATCCCACCACCACCCCCCTCCCCGCTTTCCCCCCTTGGTGTCCATTCGTTTGTTCTCTACATCTGTGCCTCTATTTCTGCCTTGCAAACTGGTTCAGCTGTACCATTTTTCTAGATTCCACATATATGCGTTAACGTACGAAATTTTTCTCTTTCTGACTTTCTTCACTCTGTGTGACAGTCTCTAGGTCCATCCACGTCTCTACAAATGATCCAGTTTCATTCCTTTTTATGGCTGAGTAATATTCTATTGTATATATGTACCACATCTTCTTTATCCATTCGTCTGTTGTGGGCACTTAGGTTGCTTCCATGACCTGGCTATGGTAATAGTGCTGCAGTGAATGTTGGGGTACCAAAGTCTTTTTGGATTCTAGGCCTGTCTTTTGAAGCACAGGCACTATTTGCCGATATGGGTCATCTGCCAGTGTATAGCGTTTGCTCTTTATTTATGCATCCCAGTTACTAATGGAGACATGGAGGGTGTTTATCTTCCTTATGGACTTCTGGGCCCCAGAGGGAAGAGACTCTGGGTTCTTCCCTTACAACTTTTAGTGTGTACTTCTCTTTCTCCCACTAAATTGTTTCTGTATGGAATAACCAGTTTGGGAGATGATTTCACATCTTGTCATCTTTCCTCTGTCTTCCTTGAAGTGGGTAAATTCCTCCTGGCTGTTATTGGTTCCCTGTCACCCGCCCCCCCGCCTTTTATAGATTCCTAAATCACATCAACTTGTTTTATTTTTCAAATCACCCAAGTTGCCTTTCAGCCTTGGCTCATCAGTCAGCTCCTTCCAGTTAATGGGGATCCAGTTATGAAAGGCAGCTGCTTTAGCTCCTCCATCTTCGGCCCCCCACCCCCGGAGCCCTTTAGGATGACTTCTCACTGGTGAATGTCAGCTGTTGTGGTTGTCTCCTAGGAATGGCATGTGTTAAGGACTTTGTGGTTTGTATCTGAGCAGTTAGGGGCACCCTTGAGAGGAAAGGCAGGAGAGGGGGATTTTTTGTTTCTGCAGAGGAAAACCTGGTGCCTAATTCCCTGGGTGAGGGTTGTCAGTGGGACAGGTTCACAGGGGAGCAGGAATGGTAAGAATTCATGGGGCTGCACCTCCCAGTGGGTGCTCCCTCTGGCAGGGGGGTTCTCACAGTAGCAGAGAATTCATTATATTTTGGGATCATGTGTTAGTATCTCATTTATACCTTCTGTTTGAAAATAAACAGAAGCTGCAAGCCGAGCCTATCATTCCCAGAACAGAGTGGGGTCTGGCTTCCATCTCCTGAGATGGCTCTGGCGGGGAAACGTGCAGAAGCCTCTGGAGGATTTTTCTTGGGGTCTACCGTGGGAACGAATAATCTGGAGGTGGATAACAAGCATATAAACTTCCAGAGACACATCCTTACCCTACTCACTGAATTTTGCTCCGCCATGAATTTATCATTTGTTTCTTCGTTCATTCATTCGTCAAGTATTTGTTGATTATCCTTTCTGCGCCAGAAATGTGCATTACTCACCCCTTGAAATCACCCCTCCACTCGCTAAGTGGCCACATGGCACATTTTGCCCCACATGAATGGGTCCTTACAGTATCGGGAGGTTCTGGGGCTCCTGACCAAGGAGGGGATTTTGCACTATATTTTTGCTTTGCTCCATACCTGAGGTGTGATGCCTCTCTCCCCTGGTAGGGCTTTGTGTCCAGATGAAACACCAGGCATAGGACATTTTCAAGCTTCCCATCTCCTGTCCATTTTGACTAGCTCAGTTAAACATCCTTCCTGGGGTTGCTGACTCCTTGTAGCATCAGTTCAGGTCTAGAAGGGGGAGTTTTGTAGGTTTTTTTTTCCCTCTTCTGAGGAAAAGATATGAGTTTCCTTTGTCAGTTTGACTCAGG
>NW_020172456.1:4412425-4455001 GCF_003031525.2 Neophocaena asiaeorientalis asiaeorientalis | reverse complement strand
CTCCCCACCCCCACCCCCCACCGCCTGCCAAATACCCACATGGCTGGGTCCAGGCATCATTTCGCCACAGAGGAGTGAGTCCTTACACTGGCCCCTTTCTTATTCTCCCTGGAGGAGTTCCGGGGAGACATGTAGCTCATCCACCATGCCCCAGAGCAGCCTCCTGGCGTGGCAGCCTGCAGCCCTCTCTGCATTGCAGGCCTGGCTCCAGAGGGTGGAGGGAGTGACTTTCTCACTGAAAGTGGTCTGACGGACATCACATCTTCTCTGTCTTGCCAAATGCACCCCTTTCTATGGGAAGAGAGAGTGAAGATAGAAAGATAGGTCAAAGCTTCTCCCCCAGGATTTCCAAGACAGATGAAGTTTTAATTTTATAGCCCTGTGCAGCGAGGCGGGAAGGGGGAGAAATGATTTTTTTTTTTTTTTTTTAAATTTTTGACTGCGTTGGTCTTCGTTGCCGCACGCGGGCTTTCTCTAGTTGCGGCGAGCGGGGGCTACTCTTCATTGCTGTGCACGTGCTTCTCACTGTGGTGGCTTCTCTTGTTGTGGAGCGCAGGCTCTAGGCTCACGGGCTTCAGTAGTTGCAGCACGTGAACTCAATAGTTGTGGCACACGGGCTCAGTAGTTGTGGATCACGGGCTCTAGAGCACAGACTCAGTAGCTGTGGCGCACGGGCGTAGCTGCTCCACGGCATGTGGGATCTTCCTGGACCAGGGCTCGAACTCGTGTCTCCTGCATTGGCAGGCAGATTCTTAACCACTGCGCCACCAGGGAAGCCGGAGAAATGATTTTTTTTTTCCTTAGGGTTAGAATCCAGAGGCAGTTTTGTACTGAAATGCTACTTACAAGGCTGTTTAGAAGCCAGGACTGTGCACAACTGACCTGTAGTGTTCTCAGTGCCGCTTGGCTCATAGTAAGTGGTTGACAATTGGACGGACGGATGGATGGATGGATAGGTAGGAGCCCTGTTAAGTGGCCAGAAAGTCTGGCTTTATTAGCAGACAAGCTTTCTTCCCTGCCATCTGTGCCTTGAAAGGATAGTTTCTTACCCATGAGCTTCCCCCAGTGAAAAGAACGAAAAAGAATTCCCTTAGTGTTGACCTGTCTACTTTATGTCTTTCTTTCATGCCTGAATCTGCCTTCCTTTGCAAACCTTGTGGGTCTGGTGGAGCTAGAATATGTGTTGGCTTTGAAAGTGAAGAGCCCATGGAGGACTTTTCTCATACTGGGCTCCCCTGGGGAAGCACATGCTAATGAATTCCATCTCCCGTGCCTCATAGATGCAAGATGCACACACTCACACACACATTCACTGTTAACTTAGATCTGCTTCATCTCGTATTCAGGGTGTCTTAACAAGTATGCGGAATGGGATGTGTGATTTGAGGGGAAGCACCATGACAGCCCCAAAATAGCTCCCTCTTAAACAGGTGCAAAGGTGCTTGAGATGCCTCCATTCTGATCCATTCTCTTCGGAGGCAGCGTGTTGCAGTCTAAATCCAGCTCCTCCGGTTTTAACTGTGTACAGTCTGGAGCGAGTTCTTTTTTCTAAGCCTTGGCTTCTTCCTCCGTGTCATGGCCTTTGACCCAGTCTTAGGGGACTGATGGAAGGATTACCGCAGTGCCCAGCCCATAGCAAATGCTGAATCAATGTGGCCTGTGATTGGGTTAAGCATTGCCTAAGTGCCAACAGTAACCTTGGTGTGAATTAACCGATCAAGTTTCCCTCAATAACAGAATGGACTTAAGGGCAGGAAGAGCACCTTAAGGTGGGGAAGGGGTTTAGGGGGACATTGGTGAAAGAAAGGGTGAGGTCCTGGTGAGACACAGGGACTTAAACCCCTCATGGAACCTCTCACCCGGCTGACAGTGCCTGTCCTGCTCTTCTCCTGTCCACTCCAGGCTGGACTGCCGCTCCTCCTGCTATGATGCCTGGGCAGATCCCAGACCCTTCCATGACTGCGGGCTCTCTGCCAGGGCTCGGCCCCCTGACCGGACTCCCCAGCTCCGCTCTGACTGCAGAGGAGCTGAAATACGCCGACATCCGCAACATTGGGGCCATGATTGCCCCTTTGCACTTCCTGGAGGTGAAACTGGGCAAGAGGCCCCAACCCGTGAAGAGTGAGGTGAGCGAGCCTTGTTCCCCCAGGGCAGGATCCTGGGGGGAGGGTAGGACGCCTGGATTAGTGTCCTAGGTCTAGCCCTAAACTCATCGTGTGACCTAAGCCTTGCTAACATGGGGTCTGAGGACCAGTAGCATCCATGTCAGTAACATCTTGAGGTTGTTAGAAGTGCAGGATCTCAGGCCCCACCCCAGACTGTCGGAATCCGACTCTGCGGTTTAACAAGCTCCCCTGGGGTATTCAGGGCCATGTTAGCGTTTGAGAGGCACTGGGCTAGGGCAGGATGCCCAACCTATCTCTGGTTCTTTGAGGGGCAAGGGAAGAGTGATTAATAATAAAAGTATTGAATGATAACATTTGGCCATCTCTCTGGGGTGCTGGGGGTGGGGACAGGGGAGATAATGGGAAAGTGCACATGCTTTGGAAAGTATATACGGCAATGCCAGTATTGGGTTAGCTTCAACAGTTACTATCATTGGTCACATCATTGTCTCTGTTGCTCTTGGCCCCAGGCTGGAGCTGAAAGCAGGAACTTGGAGGAGGGGTGGTGTGGGCTCCCTTCGCAAGCTGCTGCCAGAGCTGGACTTGGCCTCAGTGGCCCGCCACCATCTGCCTTAGCTGGTGTTTGCAGAGGACCCACACGTGGAGCACGCCATCCTCGGGTCCCTTGGAGCTGCAGTGCTCTTGAGCCGTACTTGTAGAAGAGTAGCTTTTCCCTGGGGACCGGGGCGAAGCAGAAGTCCCCAGCGTGGGTGAGCATCAGTGCTGGGCACGCCCCCGGTCACTTCCCCAGGGCTGGTGATTTGTCCAAAGGCCTGCCCCAGTGAGGTCCCCAGCGGGGCCATTTCTTCAGAGGCCAGACAGAGTAGCTGCCCGCCCGGAAGGGAGAAGGAGCCGGTGGTGGGAGCTGGAGAGCTGGAGAGGCGGCTGGGCCAGAGGCCTGGGGGGAGGCAGCTGAACGGCGGTGCCGGGCCGCCCTGCGGGGAGGGAGCCTTCACAGACAGAGGTGCGCCCGGATGGGGGCTCATCCTGTGGGATGGAGCTCACAGGGCTGGACGTCCCAGAAAGGGGGACTCTTAGTGGAGAAAGGTGTCTGGGTACCAGCAGGGGGAGTCGGGTATTTAATGCCATTCCTGCTCTGCCCCCCCTCGCCCCATAAGTACCATAAAAATTGCACAGAAGGGCTGCTGGGGAGCTCGGCCGGGGGTGGCACGCTGGCTGTTGGCGGGCCGGATGTGGCTCTCAGGTGTGTTTTGTTTGGCCTGCGCAGTGTTTTAAAAGAAGCTGGAACCAACATTTCACTTGAAAATTTGGATTTCAATCTTTGATTACAAAGCGGGAAGATGTGGCCACACCGTGCCCTGTTCTGGCACGGCCAGGAGCGGGGGAGCCGCTTCACTTCTTTGCTCTCTCCAGTCTCCCACAGGCCCGGCGCCTCCCTGTTCCTCTCGATTTTGCTTACACTGTCAGTTTTGCTTTTGTTGCCGCCGGCTGCCTTCATTTACCTTGGACCGCGTGGCCCCTACTGTAGACATTTGTGCTGGAGACACCTGGATTAGGTGCCCTGTAGATGCCCACTAAAGACGGTTGATTACAAGATGAGAGTTGACGGGTAATTATATTCTTCTGAATTGATTTTGTCAATGAGCGTGCTGTGGATAGCACTTCCTGGCTTAGTTAGTGCTCTGTGTTCTTTGTGGAGAGCCCTTATCTTTGGTCTTGTGCTATTTTGCCTTCCCAGGCCCAGAAGTTGAAAGCATTCATTTCTGGGTCATTCCATAGTATTTAAAACCAGTAGCTGAGCAGGGGCACTGAGGCTGTGGGGTTGATGAGGGGCCGGTGCTTTGGTCTCTGAGATCTGCCTGGAGGCAGGGGCTGAGTTACCACCTCCCCCCTCCGCAAAAGGTACCAGAGGAGCTTTCTTCCTTCCTTTCTTTCTTTCTTTCTTTTTTTTGAAAAGGTCTTTATTTGGATTGGGTATTTTTACATTTCACAGCCTCCCCCAAATTGGTGACATATGCCCTGTACCTGACAGTGACGTGCCGTCCTCCCAGGCACCCACAAACACACACCATCCAGGCTGTGAAAATAACAAGCCATTTTTAGGGCATATTTGCATGTCCCCTCCCTCGCTGTCAGACTGCAGTGTAGTGGGTGCTGGCATGGAGTAAGGTCAGCCCTGCACTGGGAACCGACCTCCGATGTTCTAGGTCAGACTCAAGATGGGTGGGGGTTCATTCTGAGAGCAACTGAAAGATAAAGGGGGTTGGGAGAGAAACTTGCAGCTGGAGAACCTTATGTCCCGAAGATTTATTTGCATATGGCACACTGCCTTTGGTGGATTTTCACACTGGCATTTTGGACTACTAAAACTTTCTTGAATAATAATAAGATATGAGCTCACATTTATTAAACGTTTAATATGTAGCAGGCCCTGTGCTAAGGGCTCAACATGTAGAGTCTTGTTTATTCCTTACCAGATCCTGGTGATCTGGTTCTCCTCATTTTAAGGAAGAGGAATTTGGGAATTCCCTGGTGGTCCAGTGGTTAGGACTCAGCTCTTTCACTGCTGTGGCCCGGGTTCAATCCCTGGTCAGGGAACTGAGATCCTGCAAGCCGCGCGGCACGGCCAAAAATAATAATAATAAAATTGAAAAATTGAAAAATAAATTAAAAAATAAAGAAGAGGAATTTGAGGTCCAGGGAGGAGGAGGTCAAGTCACTCGGGGTCGCACGGCTGGAAGGTGGCAGAGCTGGGCCCTGCGTGGGCAAGACGCTGCTGCTGGGATAGCGGTGTGCACCAGGCACAGTGCTGGGTGCTCTCTGTACAGCATCTTGTCGAACTCGCATGAGAACCCTTTTGAGGTCATTATTATTGCTGTTGTTATTGTTATGTCCACATTGTGGATGCAGTCAACAAGTCTTGGGGACATCCAAGGTCACGCAGCTGCGAAACGAGGCCAGGCAGTCTGACTTTGCAGCCGAAGCTTAAACCTTATGCTATGCTGCCTCCTGTGCTCTCTGCCAGACTTCCAGGCTCTAATCAGTACTCTGTTGGGCTGGGGAAGCCGGATGAACCTGGCCCCAGAATCCTCCATCATTTTGATGACACGCCCAGATTAACGCTGAGCCCGTCAGTTCTGCAGCCGTATCATCTCCCAGGCCCCCGGAGAGAGGACGGGCCGAGCCGCTGTGCAGGCAGCTCTGTCCCAGCTGGCTCTTGGGCTGTCCGCCGTATAGAGGCCAGCAGCCTCTTGGGCCATGTCCAAATACATGAAGCAGTTGGGTAAAAGAAAATCAGAGGAATTAAGTTAAAGGACGGGTTTTGTAAATGATGAAATGCTTTGTGCTGATGTTTTTATTGGCTTGGCCAAAAAGTTCGTTCGGGCTTTTCTGTAGGATGTTACGAAAAACCTGAACGAACTTTTTGGCGAACCCAATATTATGGGGTTGTCACATCACGTTAAACCATTTTTGTGGAGGTGCTTCCCCACAGTCCATTTGTCCAACAGATACATGCTAAGCACCTACCATGTGCCAAGCACCAGGCCAGACACTGGGAACTAAACCATAAGCAAAGTCGACAAAGTCCACCTTCTCTTGGACTATGTATTGGAGTGGGGATATCCAAAAATAAGCAAATTCATATACAATATAAAAGGCCAGGTAGTGGTCCGTGTCATGAAGAAAAGCTGAGAAAACCAAGTGGATGGGAAGTGGCCAGACTGCTCGTTGTGAGGGTTGGCTAGGGAATCTGGGCACGTTATATTGTGGCTTATGGGATTTTTAGAGCCGATGCTTCTCTCTTTCTCTTTGTTCTTCTTTCCTTTTCAATACTCCTTTTCAAGACAGCTTTGCTCTCTGGCTTTCTCCAGAGCTTTCCTTCCTTCCTCCACTTTTTGTTCTGCAGCCCCTTAAGCTGGAGTCCTCCACCAAGCACTCCCTGTTGTCCTGGAGATCTCGGCCCTTCCTGGGTGGGTCATCTCCGAGTGGGCTGCAGTGGCCATGCCCTGCCTCTGGGCCTGGAATGCATTTCCAGTAGTGGCGGAGGGAGGCCAGAAGCCCTGCCCTCGTGTGTGTGCACGTGTGCGTGCAAGCACGCATACACACACGCAGAGCAAGCAATGACCTCACAACCTGCTGGATGGGACCCCTCACCCTCTGTGTCACTCTGCAGTGCTCTAGAGGGTACTCAAGTTCAAGAGAGTCTGGATGACCTTTTAAGAAAGAGATTGCAAACTGTCATTCCATGGGCAGGAGTCAGCCTACAGATGAATCTTGTTTGGCCCTCACAGTGTGGGGTTTTTTTTCTTCTTCTTCTTTTTTTTATTGAATGAGTTGCTATATTTAAAAGCCAGGAAATGTGGACTTTTTGGCTTCTTTAAAAAACCCAGAATATCTGGGCACTCTAGACCTACACCCTTATATGCAACGAGAAGCTGGAGCTGAGCTCACTGTATTGGCATGTGGTCCTCATTTCTCCGCAGTCCCCACCGCCTCCTGTTGCCTTTCCCAGCCCGCTTCACAATGCCTATTGTCACCAGCCGGCTTTTGAGTTTGTGTCCTGTGCTTAGGTCCCAAGGATGGGGACTACATCTTCCATTCCTTTTTACTTCCACCAGTCGGTGGACAGTGCCTGGCCTGTAGACTGTTTAACACATGCTTGTTGGTTTGAACATTAATTAGCTGTGTCAACTTGGCAAGTCACTTACACTTTCCATCCCTTGGTTTCTATATCTCCCAGTTCTCACCTCCAAGCATTTGTCCCTTTCTTTTTCTATTTCTGAACATAAGCGACTTCAGGCCAAAGACAAGAGGACACAATGAAAATCAAACCAACCATTCCCAAACTTGGTTGATCATCAAAACCACTTGGCAAACTTCTTATGAATCCAGATTTCCAGACCCAACCTGGGGCCCATGAACTCAGAATCTCAGAGGGCAGAGTCCAGGGAATCTGTGTTTTTAGTAGGCCCAGAGAGTACTTGGCTACATTTGGGAACCTGACTTTATCTGTTTGTACTTCTTGTTCTCTTCTGATCCCTATCAGGGAGGCTTCTGAGGGTGTCCCCTTGAGGAATCAGTGTGTGCATTCCATCGTGGATTCTGTCTCTCCAGCACATCCTGCATGTGGTGACAAGATCCTTCTCCTCTCCTCTTGAGAACAGGAGAGGAGACTTAGCTGTTCGTGGATTTCACATTGGCATCTCCTAACTTCTCCAGGGGCCCTAGAGAACATTTAGAAGGCTTTCACCTTTGGAAGAAGTGGGACTTCGAATCCATGAACTACAGTGTGTCTTGGAAGGTGTGCTCACCCTAGGAGTTTGCTCACCAAAAAGACCAAAATGTTCATCCATGTTTAGCCTGAGCATAAAAAGTTTCCCCAAACCAGCTGATGTGCTGGGTAAATGTTGGCATAAGCATGCTTATGTTTTTAGTGATTTAAAACATAAAGGCAGCCCACTGACGTTTTTTTAGCAAGCCTTGCATAATTGGTTTTTAATTTGTGGCTCTTTGGAATAGCATTGGCCTTCTTCCCTCTGACTCAGACGCTTTTTCTGTCTCATACTTGCTTGGCAGAGAGATCCAATCTGTCCCTTCTTGGAATAGAGTCTCCCAACTCATCTTTGAAATCCTAAATTTCCACTTTAGTTCCGTCACTTTGTTAGCACATTTTCCAAAGCTGTTAGCTTTTTTTTTTTTTTATCTTTAATCATGTAATTTGAGGGCAAACGAGTGATAGCTAAAGGCAACCATGCGTGTGTTTAACTTTGGTCCCTGTGGTATTGAGTCTTATTTGATACCATACCCTGAGCATTCACGAGGGTTCCAAATCTCTTATTTAACATCATAGGTTGGTCACACCCGCTGTTGTCCTAGCACTGGGTCCCTTGGAGAGGTGGTTGTAGGGACATGGCTGGATCTGTATGTTCTTAGCAGAAATCAGACGCTTCTGAAAAGTTCAAGGAGTTCCATGCTGCCTTCTTAGATCTCTGTTTTAAGATGGGGATAATGATAGCACCTACCTTCTAGTGCTGCTGTGATAATTAAGTGAACTAATGCAAGTAAAGAAGGGCTTTACATATGCCTGGCACTTAATAAGATACACAACAAATGTAAGACATGATTGGGATTACTTTTCATATGTGTGGATCAGGCAAGTTAGTTTTTTTTTTTTTTTTCCGGTACGCGGGCCTCTCACTGTTGTGGCCTCTCCCGCTGCGGAGCACAGGCTCCGGCCGCGCAGGCTCAGCGGCCATGGCTCACGGGCCCAGGTGCTCTGCGGCATGTGGGATCTTCCCGGACCAGGGCACGAACCCGTGTCCCCTGCATCGGCAGGCGGACTCTCAATCACTGCGCCACCAGGGAAGCCCAGCTGGTCTTTTTTGAGCGCAGTTTCCTCATTTGCAAAAGGGGGAAACTGATGCTCATGGAATTTCGTTGTGAAGTTTACTGTGTGTAGAGATAACCTTGACTACAGTGCATTACACCTGTAAATCACCTTTACTAGGGACTGAGTCCACTTGCAGTGAGTCACACTACAAATTCTGACAGCACTTGTCTTTCCAATGTCTTGTACCCATGGCCTGGGTTTCAGGGAAGCAAGCAGACCTTCCTGTGTTTCTCACTGTTTATGTATTGATAGTTTAGATGCAGCCACAGTTTTAGTTACCATCACAAACTGTGAATGAAAAGGCCCTTCAACCCTGTGATTTCCACTAAGCTGCCCTGTGTGACCCCTTATCTTGTTTCCTGTGGTGTTAAGGATTCTCATGGATCCTCAGTTTTTTTAGCAGCCCTATGAAGTGGCCTCTTCTATCAATGCTGGTCATCTTACGTTGGTGTCCCCAGACCCACTGGTGATATGGACTCAGAGTTGGGAAACTGAGTCCCCTCTCGGGTCCTTCTCTGGCTGAACGACTCTGGAGCCAGCCAAATCTCTTTCCCTTCAACTGTGCCCAAAAGACATAAGACAACTTCACTTGAGCTTGGAGCTCGGAGACCTAGAAGGACACTGGGGCAGATTCGGGTAGGCTGCAGAGATAACTGGAGTGAGGTCGATGGATCACCTCTGGGTTTAGCGACCCCGTGAGCCTGCACATGTCCTGCCCTCTGTGGGGCTCATTGACTGTGCTCTGCTTTTTGGCTGCAGGGTCCCCCTTTACTGAGTGCACTGCCTGTGCCTGTCTTGGGTGACAAGCTCCTCCACGGCTTGCTTCCGCGGCCCTTCTCCCTGCCTCTACCACGAGCCACCACCAGTACAGAACCGTGGCTCTTTGGAAGCCATGTAGCCAGGCAGGACTGCTGATTGGAACAGTCTGGCTCTGGAGGTTACTAGACATTTGAGCTTCAGCTTCCTCCCTAACTCCAAACATATACAAAAATTAGCTCAAGTTGGATCAAAGACCTACTGTAAGAGCTAAAACCACAAAACTCTTGGAAGAAAAAGCCACAAATATTTGTGACCTTGGATCAGATATGACACCAAAAGCACAAGCAACAAAAAAATAAATTGGACATCATCAAAATTGAAAACTGTTGTGCTTCAAAGGACAAAAAGTGAAAAGACAATCCCCAGAATGAGAATTTTCTCAAATTATACATCTGATAAAGGACTTGTATCTAGAATATATAAAGAACTATTACAACTCTAATAAAAAGACAAATAGCCCAATTAAAAAGTGGGCAAAGTATCTCAATGCACGTTTCTCCAAAGAAGTATAAGCACATTAAAAGATGCTCAACGTCATTAGCTGTCAAAGAAATGCAAATCCAAACCACGCTGAGATACCACTTCACATCCGCTAGGATGGCTATAACAAAAAGGACAGATAATAACAAGAATTAGTAAAGGATGTAAAGAGGTTGTAATCCTCATAGACTGCTGTTGGGAATGTAAAATGGTGCAGACACTATGGAAAACAATCGGGCAGTTCCTCAAAAGGCTAAACATAGCGTTACCATATGACCCAGCAATTCCACTCCTAGGTATATATGACCAAGAGAAATTAAAACATATGTCCACACAGAAAGTTGTTCAGGAATGTTCATATCTCAAAAGTGGAAACAACCCAAATGTCCCTCAGTTGATGAATGGATAAATAAAACGTGCTATATCCATACAATGGAATCTCATTTGGCCATAAAAGGGAATAAAGTACATGCTACAACATGGTGAACCTTGAAAACATTAAGTGAAAGAAGCCAGTCATGGGACTTCCCTGGTGGCGCAGTGGTTAAGAATCCACCTGCCAATTCAGGGGACACGGGTTCAAGCCCTGGTCCGGGAAGATCCCACATGCCACGGAGCAGCCAAGCCCGTGTGCCACAACTGCTGAGCCTGTGCTCTAGAGCCCGCGAGCCACAACTACTGAGCTCACACGCCACAACTGCTGAAGCCTGCACGCCTAGAGCCCGTGCTCCGCAACAAGAGAAGCCACCGCGGTGAGAAGCCCGCGCACCGCAGCGAAGAGTAGCCCCCGTTCACCACAACTAGAGAAAGCCCGCATGCAGCAACGAAGACCCAACGCAGCCAAAAAAAAAGAAAGAAGCCAGTCACAAAAGACCACGTATTGTATGATTCCATTGATATGAAATGTCCAGAATAGGCAAATCTATAGAGACAAGAAGGAGAACCAGGTTCCTGGTGCCCAGGGCTGGGGGAGATGGGAGGAGTCAGGGGTGATGGCTAAAGGGTATGGAGTTTCTTTGCGGTGGGGGGGGGGGTGTTGAAAATGCTCTAGAATTGATTGTGGTGATGGTTGCACAACTTTGTGAATATACTTAAAGCTGCTGAATTTGTCTAGTTTTAGTGGGTGAATTGTACAGTACGTGTGAATTTTATCTCAATAAAGCTATTGTAAAAATGGGCAAGAATAATATCTACCTCACCCAGGTACAGGGAGGATTAAAAGTGATAATGTATGTAAATCACCCAGCACGTATCGGTGCTCCAGAATTAGTAGCTGTGGTGATTAAAGCCCCCCTTTTAGGCCAACAGCAGTGAAAAAGTCAGGGTCTGGTTAGGGACATTTTTTCTCTCTTTCTCTTTTGTTGCTAGTGGCCATCCAGAAGCAATGGGAGCAGCCTGACAGGGTTTTGTGTGGAACTCGGAAGGAAATATGGAATAATCTTGGTTACTCATTAGCATCCCCTGGAGAGTGTTTAAAAAAATACTGACATTCAGCCCAGAGATTCTGGTTCAGTTGGTCTGGGTGGGGCGGGCTGGTGGTTCTAATCTGTAGCCATTGGTTGAGACCCGTGGTACCTTATAAACCAGCCCAGGTCTTTGAAGGAGTGAGGACATTTGCCTTCAGGACAGAAGGATCACGTGAGCAGTGCACTTTATGGTTTGACAACTGCTTTTGTAGAGATTATCTCCTTTGATCTGTTCAAAAACCTTGTGAGGTAGGTGCTTTTAGTACCATTAGTTGTTAGGGAACCAGGGCTCAGAGAGATTAAGTAACTTGCCATGGTCTCATTTCTTAAATTTATTTTATTTTATTTTATTTATTTTATTTTTGGCTGCGTTTGGTCTTCGTTGCTGCATGCAGGCTTTCTCTAGTTGCGGCGAGTGGGGGCTACTCTTCGTTGCGGTGCGCAGGCTTCTCATTGCGGTGGCGTCTCTTGTTGTGGAGCACGGGCTCTAGGCGCGTGGGCTTCAGTAGTTGTGGCACATGGGCTCAGTAGTTGTGGCTCACGGGCTCTAGAGAGCAGGCTCAGTAGTTGTGACGCACGGGCTTAGTTGTTCCACGGCATGTGGGATCCTTCCCGGACTAGGGCTCAAACCCATGTCCCCTGCACTGGCAGGCGGATTCTTAACCACTGCACCACCAGGGAAGCCCCCAGGGTCTCATTTTTAAGGCATAATTTTATCTAATCTTTTTTTTAGAAAAAGCAAGATCCACACCCATGCTCATACCTATTAGTTATCAAATCTAACACTTTGGAGAGCGCTGCCAAGGTGACGTCTGGTGCCAGGTTAATCTGTTTTGCATAGATTTCGGAACAGAGCTCTTTCTGCTACTTCTCTTTACTGATGAGCATCCTGAAAGTGCAAGGCAAACTGAAAAAAACATTATTTACATCTGTGTGTATATATGTATACACATATATACGCATAAACACCGTTTGTAACTACTGATCTGTGTGTGCAGGGAAAACATAAGACAGGAATAATCTGCATCTTGAAACTGTCAGAAACCTGCAAATGTCCCTCATAACCTCTGAGTTAAAGATTTGGCATCAACCACATCTTAATGTTCTCACTGAATGACTATAATAAGTGTATGATACAATATGAGCCCCTTAATAAAATACCACCTTTATCTATTTAGTATATTGCAGTATCCTTTGGAGAAGAGACTTCTGCTGAAACCGATCTGAAGTCCACTGGTTTACATCAGCCCTATTCAAAGTCGGGTGCACAGACCAGCTGGCATCTGGAAACATGTGAGGAGCACAGACTCTTGAGTCTCACCCTAAACCTACTAAAGCAGACTCTCTAGAGGGTAGAGCCCCCCAAATCTGTGATGTAATAAGCCCTCCAGTGGGTTCTGATGCTCTCAGAACTGAGCGTCCCTTCCAGCTCTGACTGGCAATGATTCTCTCTGAGAATGGCTACTAGGGTCTAAAGCCACATTTTTCTCCAAACCTATCTCAAGCTTCCTGGAGCAACCCGCATGCCATCACGTGGTACCTGAATCTGTGTTAGGCAGGGTTGCTCTCTGAGTCTGCAAACACCTTAGCATTTCCAAACCAGTTATTTCCAGGTCTTGAGACGCTCCTGCTGCCAGCATTCACACCCGAAGGGACTTTCCAATTAATTAAGCAGCTGAGCTTGTCAGTAGGCCAGCTCCTTTATTGTTTTAGAAGAGGGAGAATCAGATAAACTGTTCTGATGCCAAAGGCGCCTTCGTTTGCTGAATCTGGCCCAGAGTCTCAGCAGCTGTGGTCTGAAAACTGGGGCAGGGGGCTGCTCTCTGCCCCCCTCATCTGTCTGGGTGCTGTGAAACCCCTCCTTCCCCCCTCTATGAACTTTAGCTGCATCCGTTTCATTGCATAAGTCACGCATGGTGAAAATCACCCTTCCGTCCTCCAGGCCAGGCATCTCTGGTCGTGAGTTCCTTTGACCATTGTCATCTGAGTGGGATTCTTATTAGCTGGCGTTCTGTTCCCTTGAAGTAGAGTTCGCCATTCTGCTTAGCGATTTGTTGTCTGTGCCTCGTGCCTGAAAGAAATTGGCCGAAATCTGTATTTCATCTGCACCCCCTGTGTACAGATTAAACAGAACCGCGTTGGTGGAGAATAATTAAGCCAAGGACCTTGTTTTTCACCTTCATGATGAAAGACAAATGACTTCCAAGGCTTTAATAGGATGATGACCCTTGAAATGTTCTTCTACTTTGGCCAGCTTGGGACTTTCAGAACATCCCTGCTCATAAATATTCTTTGCAACAACTGCATTTTCATTTAATTGTAGACAGTCATTTTGCAGGAGCTCTTGTCTCTGTTTTTTTGTTGCTGCTATTGGTGTTTTGTTTTTTTGTTTTTGCCCTGGTGTAATCAAGGCATGCTACACCGCTTCTTGTTGCTGTTGTTAAAGACCCAGTTTCAACTGTATGGTTAACTCTTTTTGAGAAGAAAATGGATTTTTCCCTGCCAGATATATTCTGCTTCTTACCAGTCTTTTGGGGGTGGGGAGAATCTTGTGGGGGCCACTATTTCTCTCCTTTTCTCATCTTTTTGAAGTGAGTGTCAATTGGGCAAGAAAATTGATGGATTGCCTAGTGGGAAACCAAACCTCCCTAAACCATAAATATGAAACGGGCCTGTAATAGACGTATTTCAACAAAAAAGAGCCATCATTCTTCAGATAGCTCTTGTCCACAGAAGGATATCCTGGCAGCCATTGTCCCTTTTCTCTTCAATGTTAACGTTGCTGCCGGAGCCAAGGTGATTTTTCCCGTCTCCTGGCCTCCCCCTCGCTTTTGCAGTAACCGCGTTTGCTCTTCGCTTAGCAGGGCGGTCCACAGATGGCTGCCACTCTGCCCAGCCGGCTTTCTCAGGCTTTGTTCCAAACACAGTGCCGCCTTTTCTTAGCAGTGGAAATGGGCTGTTCTCCACTGCTTTCTGAGAGAATGGCCCTTTCCTACTCTGTGCATATAAACCAGGCCCAAGCCTTGGGCAGCCTATTGTTTTATGGGTTCTCTTAATCCAGGGGGAGGATTTTCTGAGGACCACGGGTGTAAGGGCGGGGGTTGGGAAGGCCGAGGTCCAGAGTTGCTTCTTCTTGCTGAGATGTGAGCACTCAGGTCAGTTTGGATGGATCCCCCATGGCTCTAATGCAACCAGAGTGGGGGCAGGCTTTCAGTTTGTAAAGGAGGTGTTCCCTGCTTCTTTCCAGAAAGCAGTGGTGTTCTGGTTGGTCTCACTGCTGTCTGATCCAGAGACCTGGGCAGACTCACTCTCCTTCCCTGAACTAGAGTTCCCAGGCCTGCGGATGCAGCAGGAATCAAGGATCTCTAGGTCTTCTTAGTTCCAGAACCTCAGGATGGAGCTTAGTTTTCAGCCCTGCTGCTCCCCACGCTTTCCTGCAGAGGCCCAGCGCACCGAGCCATCGCTTCTCCACCTGCGCGTGCCCCCAGCCGGGAGAGCCGAGTGCATCGTCTTGGCAGGTGGAGCCATTGCCTCTGCCAGCTCTTGTTCAGAGCCTTCAACTGGTGTTTGGCTGGGCTGGAGCTTTGAGTGAACAGGGCGTCCAGATGTGTGGGTTTGTTCATAGGTGAAAGTGTTGGATTACAGCCTGGCATTGGGAGCAGTTGAAAAGGGCACTGGACTGGGAGTCAGGAGTCCTGGCTTCTTGTCCAGGTCACCAGCTCTGTGGATCAGGCCTCCCTTAAGCAAACATTTATTGAGTGCTACTGATGGCCATAAACTCTACAAGATGCTGGGCACACAGAAAGTCAACAAGACATGGACTTTGCCCTCATGGAACTCCCAGTTCAGTGGGGGCAGAAACTGAGGCTAGTATATAGCACAGTAGAGGCCAGGATAAACTCAAGATTCTATGAGAGCCCGGAGCAGAGGGACACCTCCCCAACTTGGAGGCGATGAGAATCAGGGAGGACTTCCTGTAGGAGGTGATGCTTGAGCTGAAGGTACAGCGTGAGAGTAAGCCAAGGGGACAGCAGAGGCAAAGGCATGAGGCCAGGGAAGTGTGAGGTATAATAGAGGCTCCAGGTTGCAGGAACATGGCGTGTAGGGTAGGAATAGATAGGAGGTGAGACCACGGCAGGTGGGGCCCAGTCATGGGGAGCCTTGCTGGGTACATTAGGAGCTTGGGCTTTATCCTGAGGGTATTGAGGAGGCCCCTGAAGGCCAGTAACTGGATCATATTTGCATTTTAGAAAGTTCCCTCCAATGGCTGGGATAGAGGATGGTTGTGCAGGGTCAGGAGGCCTCCTAGGAGGTGATGCAGGAGAGAGAGACAGAAGTGGAGAGACAGAGAGAAACAGAGACAGAGACAGCGAGAAGAGAGAGAGCCTGGAAAGTGGCAGGGGAGATGGAGAGTGGGGAGCAAATCTGAGGAAGATTTAGGATGTAGAATTGGATGGCCTGTCTGGTGAAAACTGGAGATAAGGAGAGGGACAGGTGAGGGGCGAGGCCTGAGTTTCTGCCTCCTTGAATGACTCGGCAGTGGTGCCAGGTGGGGTGGAGAATAGAGGTGAAGCCACCAATTGAGGATAAAGACTTTGAGGGGCTGAGGGACATCCGGATTGAATGTCCAGCTGGCAGTGGAGCTTTTGGTCTGAAAATAAAGATTTGTTTGGCATTTGAGAAGAGGTGGTGGCTGAAACCACACGAGTAGATGGAAACGGTGATCTGGAGGCAGTATGTATAGAGGGTCCCGGGCAAGAGACAGGAAAGGAGAGTCAGAGAAGTAGGAGACCACACAAGGTCAGTGTTGAGCGTCCAGGGCGGAGAGAATTCCAGAAAGAGGGTGTGATGCACAGTCGGTGGAGCCAGGAGGCCCAGGGACTGACCCTCAGTGTCCCTTGGACTTTGTGAGGACCCAGGCCCTGCCCTCCAGCGTGAGCCTTGGAGAGAGCGCTCCCTCCCCTGGGCCTTGGTTTCATCATCTTGGCCTCAGTGTTGCCAAGAGTCCCCTTCCCACACGGCCCTCCCTCTCCCCTCAGTAAAGCCAACACTGCACTCGTGACCCCTGAGGGTCACACGAATGAAACCCCAGGGAGTCAAAGCTGGCTGGGGTCTGGGGAGCTCTTGGTCTGGCCCAGTGTTGGAAGGCAGTGTGATGTATGGGAACTGAATCCCTGTTTTTCCCCAGCTTGGTGGCCTTGGGCAGACACTTTACCTTGGTTCCTCACCTGTAAAATGAGGCCCCTAGCACCCACCCTGCAGAAATGTTTGAAGGTTAGGGGAAGTGGGAGCCTTTGTGTTTATTAAAGATGAGCCACGGGACGGGAGGTGGGCTGATTGGCCCAAGGTCAGAGAGAGGGGGCAGCGCGGTGACTGGAATCGGGTGTCTGGTGACCAACCCCGCCGGGGTCTGTCTCTTGCCAGGGCTCATAAATTAGTAGCCCACGGCCGGGGCAGCCCACAGATGTGTTTTGCTTGGCTCCTGCAGCGTTCTTTTCAAAATGGAATTCGTTGCCAACATTAAAAATGGGGAGATTTTACCCACAAGCTCACATTTTCAGCTAGACTTGAAAACTTGGAGGATTTGGCCACACTGAGCCCTCTCTGCCCTGGGGCGAGTGGGGGGTGTCCCCTCTGGGGGCCAGACCCTCATCCAGCCATCCTCCCTCACTAACCTTGACTTGCTTGGCTCCTGGGGGTGGCTTGAGTTTGCAACGCCAGCCCTTTGACTGACCATTTGTCCTGAATTTTCTTACAGCCTGGCCCACTGTTTACTAAAACTGTCCGGTATTTCATAGCTGAGGTCCATACCTTGGCCGTTCAGAGTGAGAGGGCCTGGCTGGAGAAGATGTGACAGAGAGGAGGGTGGAGTCTCCGATGGCTCAGCCCCAGGAGAGATACTGGGGAGAGAGCCTGTGCCCTGCGGGCTGCAGGGGGTCAGCAAGGGTGCTGGACAAGGGCCCCTGGCATTTCCTCATTCCTCCCTGCAGGGGTGGCAGGAGGCAGAGGGGACTGTGGGCCCAGCCTGGCCGGCCTGGCCGAGGTCTTGCCCCTGGACTGGCCCGCTTTGTTGATGTCTGAAGGGTAGGGTGGTGGAGGCAGGGGGTGGGGAGGTTCTGCAGCCCCTGGCTCCGAGCAGCCGTGCTTATGTGGGAGAATGTCTGGTATGTTTGGTATCTGGGTGTTTACTTCCCAGGGTGCTCCTGGGTCCCTGGTGTTGAAATGTGGCTCCTCCATGCAGGGGGGAGGGCCCTCAGTGGGCGTGGCCAGGGCTAGATTTGGAGGCAGCGGGGCAGTCACTCCAGGCCTGCCCATTGACAGCTTGCGCGTGCCCTGAAGCACCTCCACTCTGCACCCGCCTCCCCACCTTCAGGTCTCCTTTTATGCCAGATTCTGCCTGTGCGGGAGGCTGGGTGGGCCCCGGGCAGCCCTGGCCTCACCTGGGAAGACAGGCAGGGAAGCTGGCATTTTCAGAGCCCTTCCTGGGTCCCCGGCTCTGGGCTGGAACTTAGTCCCCATGACGACCCTGTGCAGCAGGGCTCAGTGCCTTCCTTGTACAAGTGAGGGACGGAGGCTCAGAGAGGCGGAGTGACTTGCCCAGGAGCACACAGCAGAGCTGCTGAGGGCGACCCAGGCCTCTTAGACCCCAAAGTTCATGCTGACGACCCTGATGCCCTGAGTCTCAGATAAGCCTACTTCTCTCTGCCCGTGAGACAGTTCTTGGTCTGAATGAGCCTCTCAGACCTTCACTGCTCTGCCTAGTGCTGGGGGTTTGATTTGGTTTTTGCCCCGCTCTCTATTTCTGCTTGTCACCTGCTCTATTGCTCTTTTCTCTGTTGCTTTGTCCATGTGAGAGTTTCTGTACCTGCAGCGCCTGGGGTTAAAAAGTGTCATTGCTCTTTCTCATCCTGTCTTTTTGTGGGTCTCGCAAGATACATATTTGGAAATGCTTATGAAATGTCAGAATTCAAAATCACATCTGGGTGACTGTTGCCACCGTGTGAGAGCCACGTGGCTGGCAGACGGGGCCTGAGAAACATGACCAGGGTGAGAGGAGGCCCCCCTCCTGCTTTCAGCGTTACACATTTAATGTTAACTGTGCAAAAAATATTTTTTATTTAAACATACCCGGGTAGGAAAAAACAAAACGGTCATCGTGCTCAGAGTCAGACGCTTCTGCTGCTGCTTTAGGGTCCCATCATCAGGGTGGAGCTGAAAGGGTGGGGGGCTTGTTACCTAGGCCACCTGCCCTTCCAAGAGCAGAAGACGCTCAGGCCCTGGGGCCAAAAGGCCTGGATTCAAAGCTGTCACTGACCTTCTGGACAGCCTTGATATCTTTAGTTTCCTCATCTGTGAAAGTGAGGAAGATAATAGGCCTGTCCTGATTGGTTTACTGAGACCATTTAACCCCCTAGGACCCCTGATACCCGAGATTTTCTACCTGCTGAGGTGACCCACCTCTGTTTGTTCAAGGGCTCTTCTGCATCCAGGTTCTGCCACTTTCCCAGCTGTTCTAGAAGCATTGCTCCTGGGTAGGCCTTCTCCCCTGGATTACTGAGGACCACCTTCTGCATCACCTGACTTCACAAGGGTGGGACCCTGGTGTCCCAGGCATCTTTCAGTGGCAAGAGGCAGAAACCTTCTCCAGCTCCCTTCAGGCCAAAGGAGGAATTTCCAGGGTAGATTCAGGTGTACCCATCATGGACCCCACAGAGATGAAGCATAGTCAGGCCTCTCCAGGGGTGGAATCAGAAGGACCAAGAGAGTTTCTGTCTATCCCTCTGTCTGTCTGTACCATCGGCCTGTGGCCATATCCCTGTGTTTCTCTCTCTGTGTCTGCCTTGTTCCCTCTGTCTCTCTCCACCCACCTTTGTCTCTCTGTGTTCCTCTGTCTCTCCTCTCTGTCTCTGTCTTTACCTTTCTCTCTCTGGAGCTCCCTCCATCTCTCGGGGTCTAGACAGGGTGAGGCAAGCCAGATGCCCAGGGCATAGCATTTAAGGAGGCACCCACCCTCAGGTGCTGGCCCTGCCCTGGCACAAGTGAGCTCCAGGGTGAGCGCCTCCTGAAATGTGTGCCCTGGGTACCTCACTCACCACACCCTATCCAAGCCCTGCTTCTCTCTCTGTCACCCGTTCCCTCTCTTTGTCCAACTCCCTCCTATATCTGAGTGTTGGTTTCTCTCTTACCGCGTGGTCTCTGCTCACCTCCACACATCAGCAGCCTGATCTTTCTGCTTCTCTGGGTTGAAATTGGTTGTCTAGCCTGTATGCCTCCCAGTCCAGCAGTTCAGTTTCAAATTTCTAGTTGGTGAATACAGCCCAGCTTGGGTCAGCCGCTCACACCTCATGCAGTCAGCTGGGCCAGGGGCTGGGGTCGCCCTGGCCCTCAGCAGGGGCTTGGGAACAGGCTGTCTGAGGAGGGACTGCTCAACAGGAGGGCACCCTTGGCCGTGGATCCCCAGGTCTGTCCCTCCAATGTGAAGGGTGGTGCAGGGGCCCCCCTCACTGCCAGAACACAGACAGCTTTGTCCTTGGGCCTTCCTGGGAATTGGGGATAAACAGAGCCAGGATCCAGTTTGAGAAGAGGGAATGATAGGCTTACTCCACCCCTGCCCCCATCTCATGGTTTTTAAACGTCTTGAGCCTCAAGCTGCCTCTTCTTCAAACATGCTGGATCTTCCCGCTGTATCTGCAGAAAAAGTCGTATCTCCCATTTGGGGTTCCGGTTTTAGATGTCTGAGCTGTGGGTGGTGAAGACACTCTGCTGTCTCTCACCCACGCGGGACCAAATGCTTCAGAGAATCCGGGGAGCAGCAAGGAGAAGGCAGCAGCCTCAACTCCGGGGATGCTCAAAGGCCTGGGGGAGGGCTGCGCCGGTCCAGGCAGCTCCAATCAGAGGACGCAGACCATGCAGGCCCAGCGAAAGGAGCCAGAGTGAGCCCGTGGGGATGGAGAAGGCCAAGGGCACTGCCCAGCCTCTGTCTTATTTCCAGCAGGACCTCAGCATCCGTTTTCTGTGTGCCCTGTGGGAGGCTCTTAAATAGCAGAAGGAGGATTTGGGGGAGAGGCAGCACAGTTTCAAAGGGGAAAGTGTGACGATGGGGCTTTGGGGCCATTTCTTGCTTTATTGGGAGATATTAGCCAAGGCATGGGTACAGGAAAGGCCCAGGGATGGACGTGGAAGCCGGTGGTGCTGTGGTGCTGGGGTCTTTAGGCTTAAGAGCACAGCCTGGATCCTTCCAGGGCCTGCTTGGGATTTGTGCACCCTCTAGGTGCACGGGCTTCAGTAGTTGTGGCACACGGGCTCAGTAGTTGTGGCTCGTGGGCTCTAGAGCGCAGGCTCAGTAGAGACAGTTCCTTATGAGCACTGGAGAAAAGGTTATGCAGATGCAAATGTAGGCAATAAATCACTTTTATAATTATAGAATCCAAGCCCGTGGCATGTTTCTCTTGAATCTTTTATTCCATTCATTCATTTGACTAACATTTGCTGTGCCCCTACTCAGTGCCATGTTCTATGCCAGGTGCTGGGGATACCCAGGTCGCCCATTCTCCAGATTAGCAGGGAAGGCAGCTACTACATAAGCAGAGAGTTACCGTGGGGTATGATAGAGACTCTTACAGCGGGGAACTCAAAGTGCTGTAGCAGCATAGAAAAAGCAGTTAATTCTATCTGGGGAGTCAAAGGAGCCTTCCTGGAGGAGGTGGCATTTGCTCTTGAGGGTTGTAAGAGTTTACAAATAGGAAAGGAAGGACCTGGCTGGCTTGGAGAAGGGTGAGACGTTTGGAGTCGAGAGGAATGGCAGGAGGGAATTGATGTGGCTGCAGAGGCAGGGTGGAGCAGCCCCCCATCTGGGTGTCATCCTGGCCCAGTTGATCTCTTAAACTTCCAGCGTTGAGCCTCTTTGCGTCTGCTGCTAGCGCAGCTTCCGTTGGCTTCCAGCTTTATGTAGGATGAGGCCCTGCGCAGGGGTGGGGTGGGGAGGTGGGTCCTGGAGGACAGAGGTTGTGTCTCCTAGGAAACGGCAGCTCTGCCAGAACCCCAGAACCCTGTGAGCCTGGCAGGGCCCAGGTTGCACACATCACCTTGGCAGTTTGTGGGCAAACCCTCTCGGCCGAGGGGAGATTGCACTGCCAGCCACTTCCTCCAGTTCCTTCCCTCTGCCTGTCGTCACGGTTACCTCGGCCTTGTTGGGGGTGAGGTAGAGGTTGGTTGGAATCAACTTTGTCCGGGTTTCTATTTCCCCAGATGCGGGTCAGCCAGAGGAGCTGTCACTTCTGGTTCTGTTTCAAAGGAGGCCAAGGGGCTGGGAGGTGCTTGGGTGCGGCCGTGTTGACAAGGCGCCTCTCCAGCCAGCCTCCCAGGCAGGGTGGGAGTGGGTCAGAGAGAAGCTCCAAGGTGGTGGAGAAGGAGAAGGGGCTGCCCTGCCAGGGCCTGTGCTGAGGGCCGTGGGTGCTGGTCTCCAGCCCAGGCCCTCGGTCTTGAGCTCCTAGAGCATGCCGGGAGTGCAGGCAGAGAGGCTGTTTATTTTCCTGGCCTGAAGCCCTTTCGGCTGAGACCTTATTCCAGGCCTCAGGCTGCCAGAAGCACCCGCAACTGGCTCCAGAAGTGAGAGAGTTGGCAACCCAACACTTCTCCAGAGGCCTCGGACTCTAGGCCATTCCCAGACCGGCTGGTCCTGTGTATCCTCCAGATTCTCCTGGTGGGTAATGGACAGTGAGAGACATCACGTCAAAGTGATCCTAATGGGCTGGGGCTGTGGTCAAGAGCAGGAAGGCTGAAGTCAGAGAAATCTTGAGTTGGAAGCCTGACTCTACCGCTTCCTCGCTGTAGCGCCTTGGGCAAACTGGGCTGGTGAGCCTCAGTCTCACCATCTGTGAGATGGGGCAGTCATAGTACCTTCCTCATCAGACTCTGTAAGGATTACATGACCTGTGTTTAAAGGCTTTAGCAAAGTAGGCAACAAATGGCAGCTCTTGTTATTATTATTAATGAAACAACAATAACTGCAGCTTTGAAAGTCCGTGTTGGCGGACAGCGAGCCTTCTCCTTCCCATTCTACGGGCCCTGTTTCATGCATGGTAAATTTCCTAGTGTGTCTCAGGGAGAAGCAAGCCTGGAGACTCCAAAGGCCCCTGTGCCTGTGTCCCAAGCAGGGCACTTTAAGGAGCCCATGGGATCCTGGGATGCAAGTGGGTGTCCTGGGGGAAGAACATGCAGAGGCAGAGAGAAGGATGAACCCAGGTGAGGGGGCTGAGGAGAGTTTTCCATCACCAGAAGACAGATCTGAGGGTTTGGAAGGACCGAGAGGGAGGACAGAATACCTCAGGGAGGTGACAGTGGGGGCAGAAGGTGAAATCAACACTCATGCCCAAGGTGTTTTGAAAGTGCCAGGGAGCCACTGACCTGGAAAATAATGCCCAGAGGGCTTGGGCCAGGCAAGAGAACAGACCGCCACCGCCCATGGGGTGTCACCTCTGTGTGAGGAGAGCGCCAGGCTCTGGGCCTCCTGAACTCTGGCAGAACCCAGGTGGCCCTGCCCTCCTGGGGCACTGACTTCTCCCAGGGATGCCCACCTACTCCGAGAGCATCCTCAGGCCGGCTGGGAAACGCTGCCATCCCACCCGCCAAGAGGCCAGCGGGCTGGCAGTGTGGCTCACTCACGGCGAGGTGTGGGTTAAGTTGTCCATCTGCCGGTCTGAGCGTAAGGAGGGAAGCTGTACGCCAGGCTTGCCTCAATGTCTCATCCGTGGCTCTTTGCCCTCACAGCTAGACGAGGAAGAAGAGCGAAGGAAAAGGCGTCGGGAGAAGAACAAAGTCGCGGCCGCCCGATGCCGGAACAAGAAGAAGGAACGGACGGAATTTCTGCAGCGGGTGAGCAGGGCAGTGGCCGCGGGTGACCCCGGCCTTGTCCTTTAGTGGCTAGTGTGCTTATAGACCAGGAGACGCCATCGAATGCCTGCAGAATCAATGTGTACTCGTTGACATCTGCCCAACCAGCCTCGACCCCTCTGCCTTCCCTGCCTTCTCTCCGATGCCCCCTCCCTGAGCCAAGACGCCCAGGGGCAGCCAGCAGCCTTTCCGCCCACCCAGATCCCTGGACCACCAGAGAAGGTGGGAGGAGCCAAGTTCCCCGCCTCTAACTGAGGTCAGACCCGCGATGCTAATGGGCCCAGAGGGCCCAGGACTGGCACTACCCATGCCGGTGCGCTGAGGGCTGTCAGAGTTGTCTGGCGCGGGTGCAGATGAAGTCAGTGAGAGCTCCCTGCACGTGGGCAGTGGGCGTAGCGATGGGGCAGAGAAAAGTTCCTCCCTCACGTGCAGGAGGCTCTTCTGGCTCTGCCTCCCATCTGCCTGGCCTCAGCCCCACCGAAGCTGACCCCCGAGCTCTTGGCTGTTGCCTCTGGGACCAGAGGTCAGCTCTGCGTGCCAAGGCCAGTGGAGGGCCGCCTTGCCTCGTGGCCCTCGGAGCACATCCCTGCCCTTTCATTTGGAATGTGCCAAATGGGCCTTCCCTGCTCCTCAAAAACGGTAGATGGCTGTGAAGGGACATGACCAGAAAGCTAATTAGTCCCAGCTGGTGGTCTCCAGCCTCCCCACCCCCAATCCCTTGTTGATTTCTAAATAACAGTAGTAACACCATAGAATAATAACATCACAGGTCAGGCTCCCTTCTACAGCGGGCAACCGCTAACACTAGTTGCTAACGTGTAAAGTGGGGCCCTGTGCAAAGCGCAGTGTGCATATTTGCTCATTTTATTGGCATAACAACTGTATGAGGTGGGGGCTGCACACGGGGACACTAAGGAAGGCACGGGGAGTTAAGTAACTTGCCCAGGTCCCTCAGCAACTAAGCGGTAGAACTGAGATTCGGCCTGAGGCTAACTTCAGAGCATCCATCCTCAGCACTCTGCCCTGCTGGGTCTCATTCATTCATTCGTGGGTTTGTTCATTCCTTTGTTCATTCATTCTTTTGCTCGTTCGTTGATTTGTGGACAAGTAGTTTTAAGCATGTACTGAGTGCCCGGCCCTGTGCTAGGTGCGCTGGGGACACACAGGAAGGACCAGTCGTGGTCCCTCCTGTGGGATCTGGAGAGACAAGGCCGGGCTGGACTGGGTTTTCTCTGATACTGGGGCTCTGTGGGTCTCTTCTCATGCTTGCAACAAGCAGAGAGCAAATCTGAGATCATGGGTGTCAACACCGTGGGGCAGTGTGTACACCTCCGGCTGTGAGCATCTAGGGCAGGGGAAAGGTCAATGGAGGCGGAGTTAGACTCCTGGAGCTGGGAGCCCCTTGGAAGAGATGGTGGACCAACACCAGGAGGGAAGTTTTCAAGAAAATTCTAAGACATGGGTCTCACATAGGCCTTTAAGATAGATGGAGTGTCACACCCCTCATTTCCAGCCCTGAGTGCCTGTGGAGTTGGGCGAGGCATAGCAGGGAACAGAGAATCTCACATCCCATCCCCGCCTTCAAGGGCCTGTCAGCCAGTCAGCAGGCAAGAAGGGCCAAGTGAACGCACACCAGTAACACACTAGTGCAGCGAATGGTCAGCGCCAAGTGAGCGGGACGAGCTGCTCCGCACATTCCAGTAACACCGGCTGAGCACCTACTGTGTGCCAGGCATTTCCCGTATCTCGTTTAATCTTACAACATTCCACTGAGCTGGACATTGATGATCCCCACTTTAGACACGGACCCATAGCGCAGAGAGTCAGGTTACTTGCCTGAGGTCACACTGCTAGTGTGCGGTGGAGCCGGGACTCACCCGGCTGTTCGCTGACCCATCTGTCCATCCTTAGCGCTGAGTGAGTGCCCGCCACACAGTGGGCCCTCAGGCCATGGCTGCAGTGGGGTGGCAGGCAGGAAACAGGGATGCGATATGTGCTGAGCGTTAGGTTGGGCAAGCGCGGCGGGCTGTGAGCACAGAGGGAGGGGCCCTGTCGAGTCTAGGCTGCGGAAAGACTGCTGATTGAGACATAAGACAGGAGCGGGAGGCAACGCGTGGAAGGACAGGGCTGGAGAGGTCAGTCACCACCAAAGCCAAAGCAAAGGCCAGAGGCAAGAGGTGTTGTTTAAGGATGTGGTGAAGGGAGTGAAAAAAATACCAGTGTAGCTGGAGTGTACAGTCCATGGAGAGAATAGGGCCCCAGAGCCTTCACCTGTCAGGTAATCCCTGTGCTGGGTTGTCTGGGGCAGTCCCGGTTTGTGCCTGTTGGCCTGGCCTGATTATTAATGGCACATTCTTTCACTCTCTCACCTGTCTCTGTTAGGATGATGAAGTGTGTTGGTCATGGAGAGCCACGGGAGGGTTTCGGGAGGAGAGAGATACACCCTGTCGCTGTGGCTGCAGCGTGGGGCACGGAATGGGGAGCTGAGAGTAGAGTGGGAAGACCGGTTATGTGGCGGTGGTGCTATCCTGGTGAGAGGAGCAGGCAGCTGTGGACCGAGAGAAGTGCAGGCCTCGAGGAGGGAGGTTTCGGGAAGTCTGTTGGGGCTCAAGTCCAGCCCCCCTCATCCCCACGCCCACCTCCTCCTCCCCTCTGGCCTTGGAAGCAGAGGCCGGGTGTGAGGTTTAGGGCGTGAAGGCAGATGGCCGTGTGCACAGTCAGTACCCGAAGACATGGGGGATTCTCTTGTAATTAAGTAATTCGTTTATTTATTTATTTAACATCTTTATTGGAGTATAACTGCTTTCCAATGTTGTATTAGTTTCTGCTGTACATAGTGTGAGGTGATACCTCACTGTAGATTTGATTTGCATTTCTGTAATTTATTTTTAACACGTCACATATTTACAAGGCTCAGAGGTACAAAGGTATATGTATGTGTATGTGCACACACACACACACACACACACAAACACACACACACACACATATAAACACATACACACATATACGTATAATGTAAAAAGTTACCCTCCCATCCTTGGCCCCTGGACACTCAGGGCCACCCTGGGAGATTCCTGTAGCCTCTCAGAGTTCACCTGCCAGGACCAGCCACATCCCTGAAGGAGGCAGGCCTTTGTGGGGGTCAGATCCGCGCCCTGCAGGCCCCAGGCCACCTCCGCTGCCTGCATTCGGGAGCAGCGGCCCCTTGGCTCCCCACGGCTGTACAGCCGGCCTCTGTAACCCCGCTGTGCCCGACACAGCTCCCTGGGTGTGGGCATCAGTGACACAGTCTCACACCCTCACAGCGTTCCTTGCTCTTCATAGCCACTCTCTCCCTGATGGTCACAGTGACTCTGGAGGAGGCAAGGCAGCCCCATTCCACTGACTGGCATCTGAGGTTCGGAGGGATGAAAGTTGGACCGGAGCCCAGAGCTTCCTCTGTGGCCCAGCACTCTATTCAGGTGCCCAGGCTCCGGGACTTGGGAATCTTATTCACAGCAGTGTAGCTGGCCAGTGGCAGAGTCAAGATTTTAACTCAGACAGGGCTTTTGGGCTCAGAAGTCTGCACCAGGCTTTTTTTTTTTTAACAGAAAGAGTTGGGAAGTGGAGCCCTATTTTAAGTGCATTAGGGTAACTTTTTAAAATAATAGAGTCAGAGAATCTTAATGCTTAAATTTCCCTGGGCCAATTATTATATTTTAAGGGGGAAAATGAGGTCTGGAGAAGGGAAGTGACTAGTCCAAGGGCACACAGAAGGATGCCCAGCCCCTCACCCTGTGGGTTTTTTTTTTTTAATTAATTAATTTTCATTTTCGGCTGCTTTGGGTCCTCGTTGCTGCACGCAGACTTTCTCTAGTTGCAGCGAGTGGTGGCTACTCTTCGTTGCTGTGCACGGGCTTCTCATTGCGGTGGCTTCTCTTGTTGTGGAGCACGGGCTTTAGGCGCGCGGGCTTCAGTAGTTGTGGCACGTGGGCTCAGTAGTCGTGGCTCACAGGCTCTAGAGCACAGATTCAGCAGTTGTGGTGCATGGGCTTAGTTGCTCCGTGGCATGTGGGATCTTCCCAGAACAGGGATCAAACCCATGTCCCCTGCACTGGCAGGTGGATTCTTAACCACTGCGCCACCAGGGAAGCCCCATCACCCTGTGTTTTTTCTGCTCCTTTCACTGACCACCGTGGAGGAGACAGAACCTCCTTCACTTGCATTAATTCCATTCTGAAACGACAAATGGTTTCATTCTCTCTAGGGCAGTAAATATCTACCAGAGGCAAAACGATAAACAAAAATGCAAGAAGGGTCATTCATTTCATACTTAAGGTGCGAAGATCCTAGCCCACGTTCCTGAATTTATTAGGAAAACAGATCAGGCAATTGCTGTTCTAAAACCACAAACCACTTCTACAATCATGGTTTTAAAAAAAAAATTCCTCTGAGCTCAACTTATGCTTACACATTAAATAAATGCATAGCACCAACTAATAAAACAGAAGAAAATAAAATGAAAAAGCAGTTAGTTACAGTCTGATAGCCAGACTGTCAGAGGTCAGGATAGTCTATGAGGTACCCATACATTTTCAAACCAGCAAAACATCATGCCATTCCTATGATACACGCACAGGGGAGCAAGTCGCCACATACCCATTGGGTCTTTTTGTGCGATACAGGCGTTCACGTGTAAGGTAGGTTTGACGTGTGGTCTTTTGAAGGACAAGGCTGTGTATGCAGGGCTGCTGGACCCTGCCCCTTGCATGTCCATTGTAACTTCCATTCACTGTGCAACCCAACTCGTTCCTTGCCCTCCCCACTGCTCTCCAGAACAACTCCCACCTCCCTGTTTCCTTGGATACCCCCCACCCCAGGCTCAAGGGCAGCTCTCCTCCCAGCTGCCCATTCTGCAAATGCAGGCAGTCTCCGACACCTGCCAAGTTTTCTTGGAAACGGCCTCCTCCTCTGCTTCTCCTCCTTCTTGTCTTCATATTCCCTTGCTCATGGCTTAAAGTAAAAATTCCTTAAGCCTCCCTAACCCTTCAGTTTACAAAATGCTTTTCCCACGTGCAGTCATTTAATCCCCAGGATCATCATCTTTTTACCGATGAGATAACTGAGGCTCAGGGAAGTTAGGAAACTTACTCTTGACTCTGATTCCAGACCCCACCAGCTTTTCTGGTTCTGGCTATAAATCCACCTTCCCAGCTTTGTACCCTACTATATCCTAAAGTGACCTATGGTCACAATGGAGGATTTTTATCTCCTAAACACATCTTAAGCTTTCCCCTGTCTGCGTCCTTGTTCACTCAGGGCTTGCTTCTTGAAATGCCCCCCACTCCTACCGACTTTCTCTGCTCGACAAGAGTCAACCCATTATTCAAACGCAAGGTCAGATCCGGCCATTTAGCCCACTCTCTCATGGTCTTCTAGACCCTGGATGGCTGATGGACACATGATAAGCTCTTGTTAGGGGCTCACGGGCCTCTGGACCCCCTAGAGCATTCACTATACACAGCAGGTTCTCAGCACACGCTTGTGGGTGGGTGGATTGAAGCGAAACTCCTGGAGGCAAGAGGCTCAGAGGCTTTGAAGTTGGAGCTAAAACCTTGACTGGGGGGAACCGCATGGTCAGAGACATTCCCAAGGTCACCAGGTTGTAGACCCAGTGAGCAGGCAGCTAAGATGGGCACCTACCTGCCCCAGACTCATGGTTTCACGTGGGGTCTCTCCTGGCCCGCAGCGATGCTCTTCTCTCGGAATTTGGAGAACCATGGACCAGGCCGGCCTCCCTGTCGCGCTTTATCCGGCTGAATCCAGAACCACCCTAGCTGGCTTTTAATATTTTCCCCTGAGCACTTTTTCCTTCTTTGAGGCTGTTTTCCCTCAGCGTTTGGTCACGAGGACTGTATATCTCAGCACTTCTGAGTCCCCAGCACTGGGCTGCCTCCGCAGACATGAGCAAAAGGAACAACTCAGTCAGCCTGGCTGGTGTGGGGAAGACAGCAGCCCTGGGGCCCTGGAGAGCCCCGAGGGAGGCTGCCCGGCTGGGCCCCCAGGCGGGGCCGCTCAGCCCATCGCAACCACAGCCCACACTCGGTCTGATGCAGGTTGCCCAGCCTTGGCACTGTGGATGTTTTGGATTGATAGTTCTTGTTGTGGGGTCCTGTGCATTGAAGGATATCTAGGATCATCCCTGATCCCTACCCACTGGATTCCAAGGGCACCCACCCTCCCCAGTTGTGACAACCAAAGATGTCTGCAGATATTGTCAAATGTCTCCTGGGAGGCAAAAACTGCTTCTAGTTGAGAATCACTGGTCAACCTTTGCTGGCCCTTGAGTAAATTCCAACCTCCAAACTGGTCATAAGTTTTTAGACAGAGTCCAAGAAATACCATTCCGGTGCCTCTGTATTTTCCTGTGTTGACCCCCAGAGCCTTGAATTGGTATGCCCATCACCTGTCATCATGAACAGGTAAACCACCCTAGATCAAATCAACGTTGCTTCCTTGCCCTGGAGCCTCTCCAGCTGAGCTGGAAGTTCTCCGGAAATCTCACTTGAGGTCTATTTAAAGCCACATTTTGGATCCAGAAGGATGACTATTGATTGCCTCACAGTGGGCAGAGGTTCTAGATATCAGGGGATAAGGAAGAGGCTATTTAAATAATTACAGACTAATAACCAGGAAGCACATGTTTCAGGAGGAATTACGTGACCACACTGGGCTTGTGGACCCTACAGGCCAATGTATCCCCAACATACATTTATCATACATAAAGCACCTTGCCATTGCACTGCCATCGTGGGCCACCTTTAACCCCTCCGTGGACCCTCCGTGCATCTGTTCTGGATCCGCTTGGCCTCCGTTCTTGTCCCACCCTTTGTTTCTTGTGCAAAGGCCCTGAGGCAGGAGAGTATTTGGCGTATTTGAGCAAACAGCAAGGAAGCCACTGTGGCTGGAGTGGATTGAGTGGGGAAGAGAGGTGGGACATGAGCCAGGCTGGCCCCAGGATATAACCTGGGTTCATCCCACTAGCAACACAGGCCAGTGTCACAGGTGTGACAGGCACGGCCTAAAGAAAGTCAGTTACCCCAGGGGGACTCAGTAGCAGATTCTGTGCTTCCTCTAGTGGGAACCTGGCAGACAGAAAACAGGCAAACGCCAGCTTGCTGTGCCCTGTGCCTACCCGGAGAGAGAGTCTCTTCCCGGAGCTGGTTCCCGGTGAGAGCCTAAAGCCATGTGTCTGTTTTGCATGCAGGAATCCGAGCGGCTGGAACTCATGAACGCAGAGCTAAAGACCCAGATTGAGGAGCTAAAGCAGGAGCGACAGCAGCTCATTCTGATGCTGAACCGGCATCGCCCCACCTGCATCGTTCGGACGGACAGCGTCAAGACGCCCGAGTCCGAAGGCAACCCGCTGCTTGAGCAGCTAGAGAAGAAGTGACCGTGGGCTTGGGAGGAGGAGGAAGAGGAGGAAGAGGAGGAGGAGGCCACCAGAGGGCCCTTCCTTGGTGCATGAAAAACTTTACAACAAGGCTCAGCACAGCCAGTAATTAGTGGGGCTTTTTTGTGAAACTCAGATCAGCCGCATAAGGGGAAGAGCAGGCTGACGAAACCCAGAAGGACCAAGCGCTGAGACCAAAGTAGACTTGAGGGTGGGGCTGTCCTGCTGGGGCCCAGCTCAAACGGGGCAGGACAGAGGCACCCAGGCCGGAGAGACGCCCAGCCAGGCAGCCTTGGGCACTTCTCCGGCCTCTCCGCCAGGCCACCTACCCCAGGGACCTCCGAGCAGCCAGGAAAAGCCATGAGTTACAACCAAACACGGCTGAGGATGGAGCTGAGTAACACTGCCATCTGCCTGCCCCAGCCCTGACCCCTGACCCTGACGCGAGGCCGGAGAGGGCAGTGATGCGGGGCCCGGTGCGGCCTTGCTGGGGAGTAGCAGCCGGGTGCACCCTCGCCGGCCCTGCTGGAGTTTGCTGCGGGCACGAGGCGCGGGCGCCCTTCCAAAGCACATACTCACTGAATGTTTACAGACTGGCTGTCCTGGCAGGGCTTTCAACTGCACATGTTTTTTATCTTTCTTTTTTTTTTTTTAATATTTTTTACAAAAAAAAAGATTTTATACAAGCAATATATATATGGATTTCTATAATCACTCGATGTGATACAGTATAAATATGTTATGGTTTGTCTGTTACGAACAGATATCCAGCAGTTATGGCCGTTGTGTGTAACTCCTAAGTACTGTAGTCTCTGGGTGTTGCGGGGTGTCCGGGGAGGGGGTGGGGTGCGTTTCCATCCTGGTAAACCCTTCATAGTACTCAGTCCTGTATCGCTCAGTAAACGTTACTCTTACTTACCCAGCCGCCTCTTGTGGTGTCTGCCTGGGGAATGGGGTGCAAGGCACACTTGGTGACCTCCCGGTGTGCGGTGTCGGAGAATGTTTGGAGCATCTGCTGTGGGCCCTTGGTTTTCACAACAGCCCTCCCAGGTAAGTATTTACATGCCCATTTTATAGACGAGGAAGTCGAGGCTCAGAGAAGTTAAATCTGCAGTACTTACTTTGCTCGTTCACTCAACAAATGTTTCCTGAGTGCCAGCTGGGTGTGTGCCAGGTACGCTACAAGGGGCTGGGTAGTCCCTGGGAATAAAACAAACCTAGGTCCTGCCCTTATGGAGCTGACGGTCATGAGCTAAATCCTGTGTGTGCTCCATACACTGTCTCTGTTCATCTTCACAACGGCCTTATCAGGGAGCAGCCGTTGTCCCCATTTGTAGATGAGGAATTCTAGGCCCAGGGAGTTTAAACTTGCCTTGTTGAGGACTTACTGGGTGACCAGCATATATAGTCTCATTCACTTCTCTCAACAGCACAAAATAGGCCTCATTACCCCCATTTTAAAAATAACTGAGGCTCAGAGAGGGTAAGTGGCTCATCCAAGATCACCCAGCTAGTGAGGAGCAGAGCTGACGTTTGAACTCTGCGTCCAAAGGCCCGTGACTCTCTCCACCTGTGGCCAGCTGACTGTGAGATTGTCCCCGTGGTGGAATGTCTCACCTGATTAGAACAGGAGGCCTATGAGGCCATGGTTACAGATCTAGTTTCTGGGAGGGCTGGATAGAGTTCCAGGCTGTGCCACGGTCATGGAGTGAACCAGTGATGTGAGCAAATGGTGTGAGTGAATACTACCTGCCCCCCCCACCCCGAGAACAAGAACAGCTCAGTGCCACAGGCAAGAGCGACCGTTTACATGGCATGTGATGGCTCACAGGGCACTTCCATGCAAGTTACTCATCTGATGTTCCAGCTCTATGAGGCAGGTGGGATAGGTGTTTTAGTCCCATTGTACTGCTGTGCAAACTGAGGCTTACGAAGGTTAACGTTCACCCAGCTGTAAACAGGCAGACCCAGGAGCTGAACCCTACTGTCCTACCTTAGACTTGTGTGTTCTCTCTTCTCCATTACTGGGGCTAGATAACTAGTTGCTCACGGTGAGGCTTCATGTCAAGGACAGCAGTGAGCTTGGGTTGCTTCTCAGATCTTGAACGATTCCTTCTGGGATGGACAGGAACCAAGAATAGGTCATTAATACACCTTTGGTTCCTTACTGCCTTATCTCAGCTCCCCTCTACCCAACACACCCAGCCGTCACCCTCCGAGCCCTGCCTTGGAAGCAGTGCCTGGTCAGCTCACTGGCAGCTGTGGCGGCACATGGCGAACCCTCAGGCTGTAATCCTTTGACATTTACCAAGCCTTGAGAAAAGTGAAGATGTGGACTTACAGGCCCCTCATGTGACCTGGTGGACATTCCTGCAGGACCACCGCCTGCCCTTGGCTGTGGTTCCTCTGGTCCTGTGCTGGGTGCCGCGAGCCTGTACCTCCAGGACAGAGCCCTCCTTCGCCTCCGAGGACGGGCTGTCTCCCGGAATCAGTGGCATGTGCTGTGCTGCGGCCCACCTTTCCTCATCAGGACCACCGCTCCCTGCTGTGGGAAGCCAGAAGTCAGTCACAGTCTGCCTCATAAGGGCTAATGTTCCCATGTTTCCTGTGTACCTGACAGGTTAGATGTGCTACCGCAGCCAGTCCGTACTACGACCTTGCTGGGAGGTAGGTGCCATCATTCCCACGTGACAGATGAGAAAACCGAGGCACAGAGACGAAGTAACTTGCCCCAGATCACAGTCCTTTGAGTGACAGAGTTAGGATGTTCTTACAGTCTGACTCCAGGTGTAAAAAGCTGGCCTGGGCCTCACCCTGGGGGAAATGCTCTGTGTTTGTGGTGTGACCTCAGTTACTGGGAGAACTTGTGTGCAGAGGGCCAGGAGAGATGGCACAGGTTGAGAATTCCCAACTCTCAGACACCCATCTCCAAGTGTACATACAGAAGACATAACTTTAAAGGCAAGTAGGTTCAAGATCCAGTCTTCTACTGACCAGCCATGAGCCTCACTTTTCTTATCTGTACAGTAGGAACAGTAATCCAACCAACAACCCCCTTATGGGGTTGTTGTCAAGGTCAAATATGGAACGCATGTAGAAGTGTTTGGTAAAATACAAAGCTCCACAAAATGGTAATTATCTTGCCCTCTGTTAGCGTGGATGGTTGTTATTTACCACATAGTACTAATTACTTGAATATCTTTTATTCTCTAAAAGTGGCTGCAGAGTTACTGTTCTGGCCATGTATCTGGTTCCTGTGATGATGGATGCCCGGGATCCAAGACTCCTGGGTTCTTTCGGCTCCTGAACCGCCACAGCCAGCTGTGTTGGGCTCATCATCCTCTCCCTGGGCTTCCTTGTGCCCTCCTGCCAGGTGGTCATATATGAGACTTGTGCCGCATCTGCCCAGGGTTGCTGTGAGAATCAGCTGGGCAACCCGAGAAGGACAAGACCATTAGCAATCAGAGAGGCAGCAACTAGTATGTATTGGTCAGGATTCAGGTTAAAGGGAACTTACCTACACTGCCAGTGGGAAACTGGTGTGACTACCGTGTAAAGCAGCTTGGCAATAAGCGGTGACACTAAAGCTACACACATCTTTGACCTCGCAATTTCCCTCCTAAGGATACACCTTGGAGGAACCCTGGCATAGGGGCACAAGGAAAAGTACAAGCACGTTTACTGAATCTTCGTCTGTAATAAAGATAAGTGGCAAACAGCCTAAATACCTATGAACAGGAGAGCGGGTCAACAAATTGTGTTTTCATAAAATCGAGTATTACTCAGCAGTTATAAAGAATGAATCAGAGCTACAGGTATCAACGTGGGTGAACCTCAGAAACACACTGTTGAACTGGAGGATGGGGAGCCAGCTGCAGAAGCATGTATGCCGTACACCATTTATACAGTGTTTCCAAACATGGAAATTGATACTTTATTGTTTATATGTACACACAGATCTGGGTAATAGAGGTACAAAAGCATGCACAGGAATGCTGTCAACATCAAAATAAGTAATAGGGAGGCTTCCCTGGTGGCGCAGTGGTTGAGAGTCTGCCTGCCAATGCAGGGGACACGGGTTCGTGCCCCGGTCCGGGAAGATCCCACATGCCGTGGAGCGGCTGGGCCCGTGAGCCATGGCCGCTGAGCCTGCGCTTCCGGAACCTGTGCTCCGCAGTGGGAGAGGCCGCAACAGTGAGAGGCCTGCGTACCGCAAAAAAAAAAAAAGAAAAAAGAAAAGGAAGTAATAGGGAATTACTCCTGGGGGGTGGGGAGGAAGGGGTTTGGGGATGGTATCTGCAAGGCTAAAGAGGACACTGGGTTTCAACTGTATGTGTAACATTTCATTTATTTTTAAAAATTTGAATCAAATGTAGAATAATCTTAGAATTTGTCAGGGGTGAGGGATATGCACACAGATGCGGGTTATCTTCTTCATGCTTCTCTGTATGCTTGGTATATTTCCTAATAAAAAGAACAAGCCACAAACACCACAAATAGAAGGTTTTGTTTTTCTATTCTTTCCTTGGCAAACTCAGAAAATAAAACAAAATCTGAAATTACAATAGAGTTGCAGCATACGTTCTTTGAATTTATGCGAATTTAATTGCATGCCTTGAGGGAGAGAAAGATGATTCAAAACGTGTGGTTTGTTTAGCTGGTCCTTCCAGTTAATAAGCCGAGTGCCTGGTGGTGAGGGTACCCCGGGGTGAGGGCACCTTGGGGAGTGTTTATCTGTACCACTTCAGTGGGTCCTGGTCCCTGCCCTCTACATAATGAGCCATGCAAGTTATGTTCAAGGTTAATTCCGACTCTACCTTTTCTTGTTACATCCTGAATATTCAACCCAATCCCTGTGTAAAATGCAACTCCACCACACCTTTAAGTGCAGCTTTAAAGCAAAGGGGGAACCTTTTAAAGACCCGGGTGTCACAGGTGTATCGGATTCCTGTTGCCACTATAACAAAGTACCACAGATTTAATGGCTTAAAACAACACAAATTTTAATATCTTAGCGTTCTGGAGGTCAGAAGTCCAAAATGGGTCTCACTGGGTTAAAATCAAGGTGCCAGCAGGTCGTGTTCCTTTTTGCAGGCTCTGGGGGAGAATCTGTTTTCTGGCCTTTTCCAGTTTATGGAGGCTGCCCACATTCCTTGGGCTCATGGCCCCTTCCAACTTCAAAGCCAGCACTGGCTGCTTGTGTCTTTCTCCTGTTGATCACTCTGACAGTGACTCTTCTGCCTTACATCCTTTAAGGACCCTTGTGATTATATTGGCCCCACCTGAATAATGCTGGATAATCTTATTTTAAGGTCAACTGATTAGCAACTTTAATTCCACCTGCAACCTTAATGCCCCCTTGCCACGTGACATAACATAGTCACAGTTTCCATCTTTGGAAGGCCATTATTCTGCCTACCACAGTAGGAATTTACGAGTTGGAGAAACTTTTTTTTCCTTTTTTTTTTTTAAATTTATTTAGGCTGCGCCAGGTCTTAGTCGCGACATGCGGAATCCTCGTTGTGGCATGCGAGATCTTTTTAGTTGCAGCGTGTGGACTCCCAGTTGTGGCATGCGTGTGGGATCTAGTTCCCCCACCAGGGATTAAACCCGGGCTCCCTGCATTGGGAGCATGGAGTCTTAACCTATTGGACCACCAGGGAAGTCTCAAGAGTTGGAGATTCTTAATGGCAGCCCTCCTCACTCCCTGGCAAGATAGACTGTTTTCCGAGTAAGTGCCATAAGGATGGAGTCTCTATACAGGCATGCCCAGTGCTTGGCACTTAGTGGATGGTCCACACGCACAACGCACAATGAACACAGACACCACACACAAATCCACAGATATACTCAGACATGTGACACAATACAGGCAGAGGCAGACACAGTTACATACACAACACACAGATATATAGACACACATTTATTCATATAAGGTGTGACTAAGTACAAAGCAATGAGATTGATGCCAATCTTATTCCTTTATATTACATTTCTGTAACTTTGAAATGAGCTTGTTCTCCATACTGGCAAATTGTCTTTCTTTGGTAAGAGCTAAATTATAGTTAATGATCAGGTTAATTAATCCAGGCATACTGTTTTGGCTTAAAAACTAAATACAGGAAGAGACTGAGTTTCTCATTTAGGTCCTAAACTGGCTCTGTGGGTTATTCCTAAAGAAACGACTCCCAGTGCTTTGGAAGAACTTCAGTGAAGTCATACTTAAGCATCAGCTTCTGCTGTTCGGAAGGACAGTGCTCACCTGGGTGGACTGTACCGGGCACCCGTCGTGCCCCACGTTAAGTCCTCTGACCCCAGCTCTATCACGTGACCGGTTCTGAGCAGGTGTGAGCAACTTCACACAGGTGCAATCTGTGTGCAGATCGCACACAGATTGTGCCTCCCACCTCTGTCCCGGGGACATCCATGACTACCCCCTTGGCACTTACACATATGCAACTTGGAAATTCGGGGGACTCGATGCCCATAGGGTCCCCTTTGACTAACTGGGGGGAAGAATCAACGGATAGATGCTCTCCCCTTTCATCCTCCAGGTGGAGAGTTCTGAGGCACGTTTCCTAGGTTCCTCAAAAGGTCTTGCAGGGCAGGATTAAGCAAGACCTGCAGAAGTGACTGACAGAGGTACCCAATTCAATAACACACCTTGTATTGGTTTCCTCTCTTTCTCTGTTTCACTCCTCTCACTCCCACATAAACTACCTGAGCACACGCATTTGTCTCAGGTTCTGCTTCGGGAGGGCACCCAAGTGAAAAGAGGTGGTATCAGAAGTAACCCTAGAAATCAGACCCTCAGGGATATTTAGGATGGGATATTTAGAGCTGAGTCTATTTGCCAGTCAGGTGGCAGTGATAGTGAGTGGGGTGGGGAGAATCCCTGACCTACTGTATTTACTCAGACTCTCCTGTGTGGATTGAGATGTGATACAGATGGGAAGGGAAGTGATTGCTGTGGCATCTGAATGGTATGGGGATAAGTTATAAAGCTTGAGTTATTTGCCTTTTGTTAACCATTTTGGAAACCTCAGAAAAAGAAAATGCAAAACAGTTCAGACAACTATAATCTCAAGATGTGCTGTGAAAACCAGACTGCATCTCTGGCAGTATTTAAGGAGACACTTGTCTCTCCCAGTCCCAGGGCACACTGTGCTGAGAATCAGACCCAGAATCTAATTGTAAGGGTGGCAGACCCATTAAGGAGCACCAATGTCCATCCTTGACAAATTTTCAATATCAAAGTCAGGATGCTAAAAGGGAAAAATGTAGGACCTTGAGACCTAAAATGGGGCATCTGTGTAAATGAGACTTGAACCTCTAGGATCCCTTGAGCCCTCTGGACTGGCAAAAGTGGCCCCCTGCCCCTTAAAAGCAGCCTTCCCTTGCTTGGAGACCGTGGAAAGATTGCACTCGAAGCAGGTACCCTGCAGCGTGATGTTTACCCTCAAGATCCACTGTTGCCACACTCATTACTGCCAGGCAGATAAATGGGGTCACATCTCAGTTCAGCCCAAGTAGGGGAAATACAGTCCCTGCTCCGGAGGGGAATCACTTATCTGTTGAAGGAACTGCAGGATGTGGCTGATCCATCTTAGCAAGCAGCAGCGGAAGACATAGAAGAATGACTGGGTCTTGAGGGGCCCAGAATACAACTGGGAAGGGGATAAGTTTTTTACATGGAAAAACTCACTTGTGACTCAAGGTTCAATGCCATGGCATCGACACCTGAAATGTATCTTAGTACATGGCCAGTGTTGCTCCTTGAGGCTTACCCATGATATGAACTTATACAGTAAATGAGGTGGAGATGCTGCACTGCCTTGGCTGGGAATTAAGGAAGAGTCAGATGGTCCGAGGAGGAGGCCATAGTTAGATGGATTTGTTATGCGAGACTGGGGGCCCCATCACCTGACCACGCTCCTCAGGAGAACCAGAGTGTCACTAAGCCAGTGATGAGGTACAGCAGAGGGGCCACTAGATCCTTGGAGAGGCCCTGAACTGGTCACCTCTGCAGGCCAGGCTGGACAGCAGGAGTTGCTACCGTAGAACTGGGGTTCCCTAGTGTCAATGGGGATTATGCAATTCTAGAACAGTAGAGGCCAGGTGAAGGCAATGAACTGGTATCATGGACAGCAGGGCCTCATGGACTTGCTAGATCTAAGTCAGTTCACAGACCCAGAGCCCACTGATTGAAGGATAGGCTGGCTCCCCTTGAGGAAACCCCCTGTGTTACCATCACATGTATTCAATACATTATTTAATAAACAATACATTTATTCAGTAAACATTTCCCTGATCCTTCCCTAAAGGGTAACTATATATAGTGGGGAAAGGAATTTTCACATCTTTTGAGGAGCACTGAATCCCAACATCCCCGTTAAAATTAAGGGTATGAGATGACACTGATACCAGGGCACCTGCTATTATGCTCTTCCGGAGTAGCTGGAGATCGGTTTGTGGAGGCCAGGAGATAAAAGATGTTCTGGCCCAAGTCTGCCTCTAGTGGGTTTAATGGGCCCACAGACCCTCCCTGTGGCTCTTTCCCCAGCTCCTACTGATAAGAGGGTTTTGGTAGGAAAAGCTGAATGGAAGTGCTTGAAACTCTACCATCCCCAGCCAAGATGGCAAATCAGAAATGACTTTACATCCTAGGTGCAACAGCACCAGCAAAGACTTAAAGGATGCAAGAGGGTGCTGGCTGTCCATATCATCTCCCTGTAGAATTCACTCATTTGATGTCTGTGAAATCAGATGGGTAGTGGTGAGTGATGGTGGACTACTATAAACCTAACCAAGTGGTATTCCCTCTCACTACTGCCATGCTTGGGGTGTTATCATGATTAGAACAGGTTATACAGTACCTGGCCTTTGGTAAGCAGCTATTAATGGATAAATGCGTTCTACTCAATTCCCATCCATAAAGAAAATCAAAACCAGCTCACTTTTACATGAGAAAGGCAGAAGTGCCCATTTACTGACTAGCCCAAGGACTATATTAACTCTCTTGCCCCCCATCAGAATATAATCCACAGGGACTTTGATCCCCTTGACATTCCAAAGAATCCAACTGCTTCCATTATATTGATAACGGTGTTGATAGGACCTGCGGAGCAGAAGTGGTTAATACCCTAGGAAGGTACATGAGCATGAGAGAGGATTGGAAAGAAACTCCATGAGGATTCAGGGGGCCTGCCGCATGGATGGTATTTTTAGTGGTCCTGCGGTCTAGGGCATTTGGAAGCATCCCTTTCAAGACAAAGGATAAGTAACTGCACCTGGCACTCCGCTACTGAGAAAGAGGCACAGGGCCTAGTGGGCCGCTTCGGAATTTTGGAGGCAGCATATACACCTCACGTTGGAACACTGCTCTGACCCACTTCTCAGTGGCTTAGAAAGCTGCTAGTTTTGAGTGGGACCTAGAGCGAGAAAGGCTGCGCATCAGGGCCAGGCTGCAGCACCGACTGCTCTGCCACTGATACTGTATCACCATATACGCTGCCACCATATCACCTGGCAGACCCAGTGAGGCTAAGAGGTACCGTGGACCATAAGGTGCTGGCTGTTTTGAATGCACAACTCAAGCTAAATTCACAACGTAATATGTTATCTCCCACGGTCTCCTTGAAATGTATCCAACGAGGATCATCTTTCCTTGCCCCAGGTGAAAATTCCAGCAGGTCAGGAACTTTTCTGCTGACTCTCAGGTGAGAGACAGTCCTGTGCCATTCTAAGTCTTCAACTCGTTCATTAGAAGATCCAGTCTAGGACTTCCCTGGTGGCACACTGGTTAAGAATCAGCCTGCCAATGCAGGGGGACACGGGTTCGAGCCCTGGTCTGGGAAGATCCCATATGTCACGGAGCAACTGAGCCCGTGTGCCACAGCTACTGAAGCCCGTGCTCTAGAGCCCGCGAGCCACAACTACTGAGCCCACACACCACAACTTCTGAAGCCTGCGCGCCTAGAACCCGTGCTCCGCAACAAGAGAAGCCACCGCAATGAGAAGCTCGCGCACCGCAACAAAGACCCGCCACAGCCAAAAATAAATAAATAAATAACCCAAAAAACGAAGGTCCAGTCAAAGAAAAAAATGGAAATGCCAAACTTCATCTGCTCAAGTCCTTTCCCCTCGCCAGCACAGGCCTGCTTCAGGCTGACAGCCTGTAGCCGGGAGAGACAGCTGGGTGTCTCTTCTCCATTTCTCCCCTCGCCTGTCTCTCTTTTCCCTTCCTTCACCCCGGGCTGACTGGCCAGTTTCTGGCCCCTCCCAGGGATGGAGCAGGAGCTTGGAGCACTGGCGAAGGGGTAGGAATGGCCTACTGTCCTAGAGCTGTCAGGGTCCTAAGCTGGCTTTGGGTACGCTGGGCCTGGCCAATGTTTAAAGCTGATTCTTTCTTCATAGGTTCTGTCTCCAGGGACCTCTCCTGCATGTCCCTCCACCTGGGCAGATATATCTGCAGCGAGCACTTTCCTGAGGCCCAGGAGACTGTCTCTCACCTCCAGCTTCTTGCTGGCACATCCAGGATCTTCTAGATGGCCTTATTAGACAGTCTCCAGCTGGCCCACACCAGCCCACACTGGCCTTAGGAAGCTCTCAGTCATCTCCTGCCCAGAAATACTAGGGCATATAGACCCAGCCTGGTACAACCGTTCTTCAAGAGGCCCCATGGCAGCCCCCTTCTCACTTGGCTTTAGGAAAAGGAGGCAGCAGCCCCTCCCTCTGGCCTGGTGGAAACAAGGACTCCGCACCACAACAGTTTTCTGTTTTCAAAGAAATGGCATTCTACAAATGCTTTCCCCATCTCTCCATGCCTGGAGCCCCTTTTATATTCACAAATTGGATAAAGGTCCAGTCATCTTGAAACCAGTTCTTTAAAATTTGTGAAGTCTGGGCTTCCCTGGTGGTGCAGTAGTTAAGAATCTGTCTGCCAGTGCAGGGGACATGAGTTCGATCTCTGGTCTGGGAAGATCCACATGCCGAGGAGCAGCCAAGCCCGTGCGCCACAACTACTGAGCCTGCGCTCTAGAGCCCGCGAGCCACAACTACTGAAGCCCGCGCGCCTAGAGCCTGTGCTCCGCAACGAGAGAAGCCACCGCAATGAGAAGCCTGCACACTGCAACGAAGGGTAGCCCCCGCTCGCCGCAACTAGAGAAAGCTTGCGCGCAGCAATGAAGACCCAAGGCAGCCAAAAATAAATAAATAACATAAATTTATTAAAAAAATTTTTTTTTGTGAAGTCTGCACTTGGTGATGTGACCTCACATATGTTGTGCTTTGGTGTCTCAGTCAAAACTTTAATATCTTGATACGTTGTTTTCTGAGTTAAAGGGTAGATATTGATTATAAAGTTTCACAGACTCACGATTCCATAGCTGCAAAAAAGAAATTACTGCACGACTGCAGCAGGTAGCATGACTTTACAATGAACTAAAGGATAGATACTAATTTTTACTGAGTATGTACCATGTGCTAAGTTCTTATAATTTTATGTCCCATTTTAATGATGAGGAAACTGAGGCAGGTAGCACTACCGGATTCAGTCCAAGAACATTTTATTGAACCAGGTTGGAAGACAAATAGGGACCTGACAGAATCCCTGCCTTTAAGGAGGTCACAGTCCTTTGGGAAGGTGGCAGGGGCAGGTCTAGGGCAAAAGGTAGGGAGATTCTACCTTGGGTCAGGTGACCCTCGGGCCTGTGCTCTTTCCTTCTGAGGGAAAATAATACCCCATTTTGGCTGAGCATACACCTTGGTGTGGGACCATCTTAGTTTGCTTCCCCAAATGTAGTTTTCATGTCAGTGTTTTAATCCTTTTTTTTTTTTTTTTTTTTTTTTTTTTTTTTTCGGGACCTATTTGTCTACATAATTGGGATCATATGGTATATTTAGAATTGTACATGCTGATTCAGGGGAAGGGCAGTGTTTACAAATACATTTTTAAAATAAAGAAAA
>NW_020172456.1:4404582-4412411 GCF_003031525.2 Neophocaena asiaeorientalis asiaeorientalis | reverse complement strand
CAGGCGGACTCTCAACCACTGCACCACCAGGGAAGCCCCAGTGTTTTAATCTTTGACAGCAGTCCTGGCCCCTCTGATCCCTGATGGTCAGCCAACAGGGCAGGAACCTTTTCTTCATCCCCTGGTAGTGGTGGCCATGTCCTCAGGGAGGATGTTCTAATTGGTTCCCATTCCAGTCAGTCAATCCCAGCTTCTCCTGTCCTTCCTGTGAGAAGTACCTCTGACACACCAGCTGTAGGCCTCACAGCTGGCTCAAGCTCCCCAAAGGCCCCAAATCCTTCCCTTTCAGTCCTATTTACTGTGGTATTTATAGTGCAAAGGTGAAGGGTATTCATTCTCCTTCCCTTCCTTTCCTTGCTTAAAATAAGAATCAGTCCACCCTTCTATTAAGCCAGATTTGCATAACACTGCCTGAGAAGAAACCTCCTCAGGGCCCAGGGACCAGAGCCTCTGAACTCTCCGTCTTTATACAGGGCTTCTGAAAAAGTTCTGTTCCTCTTTGAAGGCACAGGGGGAATCAGGAGAGACTTCCATCAAATGCTTTCCCTTCAAGTAGCTGAACCTTTGCATTTCTAAGCAGCTTCCAGCCCAATCTCTACAGAGTCCCTTCCCTGAGGAGAGGGGGAGTCCAAGGTCACCACTGTGCGTCTCATGAAATAAGGTCAAGTGAAACATTCAGCTTCTTAGGGAGCTGATTTGGGGGGCCTGGTCAGGTACCCACACACACACACTCTGCATCAAGTAGGTGGAGGGACAGGTAGCCCCTCACTCACCCTCCATCCCTGACTGCGCTCCCAACCAAGGAGAAGTTGACCCACAAAGGTGACCTGGGGTCCACAGTTTCTACCCCTCCCCCATACTGGACAGCAGTTCTTTAATTAGGCCTTGCTAAAAAAAGTGGGGGGAGGGTTCTTTCATCATAAACTATAGATAAACAATGAATGGGATTTAGTAAATTAGTTATAGAAATACGAAAACTGTTTAAAAGTATAACACATAGGCGTGGATTCCTCCTCACTAGGAATTAGTTCTAGTCATGTAACCAGGCAAGAGAGGCTAAACTAAGTCATTCCTGTTCACCGTCATCTTCTTTATTTAAACATTTACTTGAAAAATACAAAAGTGAAAAATGGCTTATAATTAAGAGAATGAAAGCCACAGACTGGGAGAAAATATTTGCAAGACACATATCTGAGAAAGGACATGTATCCAGAATATACAAAGAATTCTTAAAACTCAACAATAAGTAAACAAACAATTAAAAATAGGCAAAAGATCTGAACCGGCACCTCATCAAAGAAGGTATACAGACGGCAAATAAGCATATGAAAAGATGCTCCACGCCACATGTTTTAGAGAATCACAAATTAAAACAATGAGATATAACTACACACCTATTAGAATGGCCAAACTCCAAAACAATGGCCACACCAAATCCTGGTGAAAATGCGGAGCAACAGGAACTCTCATTTAGTGCTGGGGGAATGCAAAATTGTATAGCTTCTCGGAAGACAGTTTGGTGGTTTCTTACAAAGCTAAACATACTCTAACCGTACAATCCAGCAATTGCCCTCCTTGGTACTTACCCAAATGAGTTGAAAACACATGTCCACCCAAAAGTTTATGGCAGCTTTATTCACCATTGCCAAAAACTGACAGCAATCCAGATGTCCTTCAGTGGGTGAATGGATAAACAAACTGCGGTACAGCCTGACAGTGGAATATTATTTAGCAATAAAAAGAAATGAGCTCTCAATCCATGAAAAGACATTGAGGAGCCTGAGGTGCATATTACTAACGGAAAGAAGCCAGTGTGAAAAGGCTACGTATGTATAGTTTCAGTTATAGGGCATCCTGAAGAAGGCAAGAGAGACAGTAAAAAGATCAGTGGTTGCCAGGGGTTCAGAGGGGAGGTGGGGAGAGATGAATAGGTGAGCCCAGGGTATGATTAGGGTGGTAAAACTATTCTGTATGATATTGTAATGGTGTACACGTGACATTATACATTTGTCAAAACTCAAAGTACTGGCACTTCCCTGGCGGTCCAGTGGTTAAGACTCTGTGTTCCCAATACAGAGGGTACAGGTTCAATCCCTGGCTGGGGAGCTAAGATCCCGAATGCCGCACCACGAGGCCAAAAAATGAACAAAGAGTAAAAAACAGAACACCCCCCAAAACTCTAAGTACCGTACAACACGAAGAGTGAACCCTAATGTGAAACTAAGGGCTTTAACTAATAATAATATATGAGTATTGGTTCATCAATTATAAGAAATATACCACACAAATACAAGGTATTAATTATGGAGGAAAGTGTCTGGAAGGGACTCTGGGGGAAGCAAAGGGAATATATGGAACTCTCTATACTCTGCTCAATTTTTCTATAAACGTAAAACTGCTCTAAAAAATAGTCTATTCATTTAAAAAAAGATCTATAATTCCACATTTTTAATCACATAAAGTTAGAAGTAGATATTCCAGCCTATTTCATTCCCCGCTCTACACATTCCCAATAAGGTAACCATTGTTTATAACTTGATGTATATGCTTCCTGATTCTTTCCCTAAGTTTCTACAAATATATTGATATTTATACCTATCTAGCATCACACATCAAAAAAAAAAAGATGAAATCATGTTTTACATATTAGTCTGTAGCTTGCTTATTGCACTTACATTAAGGACCTCTTTCCAGGACGTGCATGTAGATCTCACTCTTTCTTGGCAACCACGGCTGTTACCATCTCATGGACACTCACCGTGGTCAATAGGCAGAGTTTGCCTGTTAAAGAAGATTCACAGAATCCAATAGACAGTGCTTGCAAATCTACAATTTATTGCAGGAAAAGTATTAAAGACATTGAAGTAAGACAGCAAGGGATCCAGAGAGGCCAGGTATAAATTTCCTACTGTCCTCCCTCTGTAAGAGCCATACCAGACACTTTCTCTTTTGGGTCACAGGTGTGCCACAAAACACCTCAGACCTAGGAAGCCCCAAATGGAGTTTCCACCAGGGCTTCTTACACCCTGCTGGTCACGTAGGCATATTTCTTGCTGGTTTACCATCCCCAGCAGCAGAGACCTTCAGGGGTCTTGCCAAAACCAGGTACAAATCATCAATTTCACTATTGTCAACAAACAATGATGAACAAAGTAAAAGTAAAAATAAAAAATAAACCCTGCTGACAAGCTGGTACCAATTCCTCAGACCTGTGGTTACAAAGCAACACTGTTAATCAGTACATTTAATGACTTGGCCAGGGGTCTGTGCTATGCACAAACGTCTCTTATTTCAGTAAATCAGCTTGCGCTAATTTCGGTCCTGCTTGAATTAACCCTCACAATACACCATGGTATGTATGAATAAACTCTATTCAACCATTCCCACGTTGATGAGTATTTAGTCTATTCCTCTCCCCCATTCCATGTCCCACCCCAACCGCTATCATAAACCTGGCCGCAGTGAACATTCTCATACATATATGCCTACACGTATCGTATGTTCATTTCTGTAGCACACAGCTCTCAAATGAGTCACTTTCCTTTGCCCTTCTTGATCTGTCTCTCCTGTCTTCTTTCCCTGTGTTTCAGGAGGATGGGGACTCACTGTGTGGCACTGCTGGGCTCAGATGCTCCCATTCCTGTTAGGGTTTTGCTGTGCTCACTACAGATTCCCTAAAGAGCCAGCTTCAACTTCAGCCTCTGCACCTGCACTGGGACCCCCACTGTCCTCTGGCTTTCTGCCTCTCAATTCTCCCACACATTTCCTCCAAAGAATGTGATTACTTCTCTCATAGGTCAGGGCTCTCAATCTCTCTGCACAGTAAAAGGGATCGTTTCTCTAAAGCACTTCTATTATTTTGAAAGTAGACTTTTCCTGATAGAACCTACATCCACAAGCATAAGCCTAAGGAAAACAAAGCAAAACAAATCTACTTTATGTGCTAATTAGCTGCTGTAACAGAGAAACTCCAAATCTCAATGGCTTAACATCAGGAGAGTTCAATGCCCCTCTTCTAAGCCCACATGGCTGCAGAGTGGGGAGTTCTTTACACCCTGCTCAGGGATCCAAGTTCCTTCCATTTTGTGCCCTTCTCCTCCTCTAGAACTTTAGAGTCCTCTCCGCTCAGCCAGCAGATGGAGAAAGAGAGGAGAGCCACACAAGCCTGAATGTGCAGCAGATTGTGGTGGTTTAAAAATATATCCACAGGGACTTCCCTGGTGGACCAGTGGTTAAGACTCTGCACTCCCAATACAGAGGGCACAGGTTCAATCCCTGGCTGGGGAACTAAGATCCCACATGCCGCACGGTGTGGCCAAAAAAAAAAAAATCCACAAATTCTTTGCTATACCTTCTTTCAAGAGGTGGAGTTTAATTCTCTTCCCCTTGAGCGCAGGCTGGACTTAATGAGTGACCTACTTCTAACAAATAGAGTTCAGAAGTGAAGGTCAATTTCAAGATTAGGTTATAAAGAGACTGCAGCTTCCGTCCCAGGTGCTGTCACTCTTTCTCTACCATCACTCACCCTGGAGGAAGCCCCGTCTTGAGCAGTTCTGTGGGAGCCCATGCAGCGAGGAATGGAAGAACCCCCAGTCTCAATTAAATCTTCAGAGGCTGCAGCCCCAGCCAATAGATTGATGAGAGACCCTCAGCCAGAACCATCCAGGTAAGCCACTCCTGGGTTCCTGACTCTCAGAAACTGTGTGAGGTAGTAATTATTTGTTGTTTTAAACTGTTAACTTTGGGGATAATTTTTTATAGAGCAAATAAATGACTTGCTTTAGATTGCTGAGTTTGGGGATACTTTGTTACACAGCAATAGATAACTAATATACATATCCACCTGCATTTCATTGGCTAGAACTCAGTCACATGGTCACATAACTGCAAGAGAGGCTGGGAAATACAGTCTAGGTGTGTCCCCAGGAAGAAAGGGAAATAGATGTGGTGAACAGCTAACTTGTGTCTATTACTTCATGGAACTCCCAGGATTCCTCTCCCACTTGGCAGAAAAAAAAGTCAAGTCCATCAACTCCTGGGTGATGATAAGAGCAAAAGGTCTCACTTTTGACTACTCATTGCTTGTTTTAGGTGCATTACAACAGCCTTGGATATCTAGAAGGAAGTAAGGAATGCTAAACCCAAATTTACATTTTATTTTATATATTTAAATTTTAGACCAATAATTCTGATTGTATTATTGATTGTTTTTCTTAAAGCTTCTGAAAAATTGTCTACACAAACAATTGTATTATTTACGATCTCAATGTTGCAAGAATAAACATGTATTCATATGCCATTAAAAGGGATTGGAAAGAAATATACAAAATATTAAACATGTTATTCCTACGTGGTGAGATGATCACTGACTTTCACTTATTTTGTGTGCATGTGTATTTGTATTTTCCAATTTTTCCAAGATGAAGATATGTGTGTTATTTTATAATCAGAAAAGATAATTATAAAAGCAAAGAAAATTATAAAAATAAAGACGATAAAATAAAAACAATATAAATAATGATTATAAAAAACAAAAAGCCAATTCCTCTGTGTGAGAGCCGCACAAAGTGAGCAGGCAGGGGTGGGGTTCCAGCTGAGAAGCACCTATTCTGTTCAGGTTGAGCCTGGACCACACTTGAACTCTGGGGAGCCCCGTCTCGGCTTGTCAGTTCCCCTACCTCGGGGAGACCTGAGCTGACCGGCTCGCCAGGGTGACTGAACCTTTGATTCACTGCAGCCACAATCACTATCATGCTTGATGTGGTCAGATTATTCTCTCTACCTAAACTTTCCCCCCTTCATGAATGGAAAGCATTTGTCTATGGGGAAGACTTCTCCCTAATGATTTCCTGTCTCCTCGATTTCACAGCCACCTACTCACTAAAATGAACAAATCTTCATTTCAGTTTATCAGAATCGCATTGAGGGGTGGTTTCCCCTGCTCCGTGCATCCTCAGGTACCTGCTTCTTTCCCTGTCTTGTCTGCCAGGCTCTGAGCTCCATATCACAGCTAGAGGCCCTGGTTAAGAGCACAGGTTCTGGGGTTCAAACACACACACACACACACACACACACACACACACACACACACACCCTGCCACTTCCTACTGTGTGATTTTGAACAAGTCACTTAACCATTTAGTTTCTTCACCTGTAAAATGGGGCTAAAACCCTTCATAACTGATGTCACACATTTAAAACCTTCAGAACAATGCACAGCACGTAGAGCACTGTAAAGGTTGTGGGTAGGAAGCATGAAATTAGACGGGATTCCCGCCTCTGCGGAGCTTACAGCTTAGTGGGGAAAGACAGACATGGAATACATAATTAGAAATGTGACGTGACAGAAAAGGAGGGGAAGTAGAATTCAGTGACCTAGGAGGTTGGATTTATCAGATGAACCTTTCTTCAGATGGGGAAACTGGGGCTCAGGAAAATTAAGTACCTTTCTCTAGATCTCTCTCTTAGCTACGTGGTGGAGCTGGGGTTCAAACCTGATCTGTCTCACTCCAAGCCCTTGCATTCAGGACCACATTGTGACATTCCTGAGTGGAATGCACTTTGCCGCTGTGGGCCCCTTCCTCCATTAAAAAAAATATATTAAAAATCATATGTTTACAACCTCATTGATATAAAAACAAATATAACCAAGATTGGGTTCTATTCATTTTTTTCCTTTTGATTGTAAAAGAAATTAAAACATTTTCAGGGGCTCCTAAAAGTATTGTGGGCCACAGGCCCTGTCCACGCAGCTGATCACACAAGCTGAGTATGATACGATATGATTCTGGACCGCCAAGGAGCTTCCAGTTCAATGGAAGCTATAAGAACAAAATGACTAATATTAACAATAATTCTAGCTCAGATGTATTGAGTGCTTGCTTATCTCATTTAAGTCTCCCAATAACCTAAGAATTAGTAAATAATATAATATTAGTAAATATTATATTAATAATAAAATTTATTAGTAAATAAAAAATACAAAATTTATTAGTAAATAAATAACATTATTTTTCCCTTGGCAGGCAAGGAGATGGAGTCCCAGAGGGTTGCCATCACTTGCCCACAGTGATGAACTCGTCAGGGACAGGGGCAGGATTCAGACCCAGGTCTGCGACCACATGCCTGGATACTTCCCTGTCTGGAGCCCTGCTTCCCATCTACAGCAGGGAAGGCAGGATGAAGGACCCACTGCAGTAGAGGTGCCAGCGAAATGCTGCAACTTAATGATGGGTGCTTACAGAGCATGGGGAGAGGCCTGGGTGCACTTAGATCTGGGGGAAACTGCCCCTGACCATCATCTCTCTGTTCAGTGCCCAGATGTCCCCAAATGCTAGGCAGGAAGCCTCGTTCCTTTCCTCCCTCTGGCTTACCTCCTCGCTCTGCCACACCAACTTGACTAGGCTTCAGCAAGACTGAAAAAGGTTAAGAAACACCCTCTGAGCTGTGAACCGTGACTGCAGTGGATCTGAGAGGGCAGGAAACACATACACTGGAAGTGTTTCATGGGCGTGACTAGGATGGAGAGTCAGGGTGGGGACCCTCCAGGCTGCACCTGGGAGCCAATAATGGTCACTCAAATAAGAGAACAATGCCAGTGACAAGTATATTTCTAGTTTACAAAGCTCTTCCTCCAATGCATTTTGTTGGTTTTTACCAAGACCCTTGTGAGATTGGTAAAACAGGTAATATTAAATGTATATTTATATATAAATATTAATAAATGAATATTGATTTATTAAATATATAAAAATATATTTTCTTATTTTTATTTGTATTTTTTGGCTATGCTGTGTGGCTTGTGGAATCTTAGTTCTCCAACCAGGGAT
>NW_020172456.1:4363276-4404409 GCF_003031525.2 Neophocaena asiaeorientalis asiaeorientalis | reverse complement strand
CGGCAGGCGGACTCTCAACCACTGCGCCACCAGGGAAGCCCTAAATATATATTTTTTTAATGGAATGAAAGATTCTTTAAATTCTCCAGTGCTTTACAATTGGTAATATATATATTATTGCATGATTTAGCCTTTACTTAAAATCCGGCCATAGCTCCTGGTGGCCTTGCCTGGTGTGGCAATCAAGGCCATCCTCCTGGCTCCCTCCTGCTCTGGCTCCTCTCATCCTGGACTCCAGCCAGACTGAAGAGCAGATGCTTCCCCCAAAACCATTCCGACATTCTTACCTTGGTCCTTCCCTAGAACGCCCAGGGTTATATGATGACATGCCCAAGAACACACAATCAGGAAGTGATGGAGTTGATTCAAAACCAGATTGGTCTCACTCCGAAGCACTTGCCAAAGAGAATTCTCTTGGGGGCTCAGTGGTGTACCATCTATTCCTGTGAATGAAGCAAGTGTTAGAAATCCAGGCGGTGTGATACTCCCTCCCTTCACCTGGTGAACACTTGTGTCTCATTTAAGACTCAATTCAAGCACCGCTGTACTTTCAGTGGGTTTTTTTAGATTTGACGTTCACCTCATAGTGATCAAGGGGGTCGCAGAGTAAGGATGCTGATGCATTTCTCTAGGGAGAGATGGTCATACCCAAAGACAAAGAAATGGTGTGGAGGCTCTGCATTGGGGGAGAACAGGCACACCTGTGGCTGCTGCCTGGATTCCCACCATCATGGTGCCTGTGTCGGGGTAAAAGCATGATGTGCTGCTGTGGATCCAGGAAGTGGTAACTCCTTAAACCTTGTCACTGCTTCGCATCTTCAGTGTGACTCATTTTGATGAAATTCAGCGAACTCTGAGCACCTGCTTACCGAGTAGAGTCTTTTTTAGCTAGAAATCTCCACGATTCCCCTCCCCCAAGATTCAGGAAGCTTAGACCCTGACTGTGAAGAGACAAAGCAGAGTGACCAGTGAGGCTCAGAGGACACTGCTCCTGATCCAGCCATCTCTCATCCCCGTGCTGGGTGCAGTGGGGACTGGGTTTCAAAGGAGCTCACAGGTGAGCAAATGAGAGACACTTGGACAAAAGAATGACACATATATACATATACATACACACATTTTTTTTCCTGTTGGGTTTAAAAGTCAATCACCAAAGTATGTATAGTACTCACTTTATTGCAGTGGTCTGGAACTGAACCCACAATATCTCCAAGGTATGCCAGTATGCTGACTGATAGTTTCATGAAGCCAAAATATGTGTAAATGTATACCTTTACATGTATATATAGGTAACTCTACATCTATCCAGAAGGATATTCATTGAAATACTAACTGATGGCAGTTTTCTCTAGATGGTGGGGTTATAATGGTTTGATTGACATGTCTCTGTATTTTCCAATTTTTCTACTCTTATCATGCATTAGTTACATGATCTGAAGAACAAGTTCAAAGCCCATTCTCTTTTAAAAGCCTGGGATTCCAAGTCTAGGGGATGCTTTCTGCGTGAAAGAAGAGGCCTTTTCTCTTCTTGTCCACCTCCCATCCTTTGAGGACAGTTCTAGACAGAACCTCAAACAGAAGTTCCCTGCCTCTGACCAATGTCTTTGCTGCCCTCTGGTGGTCATTTGAGACCTCAGCAAGTCCAATAACCAAGTTTGCCTTCCTAAGTCCCATTTCTTTTTTTTTTTTAATTTCTTTTTATTTTTGGTTGCGTTGGGTCTTCGTTGCTGCGCGCAGGCTCTTCTCTGGTTGCGGCGAGCGGGGGCTACTTTTCGTTGCGATGCGCAGGCTTCTCATTGCGGTGGCTTCTCTTGTTGCGGAGCACGGGCTCTAGGTGCGCGGGCTTCAGTAGCTGCGGCACACAGGCTCAGTAGTTGTGGCACATGGGCTTAGGTGCTCCACGGCATGCGGGATCTTCCCGGACCAGGGCTTGAACCCGCGTTCCCTGCGTTGGCAGGCTGATTCTTAACCAGTGTGCCACCAGGGAAGCCCAAGTCCCATTTCTCATAACTGTTTTTTACCCCCTGAGGTTGAGCATCCTTATTAAACTGAATGAGATTTGCTCCAGTGCAAGCTTCTTTAAAGCTCTTGTGAAAATGTCATTCTTGTCAAGACCAAAGCCCCCTCAGCCTTGATTGCATAGCCAGAAGGCTTGAGTTACATCATTTGAAGGGCCCTGGTGCGCACTCACCTGCTGCTTTCTAACAGTCGATCAAAGCAGTATTTGGTTTTGGTCAGTATCATTACTGTAAAGCCACCGGCACACCTGCTGAAACGCAAAAGGATGGTGCTTCTCACGGTCGGAGAACGCCCTGTACTCCCACGGAATCACAGTAAGTAATGGCTGGTTCCAGGGCCCCAACCTGGGACTCGTTGAGATTGTGTGGCTTTAAGCAAATTGTGTCACTTCTCTGTTCCTTCATCTGTAACAAGGGAATTGTGACCACGCCTGTCTGGATTTAAACCCCTGCTCTAACCACTTATCATTTGAATGCCTTACTTAACATCAATGTGCCTCTGATTCCTTATCTATAAAACGGGGGGAAAACAGTGTCTAATTCACAGGGCGGGGAGGATGGAATTAATTAATACATGTGAGTGATTAGATCCATGCCTGGAACACAATTAGTTCTCAATGAATTGTTATTATTATTATTACCGTTACCAGTTCCCAAAGCATATTATTGGTTAAATGTCATTCTAAGAATGCATATAGTTAGTAGTAAGGGATTTATTATTTGATAAGTCTTTTATGTCTTAGAAACCATTCTAGGTACTGTTTATTTAATACTCACTGTAACCCTTCAAGGAAGGTGTTATCTTCATTTTACAAATGAGTAAACTAAGATTCAGAGAGGTTAAGTAATTCACCCAGTATCACACAGCTAGGAAGTACGGAACCAGAGTTTAATTTCATTGGTTTGGCTCTGGAGCCTCTGTTCTTTCCCGTCTGGCTGATTGACTGCTGCCTCCTAAGGTAGCTTGTTTTTACTAATATGTTTTTCTGAAATACTTGGTTATAAGTTAAGGTGATGCCTGTTGCTGTAACAGATAAAGCCCAAATCTCTGTGGTTTGCGTAATAGAACTGTGTTTCTCACGAATGCAATAACTCATGAGAGCAGTTCCATTTGGTGGCAGGTCTTCCACATGGTGATTCAGGAATCCTGGCTCCTTTCTATCTCGTGGTTCTGCTCTCCCCAAGGGCTTTGGAGTCCTCTGCATTTAACTGGTGAGTGAGCAAAGAACATGGACCAGGCCTGGAAGTGACATTTCTCAACTCTGTCCATATTCCATAACTTAAAGCTCAGTCACATAGTCACACTTAACTGCAAGGGAAGCTGGGAAATGTAGTCTAGCTCTGTGTCAGGAGGCAGAGGAAACACAGCCTGCCAGCCAGTCTCTGCCATACCTAGCTTATGTCTTTTGTTTAATTCTGTTTTTTTTTGGCCACGCCACACAGCTTGCAGGATCTTCGTGCCCTGACCAGGGATTGAACCCAGGCCCCGGCAGTGAAAGCACCGCCAGGGAATTCCCTCTGGCTTGTGTCTTAAATAGCCTTGAGGTCTCGGTTTAAATTTCAATTCCTCCAGTAAAAAAGCCTGGCCCCTCGAGTCTGGATTGGGTGTCTCTCCTGTGTACTGCCTTTCTTGTGTCATTTGGTGCGTGTAATTGTAATTCTTTAATAATCTGTCTCCCCATTATTCTGTGGGCTGCATTAGAGCAGGGGCTATGCTGATTTCCATCACTGCTGAATTCCCAGCTCTTACACAGAGCTGGCACATAGTAGGTGCTCAATAATTGCTGAATGGATGACATCTGTTGCAAATGGTTGCAGGGGCAGAAGAAGTGGTTGGGAGTGGTCTCTTGGGCTCCCCTCCTCCCCTGGAGGCACTGAGTTTCAGAATCATGGATGGCTCACCCGGGAACAGGGCTGGAAAGCCCTCTGAGGTTGAGGTCGGTGCGTCTGTGCTTTAAGAGTGGAACTGAGACACCAAGTGTGGTCACAGGTTGTCTGTGCCTCTGCACCTGCCCTCAAGGAGGACCCCATGCAGACATCTCCTCCTGCACATGTACCCAACAGGGCCTGGCTTCAAGTTTAGGAAACAAACCACTGCCACAAAGGTAAAACGATGCAGCGCATTTATCTATCTGTTGGCGATTTATATACTCTCCACTTCCCCAAAAACTTTGCAGTAGCTTATAAAATGAGCACGATAAGAGAGAGCAACTTGAATGGCAGGGAAAAACCAGTCCTGTCCTGGTGATATTAGATCATTGAAAATCTGGTAGCTCCAGACATAACAAGATAAGTGTTTTTTCCTTACAATCCAAATCTCTATTTCGGGACAATATTTAGAATGTTTTACTCTTGGGCTCTTTTTGTTCTTCTCTCCCCCTCACTGTCCCTGGGTGTCTGCTAATGATAAGCCTTGGCCTGTAGCTGAGGCTGGGATTGGGGCGGGGACTGTGAACAGCTCATAGCCTCTCTTTTCAGGATTCCAAGCCGCTCTTCAGCTCCAACCCCTTGAGCTCATCCCCACTCCTCTTCCCTTGCTACAAACCCCCTTCCACAGACTGGCGCTAAGATGAAGGTAGTAGCAATGAGCAAAAAGACAGTCCTGCTATGCTGTCAACTATCCTCAGATGAGATGAAAAAGCCAATTTAACAAGACAGAAGGGGATGGTTGGCAGGGGGATGGGCAAGAATCCCAGCCTGGAGCCTGCTGGCAAGTCACTTCGTGCTTCTGAGCTGCCATCATCTCATCTATGAAGTGGGATAACTGAATCCAGATACCCTGGGTCGGTATGAGAGTTGGGCTAACCAAAATGGCCTCAGAGGGGCAACACACTTTGCAAGGAACCCCTTAACAAGGGCAAATGTCTCAGGCTACTGCTCTCAGTACCAGCTATGGGAGGGGGACAAATGGGGGGGAGATGGGATCGTGGGGTCACTTAGCTCTGGGCTCTTCCTGGGGAGGAGTCCAGGGTAGTCTCATGACACCCCAGGGGAAGTTGAGTTATGGGGAGGAAGACCACCGTTCCTTCCCCGCTGACGTCTCCCTTCATTAAGGCGTGTGGATTACAGGGACCCTCCAGGTTGCCTCTGGGATTTGGGGACTGAGCTTTGTCTCTGAGCCCAGCCTCCTGGGCACAGGGAGGGCAGGAGGCAGCCTGAAGCCTGGGCTGAAGCAAGACTGGACCAGTGAATCTGAGAGAGTCTGTAGGCTGAGGAGCACTAAGACCTCAGCAAGATTTGTCCAGAACCTTCTCTGGCCCACATAGGCCAGCTCTGTGTTGATTCATAAAAGGGAAAGAGGAAAAAAACCCTAGGTTCCAAAGGAGCAAATTTCCAGTCAGTTTTAAAAAGAACCAAAGCCCATCTGAGCTGGAGGAGGGGTTTCCCCCAAACTCTCCCTCCACACAGGACAGCAATTGACAAAGATGCTGAGAAAGTGCCGGGAAGTGGGCCGGGAGAGAAGGTGGGGAAGGGGAGGGGCAGCTGGAATGGGGGCCACTTATCACCAGGCTGACAGCCCATGACCCTTCCCCCATAGGCTTCCTGGTTCCATCACCCCTGGGGTGTTTGAAATCAACGTATCCATCCTGTAGTATAGTGAACCGCTGTGTGAAAACAACAGAAATATTTACCAAGGAGAAAAAAGGCCCCATAATCTTATCACCCCACCATATCAACTGTTTTCGTTTTTTGGGCTTCCTTCCATCCCAATCTTCAGAGTTTAATCATAGATCCACTGCACTTATGATATTAGCTTCTTTCTTTCTTTCTTTCTTAACATGGTGTGATACTGGGCAAGTTTCAGTTTCTTCATCTGCAATATGTGACCCTCTCAGCATCCACCTCACAGAGTGGTGTGAGCCTTGAATGAGATCATGGCTGTAAAGTGCATGGCACGTAGTAGTTGCTCAGTAAATGGTAGTCACGATGATTATTTCTGGAAGCATCTCTCTGGTTTTCATTATAAATTCTTCTGTACTGCTAGAAATTCTGAACTCTTTATATGTATTAATGTGATAAAAGAAATTGGAACTACGTACTTATTTTAAAAGAAGTCTGGTCACAGTGAAATGTATTATAATTAGTCTTTAAAGATTCGCATCAGTAGGTGCCTTTTCCGGTAAGTCTGAGGTCTTTTCGGGCCTGAGTGGATGGTAGCAGGCCACGCTGATGTAGCTCTTTTTTCAAATATGGATTCCACCACCCACTCTCTCCATTCCTGTGATGATCTGGGAATAAGAAGCACAGGGTCCCTGGGAATCTCCACTCAGGTGTCCATTCACTATGTGCTCCTGGAGAAGTGACCTTTAGTCCTTGGTGCAGGGAACTCAAAGTGCTGGGCTCTTTCTCTATCAAGCTGCAGAGAAGGGGTGGTGTTGGGAAATTGTTCATTGGTGCATCTCTGCATAGATGAGAGCCTGAGCTGGGACATGGGCTGCTGGGGGCACTTTGATTTTAAGCGTGGCTTTGGTGAGTCCAAGGCTCCCAGGATTGATGTCCATTGCAGGTGTTTGTGCTGCCATTTCCAGCCCACCTAAGGGTGAATTGGATTACAGGTATATCTGGGAGGATAATGGGGAAAAATTGTTATAGATAGATAGATAGATGATGGATAAATAGATATGGAATTTAAGACTCAAGATAGTCAGCCCAAAGTCCCTCTCCTTTTGGGGACTCAGTTCTTTCAATAGTGAAATTCAATCTGCAAAAATGACCAGCCGTGGAGTTAAATTATTCTTAGCTCTGGGAAGGAACTGGGAAGTCACTGGACACTTGCACTCAAGACTTGTCACATGATGCAACACCTCTTCAAACTCTTTAAGTTGGGGGACTTCAGAGGCGCCAGGGCAGGTTGGTCCAGGGCTTCATCAATTCAATTCGTTGAATGAATGCTGTGTGCCTAGACCACGCCGGACACTGCTGTGAATACCAGGGACAACCGTGATCGGCCCGGCTGTTAGTGGGCACACAGTCAGTTTGGGAGAAGATACAGGATGTTGCCTATGGCTGTATCAGCAATAGCAGTGGCTGTCATTCACCTAGGGCCCCAAATGTAAAAATCTCATGCAATCCTCCAAAAGGCTCCATGATGTATATACCGGTAACATCCTCATTTATCTGGTGAGGAAACTAAGGTGCTGAACTGTAAAATAATTTGCCGGAAGTCACATGGCTAGCTAGTGGTGGAGCCGTGATTCAATTCAGTCTGTCTGACTCTAGATCACCACCACCCCTCCCGGTTATAGTTGTTAACTGAAATAAAAACGCTCGCTGTAAAAGTTGTGGGTTAAGTTTTATTCGAGGACTTTTTGAGGACTAAAGCTCAGGAGACAGCCTCTCAGATAGCTCTGAGGACCTGCTCTGAAGAGGTAAAGGGAGAAGCTAGGATATATATGAATTTTTTGCTGGGAAAAACATGTAGTCAAACATCCAAAGATTACTGCTAATCACAGAGAACAGACATCTCAAGCTAATGATTTTCGAGCTGTTCTATGTGTGGGAAGATGCAGTTTTTTGGACATAATTTCACATCAAGTGTGTGCACAGATGGACATAAGAGGTAGCTCAAATCTCAATGTAAAAGGGTTTCCTTTCATATTATCCTCTCAGTAGAGTTTCAAGGCCCCTCTATTTTGCTGACATTTGATATTTGACACCTTGAGATTTTATCTACAGGCACAGAAAGTAGCAACATCATCAGTATATAAAGACCCAGCTGGGGACTTCCCTGGCTGTCCAGTGGTTAGGACTCCGCGCTGTCACTGCCGAGGTCTGGGTTTGATCCCCGATTGGGGAACTAGGATCCCATGAGCCGCATAGTGTGGCCAAAAGGAAAAGAAAAAGAAAGAAAAAAGACCCAACTGCATGAGGTTGCAGTAGTCACTGCCCAGTCCTGAGGACTTAATTACTGCTTTATTACTTTGTCTCAGATTTCAGTGCCATTTTCTTCTTCTATACCTCCTCCCCTCTCCCTTTCCCCCTCCTTCTTCTCCTGCCCCTTCCTCTTCCTCCTCTTCTTCTATAAAGTATCAAGATATTTGAAAATACTTAGGACTTCTGTTCTCATTTCTCTTCATGCATTAAGGTAATGGAAGTTGGCAGATTTCCAGTCCCATGACCGCGCAAACATTCACATGATCTAATTGAATGGGATTTCTTTAACATTATAATTCCAAGTTTGGCAGCCATCCTGGTCCAGCATTAGAGGCTGCAGGCTTCAATTTTCCAGAGTTGTAGAACCTTCTGCCATAAGGCCAGTCAAGATCTCAGATGTAGCTGGGGAAACACAGGTGTTACTTGGATCATCCAGAGATGATATGCTACCAGGTGTGCGAAATCCCTGGAAGTGGGATAAAGCCAGTGACACCTCAGGAAGCAGCCAGATAGTCCATTCTCGATCATTCTGCAATAAGAAGAGACCATAGAGCACAGACAAGTCTCATCCTCATGACCCACACATTTTTTTCACCTTGAAATAGTTCACAATACAACAATTAGAAAAGGAATTGTAAACGGTACTGATGAACCTAGTGACAGGGCAGGAATAAAGATGCAGGTGTAGAGAATGGACTTGAGGACACAATGGGGGAAGGTGAAGCTGGGTCGAAGGGTGAGAGTAGCATTGACATATATACACCACCAAATGTAAAATAAATAGCTAGTGGGAAGCTGCTGCATAGCACAGGGAGATCAGCTCGGTGCTTTGTGACCACCTAGAGGGGTGGGATAGGGAGGGTGGGAGGGAGACACAAGAGGGAGGAGATATGGGGATATATGTATACATATAGCTGATTCACTTTGTTGTACAGCAGAAACTAACACAACATTGGAAAGCAGTTATACTCCAATAAAGATGTTTAAAAAATCAAAAAAAAAAAGAAAAAGGAAAAGGAATTGTGTCACATACACTTCACAATCTAAAGAAATTCCAAGGAGTTGAAGATGAAAAACTTCATAGACTCTAAGAGTTTTGAGGCTCCTCGAAGGCTTCCCCTCAGTAGATTAGCGTCCTCAGCCCATGGATAAGGCAACTGATGCTGGACCAACGATGCCCTCAAGGTTATACAGCTAGTTGGTGGCAGAGGCAGGACCAGGTCCCTGGTGACTGATACTCAGTTCTTGGTTCTCTCTGTGCCACCACACTACATCCCTCTCTACACCGAAGTAGGTGCGTTGAGGGAAGGCTTCACAGAGAAGGAGGAACGTGACCTGGACTTTGAAGGATGCATGGGGCATGGGTGGGCTTGGAAGAGGGGCCAGGCTTCCTAATGCCAGTTTAGGCTCCTCTGTGGCTTTGCTAACTGAACCGTTAGCTCCCAGAAGGTAGGCATTTGTCTCCTCCACTTTCTCCCCATTTCTGAGTTCCTGGCGTGGGGCTGGCACAAAGGGACTGTTGGGGAGATGAATGAGGCCAACTTCTCCATATCCACTCAAGATCTGACTCCACGTTTTAAGAGAATTGCTAAAGCACTTGGCACTGAATAGAAACTCAGCTTATAGTTCCTTCCGCTTCCTTCCTTCCTTCTTACGGATGGCACTTTTGAGAGTGTGTGCCTACTTACAGTCTCTGAGAGCCATCCAGCCCCCCAGCCCCCTTAGGAATGGGCCCTGGCAGCCATGTTTGTAAGACCAGTCCCTGACCCTGTGAGTGGTGAGTGGCTGAGTGACACAGGGGTGGACCCCTGACGCAAACTGCACCCATGAGACCCTCTATCCCAATTTGGAATTGCAACTTTGAGGGGCTCCTCAGGCTTCTCTAATGGTTTGCACTGAGGTGATGGTAGCTTAGGAACTGGGAGACAGCCATCTTCAGACGTGGAGAAGTCCCGTGCGGGAAGGCGGGAGATGAAGCAGATGCTGAGGGGAGCGCTGCCAAGAAACCCCAAGACCCAACCGCCCTGAGCCGGTGGAGGCCCCTGCCCAGAGGAGGCCTTCACCTCTTTTTGAACGCCCTCCTCCAGTCACACGAGAAGGACAGTCTGTTGCCTGGAACCCTCACCGTGCTCTGATGTTATCAAGTTTCTGCAGAAGGGACTCACTCAGCCAGTCTCTGACAGGGGAAGTCCTTGGCTGTGCTTTGTGCTAGAGGAACCACACTCTGGAAGGGGGGAGTGTGGGTGAAGGGGAACTTTCTTCTCTTTCTCAAAGGGAGACCCTTGGCCTGGTGGTCTCAATTTGACCCAAGCTCCAGAAGGAATGGGACTCTGGAAAAGACGTTAATTTATTATTTTTTTTCTTTTTTGCAAAGTTTTTTAGTCAGTGGTGTGAATGGGAGAAAAAAGACCCCAGTGGTCGCTTCAACCATTGTGCTAGGTACTGGCGACCAGAGACAAGATAGGACCTTCCTGCCTCATGGTTAGTGAGTGAGGCAGATATGTGGTTAGAATTTCACAGCAATGAGATGAGATGTAAACTTCATGATAAAGAAATGCACAGGCAGGGATGGTCCTCTAAGAAAATCCAACGTGGGGGGTCAAAGAGGGTTTCCTGGCAGGGATGACAACCAAGCAGGAGCCTAGGGGTGTGTAGGAGTTGGCCAGGCCAGCGGGGTAAGGGACAACCCAGAGGAAACAGCAAAAATAGAAGAGCAGAGCCGAGAAAGACAATGGTGGCTGCCGAGAAGTACAAGTGGCTAAATCACAGCTGGAGGGTGTGACTTTTCAAGGGAGCTGGGGCTTTGTTCTGCAGAGTCGTGATCTCTGAACCTTTTCAACTGTGTGCTTCATCTGTTAAATTTTTTTGAGCGTGCAAAAAATTTTAATTAGCATGTTTAATTGTTTGCCAAGCAACATTGTATATTTATCTACAAAACAGATACTTGCTCTTGTACTAATATGTTAAAGATTGTAGCTTAATTTCTTTCTGACCTTTTCTGGGGGGTTAAAAATAAATACACATAGAAATTCTGAACTATTCTCCACACCTGGTAACGCATATGGAGAATTGCTCTGCAGATGTGATCAGGAGCCCCTGCAGCATGTGGGGCTCCACCTCCCTCCTCCTCTGGCTGAACACCAGCCAGATGTGTAACTGCAGCCTGAGCTGTCCCAGCCGCAGCTGACGGCCTCTGTGCTGGGTGACTCAGATCAGGAAACCTCAGTACTAGGTCCGGGCTGTGGGTTGCCTCAGCCTAGACTTCTAGAAATCCTTGTGCCTGGTTTTCCCAGTCTGAATTTCTGGATGTGCATACCACCGTGACAGCCCTTTTTTCTTTTTCTTTTTTTAAAGTTAACTGAAAGCTGGACTTTATGGCTTGCGGGCTGACAGCAGAGAAGTGTAGAGCTCACCTGGACTGTTGTCTTCCTGTCTACCACTCACTTTCTTTGTCTCTGAGAGTAAAGACTTTTGAGGCACTGGGGCCTCATCTTGTCCTCGGGGCTGAGCTCCTCCACATGAGATGCCTAATGAGGGCTTGCAGAATGGCATCTCCCTGAGCTCTTTCTGAGGACTTCAGGAACAGCTGTGACAACTAAACAATAGCACAACGACACCAACACCACCGACACTGAGCGTGGTGACCACATGCACCATACTAATGCCTCTTTATATAGTTATCGTCTAGTCTAACTCTCTTAACAAACCTGTAAGCGGCTACGCTGACAAGCCCCACTCTACACACAAGGAAATGGGCCTGGGAGGGGTTGACTCCTTGAGTCCCGGTCCATGGGGACCTGGGATAGTCAGGATCCCCGACTCCCAGGCTCCTTCCCACGGTAGGAGGGCTGGGCTTTGGAACTTCATCTTCTGTCCTCATGGCTTTGCAAGTTGCTATCGTTTGAGGTTCTGCTAATCAAGCTGGGACTAAACGAGGTCAGATGAAAAGAGAACTCATAAAAGGATGGCCTGATGATATTTACTCAGAACTGTAGGGCAACTAATAGTTAAGTAAAAAAACCCAGCAAATAAAAAGGTAAAAACTTTTTTAAAATGTATAGCTTTATTATGGTATAACTGATACACACAAAAAAACTCACACATTTAATGTAAACATTTGGATGACTTTGGATATATGCAAACACCCGTAATACCATCACCACAATCAAGGTAATAAACATATCTGTCACCTTCAAAAGACTCTTTGTGTCCCCCCGCTTTGTGTATCTGTGTCCATGTTAAGAACAATTAACATGAGATGCCCTCTTAACAAGCTTTGAAGTGCCCAGGACCCAGCGTATTTTTCACTATAGGTTCTGGGTGGTATAACAGGTCTCCAGGACTTACTCATCTCATCTAACTGTGACGTTATATCCATTGAACAACAATTCCCCATCCCACCACCCCCCTGCCCCTGGCAACCACCACCGTTCTATTTTCAGCTTAAGGACATAAACACAAAGTTAAAAATAAAATAAGAAAAAAATTTTAAACTCTGGGGCGTCTTGTAAAGCCTGGTCATTGTATGCTTCCCTGGCAGGAATGAGGTGGGAGAGGCCATAGGATCAGTTCACCTTACTAAGAAGGAGGGAAAAGGAAAAACTTTTTCCTTGCGGTTCCTGAGGTAGAGTTTGAGGTTCCTAAGGTGGAGTATTTGCATTGTCGCTACTGTTTTTAACTACCATAAAAATGGCTTATATACGGGGTCATAACATTTCAAACAATTACAAAAAGGGTAAAGAAAATGTGAAAGTTCTCCGCATCTCCAGGCCCACCCCTAGGCCCACTCTCCACAGGCAAACATTTGAAATCACATCTGGGTTTTGTGCTTCTAGTGGTTACATTCAGAATCCAAAAATATGTTTATACTTCTGTTTCTCAGCTTATCCACTTTAAACATATTTAAAGACCCCCTCACTTTAAATAATGTGGCCATTGAATATTGAGGAATTTAATTCCATTATATGTCACCTCATTTTTCCCCTCCCAATTTTTACTTATATTTTTCTTTTTAGTCTATTGGTAATCTTTTTTTTGTTTTGTTTTGTTTTGTTTTTTTATTGGTAATCTTTATCACTTGAAACAATTTGCTTAAATCTGTATTCCTCGGTCCACCACCTCTTACAGTGTCTTTTTTACGGTATCTCCCGCTCACATTATGTAAGTCACTTGAAAGTCATTTCAATGGGATTTTCCTGTCAAGCACCTGGGCTCAGTCCATCTTAGACCAAAGGTATAAGGGCGTTTTGAAAGTAATCTTTAGATAATAACAGACTCGGAAAGTCCACTGGTACATCTATTTTCTCAGCCCCTAACCGTAATCCTACCACGTGACTACATGAATTCAAGGAAGCTACATTGACCAGTCGAATGAGAGAGAAATAATACTTTTGTATCCTCTTAGATATATCCTTGAGGGTGATAGTGAGCACAGAGGGACTGTTATATACTCTATCCCATCTATGTCCAGGGTGGTGATACAGATAAAATGCTCCCTAAATGAATTCCACAGCTAATTCAGCACCACAAGATTCTATTTACAGATATATTCATGAGAGATTTCTCATTTATGTGAATGCTTCTGTGGTTCAAAGAATAGCTCACAAGGAAAAATAGTCCTTCCACTCCTGTGTAGCATTTAATGAGGCTACATGGGCCCGGCCACGAGTCTGGTCATCTAGATTCCCGAGGACAGGATGATTACCTCTACCACGGGGCAGATAAGATTGAGGAATTGCACAGGGAACACAGGGAGTATGGGAACATGTATGTATGTCTGTCCAAACACAGAGACATTCTGTTTGCTGAAACACCAGAGTGATGAAAGAGTTCCTAGGGACGTGAATTGGGGAACTTGACAGAGGGACACCTGAGGCTGATGGGCAGGAGGGTTGGGGAACGACAAAGGGACACCTGAGGCTGATGGACAGGAGGGTTGGGGAACGACAGAGGGACACCTGAGGCTGATGGACAGGAGGGTTGGGGAACTTGACAGAGGGACACCTGAGGCTGATGGGCAGGAGGGTGACCAGTCTTGCATAAATTCATCGGTTTTGTCGAGCTACACAAACCACCAATCCATCCATACCACCATCTCCCTCAAACTGCCACAGTCTTCGAAATGTATGGAGATACTCTGGGACTTCCCTGATGGTGCAGTGGATAGGACTCCATGCTCCCAATGCAGGGGGCCCGGGTTCGATCCCTGGTCAGGGAACTAGATCCCACATGCATGCCGCAACTAAGAGTTTGCATGCTGCCACTTAAGACCCAGTGCAACCAAATAGATAAATATGAAAAAATAAAAGAGGGCTCGTGTCCTTTGCTTTTTTTATTAAAAAAAAAAGAAATGTATGGAGATATTCTACAATACCAGTCTCTCGTATGTGTGTAATAGTTTAAATTCATTTTTATTATTATTAGGGTGTGCATGTTTACTAGAGAAAGTAGTTGTTACCGTTCTGGTGTAGAGTCTCCCAATTATACACATACAGTCCATCCCACACTTCAGTCTCAGCAGCCTTGCCTCTTTGATTAGTCTCTTTGCGCACTTCTTTAATATTTTATTGCATGTTGCCGGTAGATGGTTAATTCTGTGTGTGGGGCTGGGGAGAGTCTGATATTTGGTCAAACATTATTCTGGCTGTTTTTGTGAGAGTGTATTTACAGGGGTTTAACATTTAAACCCATAGGCTGAATAAAGCAGATTGCCCTCAGCTGAGAGTTTAGCTAAGTTTCTCCATAGCATTGCTGCCTCAACATCCATTTTTGGCCAAGTGGCCTGTGGGGGCCTTGAACTAACACTAGCCCTGCATGGAAAGGCACACCCTAGATAACAGCCCACCATGTCACAAGTAAATGTGAGTTCCTGATATGACTCAGCAGCCCTGTGATTAACAGCCCACCCCACTCCCCTTGCCCTGCCCGCCCAGCACCTTCCCCTTGTGTTCCACCTTAGATAAGACCCCCATGGAGCTTACCAAAACCCTGCTCTTTTTGGTTTAAATTGACCAACCCAGCTTTAGCCTGGGGACCCCAAAGCACTAATACAGGCATGTGCCCCAGGTCCTGCCACTCTTCCTGCTTTCGCCCTGCCTTGACCTCCCCTCCAGGTGTGCCCTGTGCTTCCTCCAGGACCTGTGAGTAATAAACTTCTCCATTTCGATTTCTCTTGTGGTCTTCTGTGGAACCAGGGCTCACCATCCTGTACCCAGTGCATCATTTAACAAATGGTAATTTAAGAAAGTTGTAACACCTCCCTAATCTGGTGGGCCTCACCAGATCAGCTGAAAGCCTGAACAGAACGAAAAGCTTCATCCACACACGGGTATGAGGCGTTTCCCCTGCTAGACTGCTTTCAAGCTGTCTTTTTTTTTTTTTGCGGTATGTGGGCCTCTCACTGTTGTGGCCTCTCCCGTTGCGGAGCACAAGCTCCGGACGCGCAGGCTCAGCAGCCATGGCTCACGGGCCCAGCCGCTCCACGGCATGTGGGATCTTCCCGGACCGGGGCACGAACCCGTGTCCCCTGCATCGGCAGGCGGACTCTCAACCACTGCGCCACCAGGGAAGCCCCTAAGTGTTTGGTTTTTTTTTTTTCCTGCCTTCAGACTCAAACTGAAATATCAGTTTTTCCTGGGTCTAGAGCCTGCTGGCCTTTGGACTGGAACCACACCATTGGCTCTCCTGGGTCTCCAGCTTGCCAACTGTAGATTTTGGAATTTGCTCTCTATAATTGTGTGAGTCGGTTTCTTATAATAATTCTCTCTCTCTCATATATATATATATATATGTGTGTGTGTGTGTGTGTGTGTGTCTATATATATATATATATGGGTTCTGTTCTGTTTCTTTAACTAAAACATTGCCTCTTTCCTTAAAAAAAAAAAGTAAAGACTGGAAAAGTGAAAGTGCTGTACCAATCACAAGAAATGTAAAATCTTCTAACTTTATAGCAGCTGAGATAAAAAGTGGAAATCACTGAGCATGTTGAGTGCAGCAAAACTTTACCCAGTTGATATAAATCAGTCCAATGGATATTCAGTTATAAAGGGGGAGATATAAATAATTAAAGAATAGGGTTGAAATGCTAGAAATGTAACATCAAAGATGTGCCTAGCAATCCAAAATTCCATCAACAATCAAATGGATAAATTATATTCATTCATTGGAATATCAACATCAGAAGGAACAAACTACAACTACACTCGATAGACAAATAACAGAGAAAATGTACAAAGAAAAGAGAAAATCAATAAAGTTAAAAGTTTATTCTTTTAAAGGATCGATTAAACCAGCAAATAGGGAAACCTATAGAGGAAGTAGATTAGTGGTTGCCTAGGGCTTGAGGTGATAGAGACAGATGAGAGATTTGGGAAGTGATGGCTAAGGGGTACAGGGTTTCTTTTTCGGAGTAATGAAAATATTCTAAAATTTATTATGGCGATGGATGCACAACCCTCTGAGTACGGTAAATGCAATTTATTGTACACTTTAAATGGGTGGATTGTATAGTCTGTAAATTACATCTCAATAAAGCTGTTAAAATATAATGGCAAAATTAAGATATTCACAGATAAACAAAAGCTGACAATTTATCACTGGTAGACCTATCCTACAAGAAATACTAAAGGGAGACCTTTAGGCTGAAATGAAAGGATACAAGACAGTGCCTTGAATCCACATGATGAAAATAGAGAGCACTGGTAATGGTAACCACATAGGTTAAAAGAAAAAGAAAATTAAAATTAAAAGGGGGGGTTTCCTTGGCGGTCTAGTGGTTAAGACTTCACCTTCCAGTGCAGGGGGTATGGGTTTGATCCCTGGTTGGGGAGGTAAGATCCCACATGCCTCACAGCCAAAAAACCAAAACATGAAACAGAAGCAATATTGTAACAAATTCAATAAAGACTTAAAAAAAAAAAGGTCCACATCAAAAAAATCTTTAAAAAAATTAAATTAAAAGGAAATTAAGGACTTCCCTGGTGGCTCTGTGGTTAAGAATCCGCCTGCCAGTGCAGCGGACACAGGTTTGAGCCCTGGTCCAGGAAGATCCCACATGCTGCAGAAGCAACTAAGTCAGTGTGCCACAACTACTGAGCCACCGCGGAGTAACTAAACCTGCGTGCCACAACTATTGAGCCGGTGCTCTAGAGCCCGCGAGCCACAACTACTGAGTCCCCATGCCACAACTACTGAAGCCCGTGTGCCTAGAGCCCATGCTCCACAACAAAAGAAGCCACCGCAATAAGAAGCCCATGCACTGCAATGAAGAGTAGCCCCCACTCACCACAACTAGAGAGAGCCCGTGCACAACAAAAAAGACACAAAGCACCCAAAAATAAAAAAATAAATAAAATTTTTAAAAATATTGTAACAAATTCAATAAAGATTTTTAAAAAAACAAAAACAAAATAACAACAATAAAAAATGGTACATTAGAAAATATCTATTTAACCCCAAAGCAGGAAGTAATAGAGGAATAGAGGCACAAAAAAGACATAAGAACATAAGACATGTAGGAAACAAGTAGCAAAATGGCAGACATAAACTCTACTTTATTGACAATTACATTAAATGCAAATGGATTAAACACTCCAATCAAAAGACAGCAATTGGCAGAATGGATTTTAAAAAATGTGATCCAACTACATGCAGTCAATAAGAAGTGCACTTTATTTTTTTTCTTGCTATTTGCCACAATATTTTTTTTCATTTTTTAAAAATTGGGGTATAGTTGTTTTACAATGTTGTGTTAGTTTCTACTGTACAGTGACGTGAAGTAGAGTTCCCTGTGCTATATAGCAGGTTCTTATTAGTTATCTATTTTATACATATTAGTGTATATATGTCAATCCCAATCTCCCAAATCATCCCACCCCCACCCCCACCCTCCCCCTTGGTGTCCATACATTTGTTCTCTACATCTGTGAAGAAATGCACTTTAGATTCAAAGACATAACTAGATTGAATGTAAAAGGACGGGCAAACATATGCCATGTAAACAATAGTCAGAAGAAAGCTGGAGTAGTTATGATAATATCAGGAAAAAAATAGACCTTAAGAAAAGTATTAGCAAGGTGGCAAAGAAGGATATTTTACAATAATAAAAGGATCAATCCCTCCAGAAGACATACCAATTATAAACATAGATGCATGTAACAACATGCTCCTTAAAATACATGAAGCAAAAACTGACAGAATTGAAGGGAGAAATAGAAAATTCAACAATAATAGTTGAAAATTCTAACACCCCACTTTCATTAATAGATAGAACAACTGGACATAAGATTGACAAGGAAATAGAAAACTTGAACAACATTCTAAACCAACTAAACCAGACATTGATAGAAAATTCCATTCAAAAGCAGACACATGTTCTCTCAATTGCACCATGGAATGTTCTCCAGAATAGGCCATTTATTAGTCCATAAAACAAGTCTCAATAAAGTTATAAGAATTGAAATCATACAAAGTATATTTTCCAACTGCAATGGAATGAAATTAGAAATAAGTAACAGGAAAAAAAAATGGAAAATTCACATACATGTTGATACTAAATAACACACTCCTAAATAACCAATGGATCAAAAAAGAAATCACAAGGGAAATGAAAAGATAATTTGAGATGAATGAAAACAAAAACATAACACACCAAAACTTATGGGATGCAGCTAAATCATTACTTAGAGGGAATTTTCTAGCTGTATATGTCTATATCAGAATAGAAGAGATATCTCAAATAAATAACCTAAACCTCTACCTTAGGAAACTAGAAAAAGAAGGACAAACTAACCGGAAGGAAGCAGGAGGAAGGAAATAATAAAAAAATAGAGCAGAAGTAAATTATATAGAGAAGAGAAAAACAGTAGAAAAATTCAAGAAAGCCAGAAGTTGGTCCTTTGAAAAGATCAACATAGATGAAAAACCTTTAACTAGTCTCACCAAGAAAAAAGAGAGAAAAGACTCAAATTAATAAGATCAGAAATGAAAGGGGGCATTACTATTGATCTTACAGAAATAAAAATGATTATAAGAGAATAATAAAACTATTTTATGCACACAAATTGGATAACCTAGATAAAATGTAAATTCCTAGAAAGATAAAAACTACTGCAACTTAATCAAGAAGAAATTTTAAAATCTGAATAGAATGAAAACAAATAAAGAGACTGAATTAGTAGTCAAGAACTTGCCACCAAGAAAAGTCTAGGACCTAGGTTTCACTGGTGAATACTATACAACCAAATGTTTAAAAAGAATTAACATCGGGCTTCCCTGGTTGCGCAGTGGTTGAGAGTCCACCTGCCAATGCAGGGGACACGGGTTCGTGCCCTGGTCCGGGAAGATCCCACATGCCGCGGAGTGGCTGGGTCCGTGAGCCATGGCGGCTGAGCCTGCGTGTCCGGAGCCTGTGCTCCGCAACGGGAGAGGCCACAGCAGTGAGAGGCCCGCATACCGCAAAAAAAAAAAGAAAGAAAAAAAAGAAAAAAAAGGGGAAATTTCATGGTGTGTGAATTATATCTCAATTTTAAAATCTGCTAAGAAGTATGAGCAAATAAAGTAATCCCAGGAATGCAAAGTTGGTTTAACATTCAAAAATCAATTAATGTAATTATCATAAAATGGAATAAAGGGGAGAGATCATGGAATTATATCAATAGATTAAGAAAAAGCATTTGACAAAATTCAACAAACATACATTCAAGATGAAGGCTCTCAACAGACTAGAAATAGAAGGGAATTTCCTCAACCTGATGAAGGAAAATCTATAAAGTATAAAACTGTATAGGTTACATTCTACTTAATGGTAAAGACTGAATGCTTATCTCTTCAGATTAGAAATAAGACAAGGATGTCAACTCTCAATACTTTTATTCAACACTGAACTATACACAAAGCCTATGCAACAAAGCAAGAAAAAAAGGCAAATGGGTTGGAAAGGAAAAAGTAAAACTGTCTTTATTCACAGAAAACATAATCATCTAAGAAAATCCTAAGGAATCTACATAAAAGATACTAGAACTAATACATGACTATAGCAAGGTTGCAGGTATTCCTAACTAGGTAGTCACCCAAGAAAAATGAAAGCATATATCCCCCAAAAGACTTTTACATTTAATATGCGTAGCCACTTTACTCATAATAGTCAAAACCTGAAGACAACTCAAATGTCCAACAACAGGCGAATAAATAACAAACTGCCCTTGGAGGAGACATCTTTGTTCAGGGGCCAGTTGCTACTGAACCTTTGCCCTATGGAGCCAGGAGTGGGTGGAGAGGAAGGCAATGGGACAGTAAGGTAAGTGATACTAATCTGGCCTGGCCAGCCTAGGAATAAAGAACACTTGGTTGGGAGGTAGAGAGGAGAGTTGCTTAGCAAGAGAGGAGTGAAGGTCTCAGACAGGACTGTGAGATTTGGGAAGTAGTAACAAAGATCCCAGAACAGAAAGGGTAGCCTGGTACAATAGCTTTGAGGAGGGTGACTCTGGGGAGAAACTGTGTAAAGAGGACTTCAGAAAGTTGGTATGTGATGTGATTCCCGCTTCTTTTTTTTTTTTTTTTTTTTGGGAGAAAAATCCTACTTCGGTGGACAGATTTTTCACTTGATTTAAAATGGTGACTTTTTTGGGTAAATTGCCTGTTCTGTTGTTTCTTCAGGGTATTTTGCATTTTCATGAAAATGCACTGTCTTAAGATTCAGTGAGAGGAGGGGCAGTCAGGTTAGGAAAATGTTTTACTGTTGTTGTTAAGGCCTATTATACCATGTCAAGAGTGACAGGGCATTTTTTTTCTTTAACACATCCTGGTCCAGTTAAGGCTGAGATTCAGAAAAAGTGCTTGCACAACAATTTAGCAGGAAAGAAAGCTATTTTAAAAGTCTTTTGGGAACATGTTTGTGAAACAGGAAAAAACATAAAATTGAGTTGATAATAGCACTCCATAAAGGTTAGACTCGCTGAAAGGGACTTGCCATCTTTTTTTCACAGGGAACGTGTTGTTCTTAAGCAGCAGTTCTCACTTAAGCATGGCTTAATTCAGCAAGGAGCTTCTTCCTGTGTAACTTCTTTTGCAATGGAATATCTATTTTTAAATTACAACCCAGATTTAGTCACAGGACTAAGTAATTAAAAATAAGCTGTGTTTGGTATGTGCAAAATTACAGCAGTTGTAGAGTACATCATGGGACTGGGTGCCTGGGAAATGTTTCAAGTCACATATCCAGGTTTCCCCGCATTGATTTCCTAAAGATTCTCAAGTTCCTTCAAGCCTGCACCTTTACCCTTACTCACACAAGCCTTGCTCTTTCATGAACCTATGCCTTCGTGTTTCTAGTTCCTAGTCTCTAGAAAGCTCTACCTCTATCCTCTATCAACACACAGTCTTCCTTTTGAAGGAAGGAATTCCTTAAATTCCACCAGTGTTTTTGAAATGTGCTCCAATTCAATTCCATGTACCTCTCTTAGAGTACACTGTCTAATCCTTTCCCATTATAGGCAGTGTTTCTGGAAAAAATGGCACCTTTTACTCTTTGTTAGGTTTTTTTTTTCCCCCTTTTTTTTTTTTTTTTTTTTTTTTGGCGATATGTGGGCCTCTCACTGTTGTGGCCTCTCCCGTTGCAGAGCACAGGCTCCAGATGCGCAGGCTCAGCGGCCATGGCTCACGGGCCCAGCCACTCCGCGGCATGTGGGATCTTCCCGGACCGGGGCACGAACCCATGTCCCCTGCATCGGCAGGCGGACTCTCAACCACTGCGCCACCAGGGAAGCCCGTGATTCCCTCTTCTTAATGCTTCTTTTGGATGAGACACTGTACTGGGATAAGCCCAGATCTATTTGGGCTATATAAAATAAATACAACAGCAGTAATAGCTATAGGCACCAAATGCTTACTAGGCACCAATCACTGTGCTAAGCAATTTAAATACGTTCAATGTTATGAGGTGGGTACTGTAATTCCCATTACATAGATGAGGAAACTGAGGCACAGAGTTTTATGTGCTCTGCCCGAGATCACATGGTTTCTAAGTGGCAGAGACAGAACATTTGATTGCATATTCAAACCCAAAGCTAAGAAGCTGTTTCCCTTTTCTCACCTTCTTCCATAGAGCTTTCTCCACACCCTTTCAGGATTGGGTGGGTGAGGGAGGGGTGCTGAAAAGTGATTTGGTAGGCCTCATATTCCCAAAGCACCTTATGTCCAAATGAGGTCATATATCCAGCCAGAAAGACTCAGCCAGGCCTGAGAGAACATTCAGGGATCCATCCAGCATTGAAGCTACTTCCCACTGCCAGTCAGTACCACCTCCAGCAAGCCATGAACTAATAATTGTATAAATACCATAATTATCTGGTTCTAGTGCAAATATGTTGCTTTAAAAATACACCATAATTTTTATTACCTTGTCTTGATATACCTTCATTTTTTAATCCAGTCGGCAACTAAAAAATGGAATGGCCTCTCTCATCCTTTGAGAGCCCCTGTTCCCTTCCCTCTGGTCTGCAAGGGGCAGGTAAGAGGGGAGCCAGCCAGAAGCAGCTCTGATGCTCACCCTAGGAGCTGCCCATGGCTCCGTGGTCAGCATGGCTACACCCACAGGCTGAAGTAGGTCCAAAACCTGGGGACTCAGAAGCTGCATGGAACAAAGCATATCTGTCCAGAGGTTTCCTGAGCTTTGAGGGGGTTTGTGAGGAGTTTACCAGGTCCAGGTTAATAGGGAGCATCGCTGCTTTAGGGTGCATGGTCTTTAATCCATCGGTTCTCACCTGGCAATTTTGATCCCACCCTCCCCCCACCAAAAGGACATCTAGCAAGGTCTGGAAACTTCTTTTAAAATTTATTTTATTGAAGTATAGTTGATTTACAATTTATGATGTTTTGTTAATTTCTGCTGTACAGCTAAGTGATTCAGTTATACATATATACATATATATATTCCTTTTCATATTTTTTTCATTATGGTTTATCACAGGATATTGACTATAGTTCCCTGTGCTGTACAGTAGGATCTTGTTGCTTATCCATTCTATATATAATAGTTTGCATCTGCTAATCAAGGTCTGGAAATTTTTTTTTTTTTTTTTTTGTGGTACGCGGGCCTCTCACTGTTGTGGCCTCTCCTGTTGCAGAGCGCAGGCTCCGGATGCACAGGCTCAGCGGCCATGGCTCACAGGCCCAGCCGCTCCACAGCATGTGAGATCTTCCCAGACCGGGGCACGAACCTGTGTCCCCTGCATCGCCAGGCAGACTCTCAACCACTGCGCCACCAGGGAAGCCCTGGAAATATTTTTGATTTTCATAACTGAGGAGTTTTACTGGCATCTAGTGGGTAGAGATCAGAGACGCCGATAAACAGCCTACCATGCACAGCATAGCCCCCCACAACAAAGATTTATCCACTCCAAATGTCAAAATGCTGAAGTTGAGAAACCCTATTTAACCCTTTGGGAACAGCACATTCATGGCGGCCACTCCCTCCTAAGAAGCTTCCTACAGAGCTTTATCTGGGTTTAAAGCCTAGATTAAATGGTTGGACTATAGGCCGTGCCCATGCCCTCAGGGGGAATTTCCCTATCATCACCTGGCCACCCACTCTGGCCCCTTTGCTGGTGGGCTCTGCCCTCAGGTAAATATTTTCCCTACTTGTTTGGGAAACTTTGAGAAAAATCCCCTTTTGCCATCTTGTAAGCATTGAAGATGTACCATACTATGCTTTGTGATTTACCACCAAAAAAAAAAAAATTTTTTTTTTTAATAAGGCAGCTAGGGGATTTTTATTATTTTTGCTCAAATAACTAAAGAGTTGCAGTCAGTTCTTAAGATTTCAAAGGTGGCACATCCAGCAAGGTGCTCAGATAGAGCTCAGAAAAAAGAGTGGGTTTGGTGTCAATGCATTAATGGTCTAGATGCGAGGGGTGATAACCTAGAAATTCTGACCTGGGCGGGTGCAGCCTGGAGGGATGAGCAGCCGCTGATGGGAAGGCCTCCCACCTCCCCCCAGCCTCCAGCCACCAGTGAGGGGCCCTTGGGGACCCCGGGGACATTTGCCTGTACTCTCAGGAGACTCTTCTTTCCTCTTGCTGGGTTTCATCTTTACTAACTAGACAGTGAGCTATCAGGGAATGTGAGGCAAAATGCTCTAGGAATGTGAAACTGCCTCTCAGAAGAAAAGGCACAGGGGCCTGAAAATGCAGCCCGTGGCGCCAGGTGCCCGCTGAGGGCACCTGAGCATCTTCAAGGGGAGGGGAGCACACCTAACCCTTCCTGAGCCTCAGCCCCCTCCGCGGCCAGCCCCCCTTTCCTGGCTTGCTAGGGTTCACGCACCCAGGTCCTGTATCAGCTCAAAGCAGGTGAGGAAAGTAGATTTAGAGCCTGTTAACCCCAGGGTGTGAGGGTCTGTGTGTCCCAGAGCAGGTGAGAGAGAATGAACAGAGATGAAAGAGCTGGGCCTGGAAGCTTAACTGGACTCTGAGGCCACAAAGTGCCCCCTCCCGGAGACATGTGCTCCACGATTTCCCCTCCATGCAATGGCTTCATGTTAGAACCATCAGGGGAGCTTTAAAAAAATACCTGAGCTCAAACCAATCAAATCAAAATATCTGAGGGGTGTCCCAAGGAAGTACTTCCTTCCTTCTTTTTGACATTGGGAGATTTCCCACCTCCTTCCAGGGAGGGAAGCCTGACTCCTGAAATCACTGTCCTGAAGGAAAAGTACCTAGTTCTGTAGTCAGCCACCCACCAACCCCCCCACGCCGGGGGACATGCCACAGACACTCAGGAAGTTTCTCCTTTGCTAGGTTTCTCAGTTTCAATCCATTTTCTTAACAATTTGGTAAGAGCATCTCTGCTTTCGTAAAACCCGGGTCTTGGAAAGGAGCTGATTCAGTAGGGGTTGGACTGAAGTCAATATTTGTGCTGCCACTGGGAAGAGCAAAGGACCAGGAGAACCAGACTGGTGTGAACATAGCAAGTTTGTGGCACCTAAAAAATATTTATTTTCAATTACCTTAAGAAGCCCATTTGCCTACAACGTATCCTGATAATTTTAAACAAGGCTGATCTAATAGGCACTTGTATTATGATACTAGTTATTTAGACACTGAAATACATACTGGCAAATGGCTGCTGTCCTAAGTTCCCAGAGTTCCCTTCCCCCCACTTCCCCCCTCCCCTCCCTCAGGACCACCCCCTCTCCCACTTCTGTGATCCCGCCACTCAAAAGTTATTTGCTTTCAAAGAATTACACTGCCTTACAGTGTGCCTCTCTCTCATGTAATTGGAGAAACTGTCTGTCAGCCTATCCCAGGTAAAACAATGTAAAAATGTTTCCCGTACTTATTATAAATATGACTGTAGCATTGTATGCCTTAAAAATTTTATACCGATTCGTTCATTAGCACATAGGCTAGGCTACCATAAAGCAATCATACCGCTGCTTCTTTGTTACCCAGGAATGAATTATTATACCTGTGAATAAATAGGAATTTCTTCTTTTTCACATTGTCTTTTTTAAAAAATATTTTTATTTATTTATTTGGCTGCGTCGGTGTTAGTTGTAGCACGCAGGATCTTTTGTTGTGGAGAGGGGGCTCTTCATTGTGGCTTGTGGGCTTCTCTCTAGTCGTGCCATGTGGGCTCCAGAGCATGCGGGCTCAGGAGTTGTGGCATATGGGCTTAGCTGCCCCATGGCACATGGGATCTTAGTTCCCCGACCATGGATCGAGCCCGCATACCCTGCATTGGAAGGAGGATTTTTGTTTTTAATTAATTAATTTTTATTTTGGGCTGTTTTGGGGGTCTTTGTTGCTGCGCGCAGGCAGCGAGCAGGGGCTACTCTTCGTTGCGGTGTGCGGGCTTCTCATCGCGGTGGCTTCTCTCGTTGCAGAGCACGGGCTCTAGGCGTGCAGGCTTCAGTAGTTGTGGCACGTGGGCTCAGTAGTTGTGGCGCACGGGCTTAGCTGCTCCATGGCATGTGGGATCTTCCCAGACCAGGGCTCGAACCCTTGTTCCCTGTACTGGCAGGAGGATTCTTAACCACTGAACCACCAGGGAAGTCCTCTCACATTGTCTTTTCATTTTTGATGTCTAGTGTTAGTAATATGTATAACATCTACAGTCTTTTGTATCATATAAGACAATATTGACGTAGGTATTGACAGACAATTCATCTTATAAACAGATGATGTAAACTTACAGTATCGATAAATGAAATATAGTACTATAAACATATTTTCTCTTCCTTTTGATTTTCTTAATAACATCTTCTTTCTTCTAGCTTACTTTATTATAAGAATACAGTATATATTACATACAAAATAGGCGTTAGTCAACTGTTTATGTTATTGGTAAGGTTTCCAGTCAACAGTAAGCTATTAGTAGTTAAAGGTTTGGAGGAGTCAAAAGTTATATGTGGATTTTTGACAATGCGGGGGTCAGCACCCGTAACCCCTGAGTTGTTCAAAGGTCAGCTGTACTTACCTCCTGTGACGGTTGTGAGAATTAAATGAGTCATTTTATGTGCCTGACACATAGTAAGGGATACACAGCAAGGGTGCTAGGTACAGTCATACAAATTGTTCACTGTTCAAGAGCCCTGACCTTAGAAGTCAAATAGGGGCTCACCAGTCCATGCCCCTTGGCCTGCGATTGCCTACCAAGAGGTGGCACTGTTTTCTAATTTGTACCAGGGCCATGCATGAGCCAACAATTGTCGCTATAGGTGTTGTTAGCATAAGGGATTTAAGTTTCTAGCAAATGCTGCCTTAGCATTATCCTTAGGCTCTGGGCTGATGCTAACTGAGCTGATGCTGGCTGTTTTACAACAGTTACTTGGAGGCTTTGTGGTGTTCTCCAGAATAACCTCAGTGAGAATGCCTGTATTCCAAGCCTTGCTGTGACCATTCAGATACTGTGTAATAAAAAATAGAAATTAAATGTAAAAATATTGGCAATGTAAAAAGTTAAAAACCGTGCACAGCAGCACTATGTATTGCTTAGGTGTACCTACAGATAGGGTTCAAGGATAGAGAAATGCATAAGAATGATAAGAACCACATTCTGGTTAACACCTGGGTGGAGAGGGAATGGGATTAGGGAGGGATATACAGGGGCCTTCTGTTCTATTCATAACTTAATTAAGCTTAATGGTGGATATGCAAGAGTTTATTATTCTTTGATCTTAAATATTTAAAAATAATTTATAATCAATACTATTGAAGAGACCATCTTTCTACGTTAAGAGCTAATTTTTCATTTCTCTTCTCATTAGTCTCTGTTAAATATTAAAGCAGTGTGTTGATTTGGAACCACTGAATCAAGCAATCATTCATTCAACAAGTATTTACTGTTGAATGGTAGAAAGTTCAGAGTTAAGACCTTCACCTGAACATTATATAACACTTCTGATAGTCTTTTTGGTTATTTGACTTCTTTCTATGAGGGCAGGGTCTCTGTCTTATCAGACTTACAATTTCTGCTACATAATAGGGAGTAATAAATGTTAAATTAAATCGAATGAAACACAAACATGAAGGTTTTTATCTTTACAGAACTTTTAGTACACTAAGGGTGAGAAAAGTTATAGGACAAGGTAGATAAGAGCCATAAGTTATGAGCAAAGTTCTCTGGGAATTCATTCAGGTATTGATTCCATTGACAACTATCTATTAGGTATCTACCAGGCACTGGGTATATAACTGTAAACAAGAGAGTCACGGTCATCAGTTATTATATGGCCCACTTCTCACCACCTTCATCATTACCTCACTGGTCACTGCCACCAATATTTTTAACTTGGATTCTTAAGATAATCCAGTGCTGAAATCCTAACTGGTCTCCCTACTTCCATTTGCTCCTCTACAGTAAATCTCAACTGTGTCCAGAGAGATCCTGTTAAAACCTAAGTTAGAGCTCATCACTCTTCTGCTCTAAAACCTCCAATGGCTTCTCTTCTGTGGGAGACCACAGACATGGCCACAATTCTTTAAATTCGTCCCATCAAGAGGTGAAGGCTCTTTCTCAACCCAGAGCGCCTGGGCTGGCCTTGTGACTGTCTTTGTCCAGTAGAATGTGGCAGAAGGACGGTGGTGGGAAACCTGAGCCTCAGGGGGCTTTGAATGCTTCCACTATTCCTCTTGGAATCCTGAAGGGCTATGTTAATGAGCCCCGGTAAGCATGCTGGGGGAGGAGAAACCACGTGGAACAGAACTCTCCTGGGGAAGGCCATCCTAGACCAGCCAGTGATCAGCCAATTTCCCAGCTGTCTGAGGACACATGATGCAGCCCTGCTGGAGATCAGCCTAGCACAGCTGCTACCAGAGGAATCTTCCAGATGACCTGCCAACTCACGAGCTAACTGAATGGCTGTTGTTTTAAGCCGCTGAGATTTTTTTTTCTTCTTTTGTGGTTTGTCAGGCAGCAAAACTAACTGATTCATCATCATCTCATGCAGAGAAACAGTCAAAATACTAACTGTATCCTCCTTAGTTAGAACCTCCTACAAGGTAGGTGCTCAATAAACATTTGTTGAGTGAAATTCACAAATGGAGCTAACATTCTAATGAGGGAAGCCAGGGGAAACAAAGTAAGTAGTTACCAAGTTTTATAAGTGCCCGGGGAAGGGAACAGACAGTGACTGAGGTAGAGAATCACAGTGTGGAAATGGGAGGGCAGGTCCTCTAGGGAGCTCCCCACTTCTTTCAGAACAAAAGCCGAACTCCTTACAGTGGCCTCCAAGATCCGAAGTAAACTCCTGGTACCTCTCTGACTTCACCTCTCACCACGCACTGCTTTTCACTCCAGCTACACTGGCCTCCCTGCTGCTCTTCTAACAACCAAACACACTCCCACCTCAGGTTCTTGCTGGAATGTCCTTCCCCTAGATACCCATACCATTCACTCCCTCCTTTCCTTCCGGGCTCTGCTCATATATCCCCCTTTCACGAAGGCCTTCCTAACCACCCTGTAGAAGTAGCAGCCCACTGACCCACAGAATTCCCTACCCCTTACCTGCTTTATTTTCCTCCGTAGCACTTGTCGCCATCTGCTGTATTAGATATTAACCTCTTTGTTTACTGTCTGCTTCCATCACTCGGATATAATTTCCACGGGGTAAGGAATTTTGCTTTGCTCAACTTACCTCTAGGACAGTATTGTCTTAGGGCAGAAATTCAGCCAGTGGACACAACATCCTTCAGGGGCCAGACTTCCTGCCAATTAGGACTAAGCAAGGCAAGTATTTAGCTTTGAGCCATGCTGGGAATAAGGCAAGACAGCTTTTAAAAGCCAGAATGCCCAGGTGTGTGTGGGATTGCTTACTGAGACCTATTCCAACGTGCTCACGGCAAGACAACTCACAGCTGACTCCATGGCATATTTTATAGTCTGCTGGGAGCCTTCTAATCCACACTCTTATTTGCTTCTTGAAACAGCCCTGAGGGGTAGACAGGGCAGGTTCTATCATTCTCCATTTACAGATAAAGATAATGAGGGGTATAGAGTTCAAGTGAGCTACCCAAGGCCACAGACAAACTAAGTGGTAGAGGCAGAATTCCTGGTTGTTTTGATTCCAAGTACAGTGATCATTTCACTCTGTGTGTGTGTGTGTGTGTGTGTGTGTGTGTGTGTTTAACTGTTTCTCCATTCTGGGATCTGACCTTGTGACCTTCTTGAATCATTAAGATTCCAGGTCAATCCTGACCCCCTGAAAGACCTTCAACAGAGGAGGCATCTTTTCTCTAAAGACCGCACCTGCCAAGAGGCATAGGTGATGAGTAAGCGTTTAGAGCATCAATTCCAGACCGGCCCCTGTGGCTTTCAGACCTACCACAGTCTCTTCTGTCTGATAGTCAGGAAAGGACCGTGCCCTTGGGCCCCTTCGCCCCTAGCCCACCCCAAGGCAGGCCGGGCTACAAGGGGAAAGGGGAAGGCCTCCCGCAAGACAGGACCGGCAGCTGTTTTCAGGTGAAAACCAGAAAGAAATCCCAGCCCCGCTGCTTTATTTTGGTTTAAAAATCAAGTCGGGTGACAATGGAAACTCGTTCCTTGCTGTCCTCTCCTTTCTGCCCATGTTGACAGAAGACAGACCTGCTAATTCTGGCTGGGGTTTTTCCCTCCCTGGCTGTTTTTCTCTTTGATCTCCATCAATTGAAGAGAGCTGTTCTGTCTTTCAGACTGCCAAAAGGTATCTGGGGTTTTGTGTATTTTTTTTTCTTTCTTTCACATAATTCTGTGGGTCTTTTCCCAGATATGTATTTTCTCTCAAGTTAACTTCTAACTTGTTTAAGTTTCCGCCCATGTGACTTCCAGCGCGAGTTACCAGAAACCACAAGAGAGAGAGAGAGGGCGCAAGCCCCAAAGCAAGCGACATGTCCCTGTGGGGAGCAGAGCCTCTGCACCCCAGAGTGAGGAGGCCGCTGGGGTCAGAGGTGGCTGCAAGGCGGGCTAGAGGAGGGCCCTGCGGAGGGGGGGTGGGCTGGTGGCCCGGGAGCAGTCAGGAAGGGGGGCCGGCTGGGGACAGGAGAACCCAGAGGCGCGAGGGGCTGCGTGGAGAGCCCGGAAGACTGCAGCCATGCCTCACAGCTCCGACAGCAGCGACTCCAGCTTCAGCCGCTCTCCGCCCCCCAGCAAACAGGTAGGGTCCTGCCTTCCCCTCCTCCTGCCTTCTGATTCTCCGGGCAAGGGCGGGGAGAGGGCCGGGCTGCCTGGGCCTGCCCCGGGAGCTGAGAGGCCAGGAGATGGCTGGTGGCAGGAGTTAGACTAAAGACACAGGATCTGCAGTGAAGCTGTGCATCTTGGCGGAGACCCTCGTCCTTCCACCCATCCTGCCAAATTATGCCCTCCTCATCCCCCGATGGTGCGTATCGCCTCCACCTCACCTGGGGTCCCACCCCATGAAGCTTTCGAGGAAGCCAAGAGGAGAATTAGCACCAAAGAACTCTGGTCTCTCAGAGGAAAGAGTCTACCTCTCTCCAAGGCAGCAAAATGAGAGGAGGAGTCTTAACGCGGGCTACGGGCACGCACACCCTGAATGCTAGATGGTTGCCCAGGAGACAGCCCGCAGGACAAGAGAGGAAAGGGATGGGGGTAAAGTAAAAGGTGGCAGAAGAGCAAGTTGAAAGGAGCAGGACCCCGTGCCAGCTCAGAGGATCTATCTTACCTCCTGGGCATGGCTACTGTTGCTAGCAAGGGTGGCGGAGAGAGGGCTGGGGGAGGAAGGAAATGAATCAGGAGATGGTTCTGGGGACTTGGAGACATTCCTTAGTAGCTCAGCTCAGCTCTGGAGAAACCAGAGAGATGAAGGTAGAGATTCTGCGAGCATTGGGAGTCTAGGTTGTGACTTCCACCTCAAAAGTTTTCAGCTTGAGGGTTGCCAAAAACAAGAAAACAAAAACGGGGGCACCCTGGCTGCCTTTGCAGCTCCTGCGGCTTTCTCCTCACTACATCCCTCGACAGCCCTCTCGATAGGAAGCCCTCTTCCTTCTCATCTAATACATCAGTGGAGGACAATTCCTTATCCAACTTTGTGGTTTAAAAACTGCATTCTTTCATTAACCTGGATATCCAAGAGGGCTTTCAAGATGCTGCAGCCCAAATAACAGTATGTAAACATACACTAAAGCTTCTGTCATCAGCATCTAACAGGAGAGCAGCAGGTAGGAAGGAGTCCTAGTGGAGACCTCTAGAGGACGAACAATCCAGTCCTCTGCTCAAGATGGTATCAGAGGGGTTCAGACTGCCTGGAAGTTTGTACTCTTCTTAGGAAGGAAATTACTCATGGCTTTCATGGTAACCTCGTTCCCCATCCCCCTTAGAGAAAGAGCACTTCCTTCCTATCTAACCAATTGCCCTCCGACTGCAATGGCCTGGAAGTATTGGGCACATTGGTGAGACATATGCTTGGTGGGCAGAGTCTTGCCCGAGGAACTGTGTCCCTCTAGCCTGTGGGGTCGTGAGAGTGGACAGGGCCGAAGGTACAGAAGGGTTTCATTCAGATTCCCCCACCTACCCTGCAGCATCTGGGGGAAAGCCGGAGCTAACCTCTCTGCCCAAGTAGAGCACATGCCCATCTGTGGGGTGCACTTAGAGAACACCCAAGGTTCCCTGTGTCCTCCTAAGTACCCATCCGCTATCTGCCACGGCCAGGAAATCTCCACCATTAAAACTGTTCTTGGTCTCCAGTTTGTACTAGGCATTGTGCTCAGGGCCATGGGGGATATCAAGGTCACTGAGCATAATGAAGGGAATGCAGGGGAAGAAGAGGCAGATCTGGGATAGGGACCTCAGTCCATGGGCACAGCAGAAGACACAAGGGGTACAAACCAGGAAGGTAGTGGTGGCAGGGGCGGGGGTGGCTTGGAAAGGCATCAGCCTTAGCATTGGAAGATGTAACTCTCAGATTACTGTGAGCTCTTGGGCAAGCTCTTTGAGCCTCAGTTTCCCCCACGTATAAGATGGAAATAATCGTATCAACTTCACAGAATTGGGGAATTCAACAAGGGCACCTCTGAGAAAAGGCACTTGCATAGAAGCTAGCACATAGTAGGTACTTAACAGAATTTTGGGGGAAAAAAATAGCAAGAAGTTTCTAGGCCAAAAGTGAGAGGGTGAGGGTGGAGCAGACCTGAAGAGGAGAGGTGATAAAATACACTTCATCGCCTTAACCATCTTTTTCCAAATACAGCCCTATTGAGTTCTCAAGCTCGTTTGCCCTCTTCCTGTATCTTTTGGCCAAAGTTATAGAGACCTAAGAGAGTGTAACAGAGTGTGGAGGAAAGTTCCCTTTTGGGTTCAGCCTTTTGGTAAATAGGGGGGTGGATGGGCAAGTAAAGATGAAGAAATGGAAGGGTGGACAGCAGGATATCAAACACCATGAGAGCCTGCCTCCACTCAGAAGAGAGGGTTAGACTCCCCTAATTCTCATCATCTCTGCTTCCCAGGACTCATCTGATGATGTGAGAAAAGTTCAGAGAAGGGAGAAAAATCGCATTGCTGCCCAGAAGAGTAGGCAGAGGCAGACACAGAAAGCTGACACCCTCCATCTGGTGAGTGTTCAGACCTTTCTTCACCCTCTTGAGTGGTAGGCGTTGCTCCCCACCGCCTGTGGACTCCTGGACCATAGCTTTGAGTCTGCCTGTGTGGGGATGTGTATGTGGGGGAGTCGGTGGAGGGATGCAGGTGAGGCGGGGAGGGGAGGCTCTCCTGTGAGTGCATTGAGAAGATTCCGAAACAGGGGATGGGCCAGGAGGCTGAAAGAGAAATGAGTGCCAAGAGGGCACGAGGAGTAAAGGAGCTGAGTGTGGGCAGCCCAGAGGCTGGTGGAAGGCAGATCTACATGCTCAGAGATGGGGTAGCCTGAGACAGCTCCATCCCTCATGAACCCAGAGAGCAGAAGGCAGGACTGCCTTTGGGAGGAAGGTAGAAGGTGTAGAGGAGCCCATTGTCCCACAGTGCTAGGAACGCATATAGTCCCATCCCCCGGGAGGTCAGTTGGGCAGCCACCCTGAGGTTTGCATTTGGGACAAGGAGGTCCGCAGGGTGCTGCACCCCATACCTCTCTTCTGAACATCATTAAGGTTTGATTTCGAAATTTCTGTTTTGATGATATCCCAAGGGGTCTGTGAAAGATACAGTTTCAGGTGCACGTATCTGGGACGGTCACCATCCTGGTTGAGTTGCCTCCAGTCTCACACTTTCTAGGGAAGCCCTGATCCCTGGCTTGAGCAGGCGCCTTGGGTGATCTGAACTGCATTTCTCCCAGCAGTCCAAGATCCTGGTCAGTGTTTCTAAATTCTGGCTGTGAGCTTCATAAAGCAAAGCTTCCTCCTCATCTCCCACACCTTACCACCTCTTTTCTCTTCGCTCTGCCCCTCAATTTGCTCCCTGTTCGACCAGCTCTTATTTCACTGGCTCCTTCCTCTTCCGTCCCTTCAGCCCTTCCTCTGACAACTCTGCCTTCTCGTCCCTCCTCCTGAGCCATTCCCAAACCTCTGGCATCCCAGTAATTCATTCCAATGGTAAAAAGGGCAATTGACACCAAAAATGAATATGCTTATGGTTATTTGAAAGATTAGCCTGGTAATTGGCCAGTTAAAGAACAGTTGTTTTATTCCTGTCAAGAAAAAGTAAGATGTAGTTTTAGGTAAAAAGATACTGCTTTTAGCCTTGTAAGGAAGCAGAGAGCAGGCTGCACCAAGATCTCTGATTGGATGCTCGTGTTTCATTTGAAATGTATTCAACATGTCTTCCATTTCATACTAATGTAGTTTTATGTTCATGAATATTTGTTGAATTGAAAGAAAGAATGAACGAACACCAAGTCTGTTCTTCTCTTTGATAACTGTGATCAGTAGTCTAAATGTTAAGTTGGTGGTGGCCCTGCTTCTTATACGTTCTCCATGATTTCATTATGGCTTAGGGGCTCACAACACTCCAGTTTATTATTTTAACCTTGAAAATCTATGATCACTCACTTGTCTCCAGCACAGTCTGATTCTAATTCAATATTCTTTGGAGCAAGCAAATGAACAAATAAATAGAAATTAGTAAGGATAAAACCTACCTTTTTGTAGAAGTAGACAATGTCCCAAGACTGGAAATATGCTATAAGTTTTATAAGTTTGTAATATTAAAAAAAAAAAAACCCTGGAAACTAAGTATAGCTCAGCAGTGCCACAGTCACAAGGACATTGTTTGAATCCCAGCTCTGCCATTTGTTATCCGTATGACCCACCTTAGACCTTAGAGATGTTCTTAACCTCCCTTAGACTCAGTTTTCTTATTAGGAAAATGGGACAGTAACTACCTACCTCATAGAGATAGTGCATATAAAGGGGTCAAGTGTTAGTTACTGACATATCATAAATATTCAAAAGTTTTGAGGATAATAAGAGTAATATTAATAATAGTTATTATTAGAAGAAACAAGATAATCACAACTAAGATTTTATGTATATGAATTTATACTTATATATAAATCACAGGATCTCAGGGCTGAAAGATTTCTTAAAGGCTGGAAAGTTCAGACACATGTTTGTTGCTTGAGACTCTCTACAACACCCTCCGGAAATGGTTCCCAGTGTATTGGTCACTTCTAATGATAGAGAACTCCCTGCCTCCTAACAGGAGCAGAGGAGTCTTCCTTATCTCGAGCTGCGCCACTGTCTCCCTGGAAATTCAACCCCCTGGTCTTCCTTCAACCCCTTGGGGACGTATCAGTGAGGGTGACATGTATGTTTCTTTGTTGTGGCAAGGTTTTCAACACTAACTAATCTGTCTCTCTTTGCAAGACAAGAGTTAGAACCAGAAGATTTAGCCCATCTGATTATACTAGTCATGGCTCTATTGGGATAATCTCTGGGGGTTGGGGGTCCCTGGAGCCCCCAGTCATGTAGTCACCGCATCCACACTCAAACCCCCAGCCTCAGTCTCTAGAATGTTCGCATCTTTCCCACACCTGGACACAAACTCCTCCACACTCCTTTCTTTTGAGCACCCCGGCACTCATCTTCACTTTTTGCCCAGTGAGTAGGACACCTCAGAGTTTACACAGCAAGCCTGAGGGCTGCAACCAATGCGACTTATGTTTCTTGACTTTGGGTGGAAGCTTTTGGCAGCAACAGGTAAATCTGCCACCATCAAACAGAGGGTTTGGCTGTGATCTGAAATGTTCATTTCATCTCAGACAATAATCACCCATCTTCTGCATCCATTATCCTCTTAATTATGTTTGTGATTCAGGTAGAAAACCTTCTACTTTACCACCAGCATTCTTAAGGTTGGGTGCTTGGTTTGCCCTTCACTCCTTTCTGTGCTTGTCTCCACATGCTGAGGCTCTGGAACCATTCTCTGGCCCTCAGACATAGCCATAGGACTCATCTACAAGACGTTAAAGACCAGGGTTTAGAAATTACTGAGCGTACAGTACCAAGTTTGTATTAGTGTGCTAGCCTCATATATGCTGGGATAAACATTGATTTCTCGGTTTCAACTTTGTCACTGTTATCTCTCTTAAAATACCAAAAGAATTATCCTTTTCTCTAGTGAGAGTGTGGGATACCTATTATTTAACGTTTTCAGTATCTATCCTATAAGTGGTTTACACCAAAACACTGTATATTGATTGCTTTTGAAATAGCAGAGTAGGGAAGTTGCTGCTTTTAGCAATGTGTTTAACCTCATGCCAATGTTATAACATCTCTGGCCTTGACTATCCCGCACATAAACCGAATCAGGTGCTTCTTTTCATACTTGTGATTATCAACAAAGTCCACATTCCGTGGGGTTTTTTTGCTTTGTCTTTTTTGTCCGCACCTCATGGCGTGCGGGATCTTAGTTCCTGGACCAGGGATCGAACCCATGACCCCTACAGTGGAAATGAGGAGTCCTAACCATTGGACCACCAGTAATTCTCCCACATTCTGTTTTAATTCTCCTTTGGTTGGTGTCTCAAACAGCACTCATCACACTCAGTTCCTTTTCTCCCGCAGTCAACTATAGAGTCCATTAGGCATAGTAAAGGCATTGATTAAAAGGAGAAGGTCATATCTTGACCCGTTCACTTTCAAAAGATATTAGTACCTAATAAGTGTATCCAAGATAATCAGCTGAAAAACTAAGAAAAATAATAGGAATCCAGTCAGCTTTCAAAGTTAACACAAAAAGTAATAACTTTTCCTAGGCAAATAGATTACAAAATTTAATAGGAAGAAAGATTCTGTTTATAATACCAAGAACAGCAAATGGAAGGAAGGAGTAAATTTAACAAAAAATATGCAGGGTTTAATTTTTTAAACTTCAAAATTATTCTAAGAGATTAAAAAAACACTCAAATAAATGGAAAGATATGCCTTATGTAAAGATAGCAATTTTCCTTAAGTTAATTTAGAAATTGAATTAATTTAATATGATCTTAATAAACTAGGATTTTCTGGGTATTGGAGGAAAATGAAATTAGCTATTCTAAGTACCTGGAGAAAAATAACCATGTGAGAGTTTCCAGGAAAATTCTAAAGAAGGAGGGTAATTAGAGACGATTAGCTGAATAAGATATTAAAGTGAATTACAAATATAGATTTCAAAGCAGTGTGGAAAAGACAAAACATTGGACAGAATAGAACACAGAAATAGACCCCCAAGCAAGCTCAAATTTAAGACCCCAATACATATGTCAGTTCCTAAGACACAAGTACAGATGCAAAATGTCTAGGATGGCATTTCAAACCAGAGAGAGAAAGATGAATTATTCAATAAATAGTGTAGGGACTAAATAAATAGGGACAACTGGCTAGTTATTTGAAGAAAAAAAAAAAGGTAGAGTTTTCATTTCTTATACAACACACACATAGATTAAATGTGGGAAAAGATTAAAGAAATTTGGAAAAATTAGCATTAAAATATTTACCTTGGAATGAAGTCTTTTCCGGATAAAATGCAAAACCCTGAAGCCATAAAGGGAAAGACTGATATACATTATCTTTATACATGAAAAGTGAAAGTGTCTATACAGCTCAAAGTACCTAATATGCAAAATCAAAGGCAAGTGAAGACTGGGAAAAATACCTGCAACACAAATGACCAAAAAAGGGCATATTTGCTTAATATATGAGAGCTCTTATGAATAAGAAAGCGCTCAACAACCCAAAAGAAAAAATGAGCGATAATTAGGAATAGGCAATTTACAGAAAGAGAGAAATAAATGGCAAATAAATATGGAAAAGGTGCTAGACCTTACTTAGTTAGGGAAATGACAAGGCAACAGTTAGATCCCCTGCCAGATTGGCAAAGACAAAAAGTGTTGCTAATACACCATGTTGCCAAGGTGATGGATAAGCAGGTACCACCACACACTACTAGAAGTCTAAGTGGGTGCAGTTCCGTTAGAGGGCAATTTGACCATGTCCATCGAAATTACAAGTGCACATACGCTGTAACTCGGCAATTTTACATCTAGGTGTCTGTTTAGAAACATACCCACAGATTGCACAATTATGTACATGTAAAGATAACCATTGCTGCATTGTGTGTCATAGCAAAGACTGGAAACTAGCTAAATATTCATCAGTAAGGGACTCAAATAATCTATCGTTTGTTCATTCAGTGGATACCACAAAGGTGTTAAAATAACGAGTTATATACAGATGTGCTAATCTGAAAAGATTATCTATACTCTTAAGTGAAAAAGTATGAGTATGGTATATAGTTTTCTCCCATGCATATTTTTAATAAAAAGAAAAACATATGTGCCTATGTGTATAAACTTTAAAATTTTCAAATAGGTTTCCCCCCAAAATGGCTAACGGTATATATTTCCGAAAAGTAGGACAAAAGGTCTAAAGCAGGAGAGAGATACTTTGCATTTTTTTTTACCTTTTTATATAGTTTGGATGTTTTTATCATGTGCTTTTATTTTTATAATGTAGATATTTAAATTCCCAACATCGATCATTATTACATATGCATTAGGATGATTTCTTTTCTAATTTGATTTCAAACATTGAATAGTCTTCCATTGTGACATTTTATCCCTTGAACATCCTACATAAATATCTCAGTCCTTTGGGACAACCAACTGTCAGCTGGGATTTGTAATGAGTAATCCTAAGGTCTCCAGCGCTAGTAAGAGATGACAGACCAGTTTCATTTGTGTGGTTATCCTGGTAATTGTAGGATATCTCTGGTGCCTTGGAGCAGGAAGGATTTTGAGTCTGTATCCCAGGTTAGCGGGAGAGTTGAGATCAGTTGAGAAGCTTTGTTCATGAAAAAGCTAAAAGTAGAGGGGGTGGTGGGCAGACAGTAATATTAGCCGAGAGCTGTGATGTTGACAAGTCAGACCTGGCCTTGAGGGTGGAACTGGAAGAAAAGTACAGTAACAGGGCCAAATCTGGAGCTGGAACTTCAGGTACTTAGATGGGGGTAGGACAGGTGCTTGCCTGGGGCTGGCTCCTGAAGGAGTCTCACATTAGTTTAAAATAAGAAAAAGATTTACAGGTTCCAGGGTAGATCTTTAATGCCATATGTAACAAACATCATGAGTGTAAATTGTGCCTGAAATTAAGCTGTTGCTGTGAGAAATAAGGTATTTACAATTGGAGGAAAACTGAGTAATGGAGGAAACGAAGCTCAGCAAAGATATTAACTTCCTGGGCCTTCTTAGAAAGACACACTGTTGTTCTTGGTTTTCTGGGAAGGACTGGGAGAGAAGCCTGTTCATGGTCCTTTTTCATTCCGTCAGTTTTTTTCTCTCTCTGGGAGACCATGCCATAAGATTTATTGGCATAGAGAAATCACAGGTAAAATAAAATAAAATAAAACAAAACAAAAAGCTAGAAAGTATGTTTTAGCTAGTTCCACCCTAAAGAAGTTCAGTGTAAAATCAGTGAACTTTCTGTGGAAAAGAGCCATTTCTCTTCGGCCTCTATTGCTATGAACTTTTTTTTATTAAAAACATATTAATTGGGCTTCCCTGGTGGCGCAGTGGTTGAGAGTCCGCCTGCCGGTGTGGGGGACACGGGTTCGTGCCCCGGTCCAGGAAGATCCCACGTGCCGCGGAGTGGTTGGGCCCGTGGGCCATGGCCGCTAGGCCTGCGCGTCCGTAGCCTGTGCTCTGCAACAGGAGAGGCCACAACGGTGAGAGGCCTGCGTACCGCAAAAAAAAACCCAAAAAACCAAAAAAACAAAAAAAACAAAAAAAAAACCATATTAATTGTATTAGGTTAAGTAACTTGTCTGAGGTCATACATCTTGTAACTAGGTCTGTCTGACTGAAGAGCCCATCTTCCTAACCACTAGGCAACACAGCCTCTTCCTTCGGACTCGCATGAAGATGTATTCATCTTCCCTAACTGATCCTCCTTGAATCTCTTCCTGAATTTTTTTCTCTTGTTCTTTAAGCAACATCCTCCAAAGGTGACACTTTTTCTCCTCCATCATTAGGCCTAGTCGAGAAATTAATGATGTCTCTGAGCAATAGATTGATATAGCCATTGAGACCATTTTTAAATAAAGCTGTGTAGCAATAACTATTAACATCTTGCTCTTTGGTGCAGCAATTCCACTTACAGGAATTTGAAGAAACAATGATGCACAAAGATGCTCAATTCATCATTATTTGTGAACAGTAAACACTTTATCAATACTATAAAATTGGACGTATACCCATCTACTGTTGACTAAGTATATTATGACACATTCATATGCTAGAATTTTATGCTGGCAATAAAAATGACGAAGTGGATCTGTATTTATCAACACAGAAAGATGTCAATTACATAGCACTGAGAGAAAAAGCAAGTGACAAAGAGTATGCAGAGTATAATTCCGTTGATGTAAAATTTGTGGTTTGGAGGGCATGTTTGCATGCATAAAGAGATGTCTGGAAGAATATTCTCCAAAATGATAATAATGGTTATTTCTGAGCGGTTGAATTTTGAATAGCTCACCTTATTCCTGGTACTTTTCTGTAATTCTTTTTATTATGATGAATGTATACCATTTAAAAAATTAGAATAAAAAATTAGACTATTCTCATTTGGGAAGGAAAAACACACGAAGGAATTCACCAGCCCTAACTGCTTGTCCTGCTGACAATGGATCAGTGTGGTTATGGTCAGGAGGCATGTTTGCAAGGAGGCCAGCTTCTCACCAGTCTTGGCATTATAAGGAATTTCTGTCTAAATGGGATTACATGTCCCAGGTCAGAAATTGATGACACCCATTCAGCTGAAGTCTTCATGAAGCTGTTCTCAGCAGCTACCAGACTACTTTTTCTTGGAAAGGATGAGGGAGTCTCTCTAAACCCCAAGCTGCTCTGGGGTTTTCCTTAGTCTCCTCTGTAGGACTAGGTCTGGTCCTCTGAGTCCTAAGGGATTCCATAGATTGATTCCACAGGACAGAGTCCCCTTCAGATTGTGGGGTATCTGTAGAGGATCCTGCCATGGGTCCACATGGTAGCTTGTGAAGGGAATAACAAAAACTATAGTCATACCCCATTCTTGATGGAATCACAGAATTAAAAGGAAACTCAGGGCTTCCCTGGTGGCGCAGTGGTTGAGAGTCCGCCTGCCGGTGCAGGGGACACGGGTTCGTGCCCCGGTGTGGGAGGATCCCACATGCCGCGGAGCGGCTGGGCCCGTGAGCCATGGCCGCTGAGCCTGCGCCTCCGGAGCCTGTTGCTCCGCAGCGGGAGAGGCCACAGCAGTGAGAGGCCCGCGTACCGCAAAAAAAAAAAAAAAAAAAAAAAAAAAAAAAA
>NW_020172456.1:4358221-4363168 GCF_003031525.2 Neophocaena asiaeorientalis asiaeorientalis | reverse complement strand
CCAAAAAAAAAAAAAAAAAAAAAAAAAAAAAAAGGAAACTCAGAGATACTCTAGGTCACCCTGCTGTGTTACCAGTGAGGACACTGATGTCTTCCTTAAGGACACCCAAGAACCCAAACCTCTTGCCTTCCCACCTCTTGCTTTTGTTTTTGTGCCACTTTGCTGAACAGGACTTTGCTCGGCAGATGGTGTTGCCCTCACATGTCCTTTTGCAAAGGGTGAGCCAAGAAGTAGGCCATTAACTAGGACACGTAAACGGCCTAGGCACTCTTCAGCAACAAAACCCAAGCACACAGCAAGAGACGAAAAAGGCAGAGAGTCCCAGGCTGAGAGGGGCTAAGTTTAAATGTTCCTTTATTTAAAAAAGGTCTTAAAGTTGTAATCCAAAATCAAAAGGACAATGATATATTGGGGGAAATATTTGTGTCAAATTAAATAATTTCAGATTTAATATTTTTTTAAAGAATTTTTTTTGATGTGGACCATTTTTAAAGTCTTTATTGAATTTGTTACAGTATTGCTTGTGTTTTGGTTTGGTTTTTTGGCCGTGAGGCATGTGGGATCTTAGCTCCCCGACCAGGGATTGAACCTGCTCCCCCTCGCACTGGAAGTCGAAGTCTTAACCACTGGACCTCCAGGGAAGTCCCCTTGATTTAATATTTATACTATAGAAAGAACATTCTTTTTAAGAAAAACATCAAGACTCCAATAGATAAGTGGGCAAAGGCTGTGAACAGAAAGCTTACGTAACATTTTTTCCTACCAAAATGAAAATAACCCAATTTTCTATTCTGATTGTGCAAACAATATACACTATGGATTTCTCAACCTCAGCAATATTGACACTCTGAGTTGGACAACTCTTTGTTGTGTATGTGGGAGGGGGTTGGCCCCCTGCACTGTAAAATGTAAAATCTACCCACTAGATGCCAGTAGCACGACCTCACCCCTCTAGTTGTGAAAATCAAAAATATTTCTAAATCTTCCCAAATGTTCCCTTGGGGGGCAAAATTGTCCTTGGTTGAGAATGCTGTACTAGCGAATAGACATGCAGAAATCTTATTCTTGGTAATTGATAACTTGTAACATTAAAATGAAATTAAGAAACCTTCAAAAAGTTAGTTGGCAAAATAAATTATTTAAAATTACAACACCTAAATCCCAACGAAGTTGTAGTAAAATTAATAAATACATTCACTGACGATGACATTGTATATATTACATAACCCTTTTACAGCAAATACTTAATGAACTGGAAGATGTTCATTGCAGCATTATTTATAATAACAACCAAAATGTCCAACATTAGAAAGCCATGTTAAGTAAATTGTGGATCATCTATTTGTTGATGTCACCATTAAAAGAATACTTATGGTGATTTTTTAAGTATGACAAAATTATGACAAAAAGGAAAATACAAATTGTATATGTACTCTGAGATTTTATAAAAATAAGTATCCGTGTTCGTTAAAAAGGACAAGATGGCAACATATACAAATGAAAAGAGTCACGTTTAGAGGACTGTGATCATGGGTGGGTATACTTTTTAAAAAATGTCTTTAGTTATACTGTATATTTTTTATTTAAAAACATAAAAAAAGATCAAATAGAGCGCTGAGTGAATTCTGGTAGAAATCGAGGATGAGGACAGAGAGGGTATCATTGAGTTAGAATTTGGGGGGCAGGCTTTGGTAGGAGATCTTATCATTTATCATCCAAATAGGAACACTTTTGAGTGAAAAGAGGCACTAGTAAAAATTACACTAGGACGGTAGCTATGAACTGGGACTGTCCCAGTAAACATCTGGTCACACTAGATTTAGGGGAACCAAGGAGGGTGACCTAAAGCTCTTAGGAAAATTCAAGAGTAGTAATAAATTTCAGAGCCAAGTAGAGGGGGCTAGATTCCTGGTACCAAAATGCAATTTCCTGCACTAGATAACTCTATAACTGACATATTTTCCAGGTACTCAGCTGGCACAAGACTATGCCTTAGTGCTAAGAGTTTGGGGAGGTCCAGAAAATGACAAAAGCAAAGGCCATATTCCTAGTACTAGAGCTCACGTCAGCAGAAATAATTCATTCTGCTGTACAAGTATATGTGAAATGCCTCCTACGGGCATTTTTTCTAGGCGCTGAGAATTCAGCTGGGACAAGACAGACTAAGTCCCTGATTTCAGGGACCTTACGTTCAACCAGAAGTCAGACTGGAAAATCAACTGACCAATCGTTATTTATTATTTCACTAATCACACAAAGGGAAGAGGGCTTTGAAGAAAACCAAATAGTGCAATATTGACAGTGACTTAGGGACAGGGATGGGGACAGTGATCAAGGAAGGTCTTTCTGAGGCCCTGACATTTGAGATCAAATACGAGTCAAGAGAAGGAGCCTGGGAAGATCTGGGGAAAGGATGTTCTCTTGCAGAGACTTCAGGTCAAACTGTGAGGGGCCTGTCAGAGTCAGAAAGATGCCTTGTGGGGCCTGGGACTGTGAGAGTGTGAGGAGGAACTCAGGAACAAAGGCCACTATGCTGCAGGGGGCAGGAACCAGACTGGGGGTGGAGGGTGGGTGGAGGGTCAACAGAATGAATTCAGATTCAGTGGGGACAGAGTGGGGGCAGATATATCTGAAGCTAAATTCTGATCTACAAAATGGGAAGCAATTACACCTCACTGGGCTGTTTGAGAGTTAATGAGAGAACAAATGTAAAAGCAAAGCAATAGTGCGTTTTTTGTCTGTTTTGCATTGGAGAGAAGACTTTATTTGCTTAATGCAGAGAGGCTGGCATTTTCCTATAAATCAATCAGGTAAAGATATTAGATGTATTATCATATATGAAAACATATGCCCTACTTTCCAGTTATTTATATGAACTTTAAGAACACAAAGGGAGTTCCCTGGCTGTCCGGTGGTTAGCGCTTCGTGCTTCCACAGCAGGGGACACAGGTTCAATCCCCGGTCGGGGAACTAAGATCCCACATGCCAGAAAAAAAAAGAACACTAATGGTTTCACTGGCTGGGCTTTTCATCACCACTGGTCAAGTCTCCTTTGCTTGGTATGGTTCAGACAGGTCAAGTTCAAGCCAGGGAAACTGTAGGCAGGGTTCTCACAGTGGTGTGATTCTGCGGTCCCCACTCCATAGCTTCAGTTTGGGGAACAAAAGCAGGGGTTTGACTGGGCCTTTTTTAAGAAAATGAATATCTTACACTCACTTGTAACTATCCTAGAGTTAAAAGTAGAAGCTATAAAAGTACTTAAATGCTTGGTTAAGCACTCCCTGGGGAATTTCATGGACATCACAAACAGCAGACCCTTCAAATGCAGGTCTCAGATTTTAGTAAATTATTAGAGACTCCAAGTTGGCAATCAAGCAACATGATTTTACTGAACACCTACTATGTGCCAGGCACAGTCCCAGTCACTGAGGACAAAACAGTGAAGACAAGGATAGCTCCCGTCCTCATGGAGCTCAACAATCTAAAGGACAACTAATTTGATAAAGTTATCATTAATGAGATTCCAATAAGTGCCTTACCTCTCACCTTTCTGTAAGAATGAACTATCCTGGGCTACTTGAAATTTTCACCAAATATGATTCTTTACCTTGAACAGTCATTAACTTTTTTTTTTTTTTTGCGGTACTAGGGCCTCTCACTGCTGTGGCCTCTCCCGTTGCGGAGCACAGGCTCCGGACACACAAGCTCAGCGGCCACGGCTCACGGGCCCAGCCACTCCGTGGCACGTGGGATCTTCCCACACCGGGGCACGAACCCGTGTCCCCTGCATCGGCAGGTGGACTCTCAACCACTGTGCCACCAGGGAAACCCAGTCATTTACTTTTAGAAAAAATTTTTGACTTAGAAATGTCCTCCTCCTTCTTTAAAGTTCTTTATATTATAGTTATATTATTCATACTATGTTATACAATAAAATTATTTAATAAAATAAAAATATATAACATGATATAATAAATTTAACAAAATCAAACATTGTATATATTTATATTGTTATATTATTTTAAAGAGCAATCCACTATGAACATAATTGTCAAGCTAGTTGCTCATTAAGCTCACCTGGGAAGTGTTTTTTTAATCTTGATGCCTGAGACCCAATCTGGAACAATTAAATTAGAACCTGTCAGGGGTGAAATCGAGGAATTAAGATTTTTTTTTTTTTTTTTTTTTTTGGGTACGCGGGCCTTTCACTGTTGTGGCCTCTCCCGTTGCGGAGCACAGGCTCCGGACGCGCAGGTTCAGTGGCCACGGCTCACGGGCCCAGCTGCTCCGTGGCATGTAGTGATCTTCCCAGACCGGGGCACGAACCCGTGTCCCCTGCATCGGCAGGCGGACTCTCAACCACTGCGCCACCAGGGAAGCTCCAGGAATTAAGATTTTTTATAGCTCTTCAGGCAACTGCAGTGTACAGCCAGGGTTGAGAATCAGGGAGCAGTGACATTTGAAGCCTGTCAGGTGCGTGTGGTAGAATGTGTGGAGTGAATTTGGGGCAATTTTGTGGGTATATACCCAGACAGTCTGTCTCAGAGGCCCGGCAGCTTAAAACAAAACAAACAATTCAAACCTTGATGTTGATGGCAATTATTAGTTGTTTGTTTTTCAAAATTGGACTTGCTAGTGACAACCTTTCTAACTTGAGGTATCAGTCAGGATTGCATTCTGCTATGAGTTATAGAAAAACTATCAAGCAGAGGCATCAACAAGTCACCATTTGTATTTTATATTTTTCTCATATACTAAAAAGTTCAGAAGTAGACAGTCCAGGGATAGTGCAAGGATGTCGTCAAAGAACCAAGCTCCTTCTTTCTCTCTGCACAGCCATCCTCAGTATGTGGATGAGTTTTCATCCTCAGGGCTGCAAAATGGCTGCTGAACCTCCAGGCATCAATCCGTGTCCAGGGAGGGTAGCCTTTGTCTGGTGAAGCTCTG